>NC_088718.1:42897602-43497602 GCF_963576615.1 Watersipora subatra | reverse complement strand
CTCTCCTCTCCTAATAGTTGGAAATCTATGGTAACATAGTATATATGATCATTCATATATGATAAATTATTATGGTATACAACTAATTCAAAAGCTCATTGAATCAGCAAAGCTTCTAATTTGTAAAAATTTTAATTTGCTAGTATAACATTGTTTAAAGGCTATAAATATAGTACATATAAGCTGTAAATTAAGTCTTGTGGAATTAAAAAGCAACTTACTGTCTCAATTTTGACTATAGCTGTTTGGTATAAAGTGTTATGTAGGCATCTGTAAAATTACCTAGTCTTTGTCGGCAGCCAAAGGTTAAAAGGTCAGCATAAGATCAGCCAAAGGAGACAAACAGAGACTTGTTGGGAATAAAATTATATAACTGTAATAAATATTAAACACAAGTTAATTCAAATTAAATTATGGCATTATTATTATTAAATTATTATTAAATTATGAGTTTATGACAATTTTATGATAGGATACAGTTTATGGAATTATCATGTCACATCTGCTTATAACACAGTAGTAAAGCATCTAGTTACAGGTTTAACGCCTAGTAGTGACATATGTAACAACTGTTTTGCGCAGTTTTCCTACCATGAATGTGGTAGCTGAATGAATGAATTCCTACCTTCAAGTGGAAAACTTCTACATAGGCTAGTAACAGTAATCTTTTAGCTAGACAATGATTCAAAGTTTTTTTTTTGTTTACAACCAGTCATGTGACCTGTGGCCATTTTCATTTAGTTCCCTTCAAATTTGAAGCAACCTGTTAAACTAGAGTTGTCAACCTTGAAACATCACAATAAGCAGTGTAATAATGAGATAGCGTTAAAAGGAAAGTTTTTATCCCACAACCAAGCACAAGCGGAGCAATTGTTTGGGAGATTTATGATAAATGCATATGTGCATACAACTCACAAAAGTTATTCATCCACGGGCGTCACACATCCTTGCACCGAAATCTCATCAACGCATTTAACCATTTTTCAATGAAGTTGTTTAAGTATAATAATGATACAAAACACTTATAAACCTATTTAAATATGTTACCAATTTTTATTATTTGTAGAGAATTTTCTAACCCTTACCCATCTGATCAGATTATACATAAATAAACAGATTAATTCGGCCTGAAATAGTTATTAAAACTTGACAAGCCTTAATTTTATCAAAATTAAGACCGGCAAACAAAACGCCAAGCGACAGAGAATAGAACCATTAAGTCATGCGCATTTCACAAAAAAAAACGTGCACATTCCCCCGGTCTATAGCATTGTCGAATTGCCGAAGGTTTTTGTAGCTAACGTAGAAGTACTGAAAAGTTATCGTCTCTTTTTTGCCGATTTTAAAGTAACTGACATTTTGGACATTTAGAAGTGCTTTGGTATTCCAACTGATGTCCAAAGCAGCGAAAGTAAAGGAAATGACGATGGTATTTTTACTAACGATTCTTATGAGATTATTACAATATTTAATTATGAGAATAATTATTCAATTTTATAAGATTTAATTATAAGAATAATTATTTGATTTTATAAGATTTAATTATAAGAATAAGCATTCGAATTTACAAGATCAAAGTATATAGTGACTGATGTTGGGCAATATGTTACTGTTATGATTTTTTATAAATAGTTTTGTTAAATAGATTTTCTAAAAATCTATATAAATATCACAACTTCTTGATATTGTTAGCTATGACGTTTTGAAATGTAAACAAAATTGTGCATTGGTTTTCTATTATTACTGTACCATTATATCAATAATATCGGTTATTCTAATAATATCAGTGCATTTTACTTCTAATATTGCACTGAAGATGTTTACTTCTAATATTGCAAATGAAGTTACTGTACATAATAACGCCAAGTACATTACAGCTACTATTGCAGTTATCCTATTGCACTGCAGTGCCATTTGACTGCTAATATTGCATTTCTCAACCATCAGTACCCTTTTTTTTTTCCCAATATCACTTTGGTCATGGGCTGTATTACAGTGGAATTTCTAGTATAATAAGATATTGATATAAAATGATGTGAATAGAAATAAAACATCGATTTGATTATCCTAGCTTTCAGAGTATGTGTCCTGTGGGTTTAACTTAGTCCCAATCTAAAGTGTTTAAAGTGTTGTGAATCAAAGATGAAGGTGAAATACAACCAAAATACCTTTGATTAGCCTGTGGAACTGCAACAAAACTTCCAATAGCATAAGCTTGTAAAGACTTTCCTTTATAACTTTGAGCCTGGCCCCAAGATTAAATGATCTCAGATCTTCCTGTTCCATCTAACAACAAATACAGATATTAATTAATCAACCAAAGGTATTCTAAATTGATATTCCTGGCAACTGTGTGGTGTTTTGCTGTGTGGTGAAGTGAATAAAATAAATTACTGTATGATCTTGTAAAAACATCTGCTCCAAGCTGTGAAAGTTTCAACCTATGAGTTTCAACCTGAAAACAAACTGAATATTCAAGCTTTATAAACAACAGAGATGCCCGACTAGACAAAATCATAAACAAGATGCAAATATAAAATTTGATAAAAATTGAAATATTTCTCATTCACCTTTGTGGCAGCCATCGTTTGATTCGGATGCAAACACAAGAATCTGATATTTGATGACCGGTCCATTTTCTTGGGTGAATATTTCAGAGGAATCACTGGTGAGAGTGAATTGAATGTAGGTCGTTGAAACTTTATTTATCCAGCCTTCTCTCACAAAGCTGCTGAGGGTTTGTGAGCTTAGAACTAAAATGGTAGTACAAGAAGGACTGTACTAAAAGTGCAGTCACTAGGGGTTTGCTTACTCTTATTTGAAAAGTAGTTACTGTATTTATTTTTCAACTTTTGCACAAATAAAACTGAAACTGTGCTTACAACAACAAAAAACATATATCGTTTGTTTCAAGAAAAATTTTCAAAGATTTGTTTGCTTCGCTCAAAAAATTCCTTCAATGTAAAAATTCAATTTTTTCCTTCGAGTGTCTTGCATTCACTTTCCATCTCCTCTCTTACCTTTCAGCTCATTCACTTTTTTCCTGTTTTTGTCTAGTCAAAATTTTCAAAAGCTACCATGAAAGAATATTAATTTCATCATTCATTAATATATTAAACTTTAACAATATAATATAAACTTACTTCCTCCTTTTGTGATTTCAACAATTGTAACAACTCTTCCTTCAAGTATCTCATCATTCCTGATCACGTAGCCTGCTAATGTGATGCTATATGCAGGGTTGGGTGACAGTCCATCAATAATGTGTTTTGTTTGACTCTCTGATATGTTGACACGCTTTTCATTGTAGGACATAATTTACCCCTACATAACAATTTCATGCTATCAATCTATAAGTTGACTGCTAAAATTCGTAGTAGAAATCATTCCTGCAGTCCATAACAGCCAAACCCTTATCAGCTTACCAGTCATACCTATATTTGTGATTGTATGTATGTATTTAAATTTCAAAGTTGTGTATATATATATAATATATATTAGCATATATATTACACAACTCATATATTTATATATAAATATATATTACAACATATATATTTATATATAAATATATATTATAATATATATAAATAATATAAATATATATATACTAGCTGTGCCACCCGGCGTTGCCCGTGTAATAGAAGAGTATTAGGACAGAAAATTGATTTGTATTTACCATATAACAACATTTGCCATTCTAACTTTCAAACTACATATCATGAGAAAAGTTCTTTGTCTTATAAACAATGAGAAGTAGAGACAGTTTAGCAATTAGGCAGTTTAATAATGTGAGCGAACAGCTTCTTGTGACGTTATGCTATGACCGGCGTCATAGCGTTAGGTATTGCGCTGATATAATGCCTTATAGTCGCTGACCAGCATAGTCTGTAGTCCAGTGGGCTAGGTGTAAGACCTGTGAACGGCTTGGTCCGAGATCGAATCCTCTTCGATACTTAATATTTATTTTATAACCTATAGCCGGATTTCCAACACACGACACACGGACTTTGAGAAATGTATATATATATATATATATATATATATATATATATATATATATATATAAAGTTTATTAAAAACTACAGGTTAAAATCATTACCAGGGATTTTTTCCCAGGGTAATGATTTTAACCTGTAGTTTTTAATAAACTAAATAAGTGAAAATCGCTTTAACAACTCCATAGTATATTTAAAATGTTAGAAAGTAAAGCTATTTATTAATGATCCGCAATGAATATTTTTTGGTATTGTCTTCTCTTCTCCAGTTTTTGCTAGCAATATTCTCTATTTTGTATGCCTAATTTTCATAGAGAGCAATTTGGTTTCAAATAAATTTTAACATGTTTAGTAGGTGTAAAATTTATTTAAACTGCTTCTGGCTTATAGCTGAATGATGATGTATTGTGATACTGAGGCGGAGTTATCTACTCACATAATGATACCATTTATGTGTTCTTCCGGAACTGCTGACCATCTTAGCTATACGGAGCTAGAAGAACTGGAGATAATAGTGAAACCTGCTGGTGGAACAGTTGGCGCTGCAACGAAGGAAGACTACCTTATGAGTTAGAATCTACTCATAGAAAATTAGGAGTTTGACAAAAAAACTTGGTCAATTCAGAAAGCTATTATAAACAAAAAAATTAAAGCTTGATTGTTTAAATCATACATTAAAGTGACACTTAATTTTTAAAATAAATCCATTTTTATGTTCTCTGTTGACATTACATTTTGCAAAGCGAGCATTCCATACTAGCATTAAAGCTAGCTTGTTTCAATATTATTATTTCACTTTCTGTGTTTTTTGGGAGTTAGAGAGTCATATTCCCATAACATAGTAGCATGGTGATTTTAATGTGGCTAAATTTATGTATGTTATGTCTAGCTTCGTGTTCTTAATGTTCCTTCACGCTCCTAAAATTAAATATTTCAAACTACGCTTAAACAGCAAACGTAAAACAAATCAATTGAGATTTAAAAACTATTGGTAAATAACACCATATACTTGTTTATAAGTTACTACATAACGCAAGTTCACTAACTTACCATAGTTCTTTTCGTATTTGTTACCATAAAAGAGTAACTAAAGCTTTAGATATCATTGGAATTATCTTTAGCTTTCAGCATGTATGATTTGACAAAAATGGGATTATAGTTGTCAGAAAGAAATACTTCTATGTAAAGACCCGCTTCTAGAGTCCTAGTTTTTCCCGTAGCTGCAGAACCCCCATCAGGAAAGCTGGTCATAGCTTTTACTGATACAGTATAGTTTGTATACGGCCTGATTCTATCAGATATTCTTTTAAAGGTTTATGAAGTCTGTAAAATATAACAAAATTAAATATGTTGAAATAGTGAGATAAGAAGTAAATACTAATGACTTAGATAATGTTGGACAGTATTACAAGCGTATGCATATGGAAAAGGCGTGCACAAGGTAATACAAGTATAGGTAAATACAGAATGGCAAATGCTTATTCAAAGCATTACAAGTGTATGTAAATAGAAAAATACCTAAACACTCATAGTGTCTTATATTGACACTGTATCTCTTTTCACATTATGTACACTGTAGGTACTAAATAATTGCTATTAATGTATTATATTGACACTGTATCACTTACCAAGTTATGTAGGTACTACCTAATAGCTATCAATGTATTATATTGACACTGTATCACTTACCAAGTTATGTAGGTACTACCTAATAGCTATCAGTGTATTATATTGATACTGTATCTCTTACCAAGTTATGTAAGTACTACCCAATAGCTATTAGTGTGTTATATTGACACTGTATCTCTTACCAAGCTATGTAAGTACTACGTAATAGCTATCAGTGTATTATATTGACGCTGTATCACTTACCATGTTATGTAGGTACTACCTAATAGCTATCAATGTATTATATTGACACTGTATCTCTTACCAAGTTGTGTAGGCACTACCTAATAGCTATTAGTGTATTATATTGACACTGTATCACTTACCAAGTTATGTAGGTACTACCTAATAGCTATCAATGTATTATATTGACACTGTAACACTTACCAAGCTGTGTAAGTACTACCTAATAGCAATTAGTGTATTATATTGACACTGTATCTTTTATCAAGTTATGTAGGCACTACTTAATAGGTGGTAGTGTATTATATTGGCACTATAACTCTTACCAAGTTATGTAGGTACTACCTAATAGCTATCAGTGTGTTATATTGACACTGTAACACTTACCAAGTTGTGTAGGTACTATCTAATAGCTATCAGTGTATTGTATTGACACTGTATCTCTTACCAAGTTATGTAGGTACTACCTAATAGCTATCAGTGTGTTATATTGACACTGTAACACTTACCAAGTTGTGTAGGTACTACCTACTAACTGTTGTTGTATTATGTTAATATTGTATCTCTTACCAAGCTATGTAGGTACTACCTAATAGCTATCAGTGTGTTATATTGACACTGTATCTCTTACCAAGTTGTGTAGGTACTACCTACTAACTGTTGTTGTATTATGTTAATATTGTATCTCTTACCAAGCTATGTAGGTACTACCTAATAGCTATCAGTGTGTTATATTGACACTGTAACACTTACCAAGTTGTGTAGGTACTACCTACTAACTGTTGTTGTATTATGTTAATATTGTATCTCTTACCAAGCTATGTAGGTACTACCTAATAGCTATCAGTGTGTTATATTGACACTGTAACACTTACCAAGTTGTGTAGGTACTACCTACTAACTGTTGTTGTATTATGTTAATATTGTATCTCTTACCAAGCTATGTAGGTACTACCTAATAGCTATCAGTACATTATGTCAACAATGACAAAATTTTCCGGCTGAAAGCCTGACACAGAATCAGCAGAAACTTTTGAGATTGAAGGGACATTTTAGATTCAGTGCAAGTTTCCCAGACTAAACACCAAATACATAAAATACAAAGCTTTGAGGCTGAGGGCCAAATAAAGAACTTGCAACAAGTTTTTCAACTGCTTAGCCAGACCATAATTGATGAAATTTTATCCATTATCGAAATTCAACCTAAAGATTTTACCGATCAAACTAGGTCAACTCTTGCACTCAGATTTCACCTTATTAGCGCTTCATCTACAGAATTTTTTTCTCAACAATAGTTATTATTGATCTGAGACAAATCATCTTAAAAAAACCAATAACTACGAAGGCTTCATTGTTTGTTTGCTCAAAGGGCAAAGAGTAGCAAGCTCAAGTAGTTAATTAGCACAATGTTGATGAGACCTAAGTAAATACAATATGACCTATTTTCATAACCTCTTTTATTGCCGCTGCTGATAGCTACTGCCGTCCAGACTTTTAAAAGGAAAGTCACAAAAACTTTCAACAAACATATACAGATGCAACAAAAAACTCTATGCCATTAGCTGTGAACTAGATGGCGCCTGTTCATGTTGTTGTAAGTATATTAGGCTTTACTCTTTCTGTAAGAAATAACAGAGGAATTTTTCAGCTTAGCAAAACTTGTTCGTTTAGTAATAGAAGATAGACGCTGCAACCAACTAGGGTTAGATTGTCTCAGTTTTCTTTGTAAAGTGCTGACTACTTTATGGTGTGGAATACTTTTTATTGGTTTCTGTTTGCTAGCTCTGTTGCAAATTATGCGAAGTTGAGTGTCACATAATTTTATTCACTTTAACTTTTCTCATTTACATTAGGCTTAGCATAATTTTACGGTTAAAATGATAGAACAGTTAACAGGAATAAAAATGCATGCAGAGAGAACACAAGTTGAAACAGTTAAAACTCGTAGCTGTCATTCTAAGCTACCACAATGTATGTTTCAGAATAACTCAGGTTGCAAATACCACTACCGGTGGTTAGGCGCGTTCTAGACCGTTGGCTATTTTAAGCCAAATCCTTTTATGTTAAAATTGCTGGTGGTATTATAGTTGCCTGAAATACTTGCTAGTAGATAAAAGTCAATTTATGTATAGCTGCCATAGAAAGTTAATTTGCATAAGGTAGGCATGTTCAGATTGGCTTGGCTGTGGTAGATTTAATCAATGATTCAACTTCTTAGATGAGCTTTTAAAATCAAATAATCCTTCTTTAACTTCAGGCTAGAATGTTTTATTGAAAATCAAAGTGGTTTTAGAGCATAAAAATAAAAGTAGCATACATCATGGGTTGTAAGTAACTTAGGAATTATAATAAATCTGTCAGCTCTAATATTGATAGCTCAAGAGAACATACTAGTAATATTTCAACCCTGAAATAGGTAATAGGAAAGTATAGTAGTACTCAGTCAGCCCTGGAGTAAGTAATTGAGAAGGGTATACTAGTACCTTGTCTGCCTTCTTATAAGGAAAATAGGTGCTGAGGAGTAGTGCTGAAATGGCTTAGGTAAACTGGCCCAATGTCAAATCTACTGAGGTAGTCTATATTAGTAAAATGTCTAACAATCTATACAGCTTTCAAAGGTATAAACATCATAAAGCCTTTGAATGCTCAATGGAGTACTTTCTTTGTTGTTTAGAAAAACCAATTATTCTATGTACTCGAGTTCAACCACTTATTAAGATAGAAGTTACTGCAGTAGAAACTGAATAGCTTTTGTGTGATGGCAGAGACTGAACTTTGTTATTCTCAATATTCATTCTCACACTAAGTTCCTGATATTCTATAACATCTAGAAAATGATCAGTGATACAATGATAGTTTTTTGCTAGGAAATTGCTTGTTTGCTCTAAAATCTTATTATGCCGCTCTACATGTATTCAACATCAATACGATATTCGGTTTCTTGTAGAGACTGATTTTGTCAATAAAGCTGTACATGCCCCTTTGCTTGACTTGTAAGAAATTAGGCTACCTCATTTTAACAAACCTTTTGTTAACAGGTAATTGAAGATTGACTCCCTCTGATACTTTGTATTTGCAGCCACACACTATTTTAGAAGTAACCACTTTTATGGCACGTGGTTACTTTATGGCACGTGGTTACGTGGCAAGGTGGTTACTTCTAAAATGGTGTGGGGCCACTATTTTAGACGTACCTTTATGGCACATAAAGGTGGTTATGACAGGTACCACAATAAAACCGACCATGAACCGACTGAGATAGAAACCAACCATGAACTCTGCCGAGTCTTAGACATTTGCTGCGACTATGGTTTTAAGCAGATAGCTTCATTGTTCTTTAGTGTTATATAATATGTTGGCTACAGACAGCTTTATTGACTGTTGCTTTTAAAATCATATATAAATGTATTTATATCCGCCAAATGTCAAAATAAGAATGTGTGTCTGCTGCAGCTGTAATGAATATACTACTGCAACTACAGTAGTACATATACATGTAGATTGCGGCTCTTAAATAGTCACAAATAAATCTGCCTTTTTAATAAATAAAGAAAACGTTTTGTTTATAACAACAATGAAAACGGATAAAATAAGTGGCTTTTCAATAGCTGTTAGCAGCATTATTTGTTGCACAAATAACTTTGTAGTTTTTTAAAGAAGCTTAACCACTGTTTCGGGCCAAAATAAAATCTATTTTGCACAGTTGGAGTAAGAAATTATTATTTATTACCACATCAGTTATATATAATTTTAGCAGCTTTCAGATCTTTAAAATATTTTGTGATCTGACAGCAAACTAATTGGTACTTCACACAGTAACCTTTGTGTCTAGTACAAGTTCCAAAGTAGTTTCATGTATGCAATGCATGTTTCATCACATTCAGTAGTTCCATGTTTGCTAACATTAACAAAGTAATCTAGAAATTACAAATGGCTCAAGAAGATCATTTTATTGATTTAACTTTCCATATGTGATATAAAGCAGCTTATGAGCCAGTAGTATGGATACCAATTCACAATTTTTGAATCCATGTCAAAACAAACTTAATTTTACGCTAGAATCAGCTCTAGTTTTGAACATATGGTAAGGCCATATAAAATCTATCAGATCAGATAGCTTCCAGATGTACCAGTTAAAAGCAGAATTTTACCACAATAGCAGGCTTAAAAATAAAACTGCAATAGACCAAGTACTGTCCTTTTAGCTTAGGTTTCATATAGTTTAGCTTGAGTTCTTACCCATTAATGGCTTTGTATTTGTATCACTTCGGTGTACAATGCGAATGAAGTTACTTCAGAAGGAACAATAAAAGAAAGCTTTCCCTTTTTCACATTGCTGAGCACTTCTTATAATAACATACCCATTACTATGAATAGCTAACGAGTAGTTTGTCTTTGAAGAGAAAAGTAAACATAGAGGTATCAATGCTTACAATGATACATCCAACAAACTCTCTGCCTTTGAAGATTTGCATTTGAAAATATGTTTAAAAAGTAACAAGTGGGAATAACAATGAAGGCTCATGTTTTAGGAGTTGACATGTAATAATGAATGCAACAGTAGATGGTATGGAATATTGTCAACATTTTTATTTGTGATAGCTGTTGACTTTGAGAGCTTTATAGCCAGCTGAACAGAGCTTCTTTTACTAGTAGCAGCTTATGGCTCACCTAAATGCTAGCGTTTTTCTTAAAGGAAGTTTGATGACTTTTGTCAGGAGAGAGAAAATAATTTAGAAAATAAAACATGATTAAATGCTTAGTTTGCTATTATTATCAATGTACATCTAGAATTCAAAACAGCAATTATGTTGATTGGTCAAAAGAAAACTCACCTCTTCTGACTACAGATTATAAAAACTTAAACAAATTTCAAGTATAGCTGTGCTTTTTAATGTTGGGAAAAAACGCTGGTGTCTCAGCTTAGATAAAGCTCCCTTACGCACTGGTGATATGGAAAATGTTGCCATAGTAACAAGCCTAAAATACGCACACAATCAACTCAAAAGTTGGCTTAAGGGAGATTATCCCAGATTTTTAATCTAAGATTAAGTGATTTTGTGTTACAGGCTAAAGAGCTGGTGCTCATGCTTGCACTCAGCATGGCTGCTGCATCAACTACAAAGACTATGATGATGACAACCTCTTCAATTTTATCCACTGCTCAAAATGAATACTCTTCATTATTTTCTGTTGAAAGCAAAACTGATGTTCAGTCAGCTACCACTCATAACTCATCACCTTCAACCAATTCGACTAATGATGACATCTCTCCCACTGTCAATATCATGATCTCTACCAACACAAAAGAACTCGAGGCTACAACAATCAGCACTACAGCGGAATCAATAGTTGATCATGGTATGGAATACCCTGTAAAATCAATCAGTCTTGCTTATGAAAGCTTTGGCAAACACCTAGTGATGCTGTATAAAATTGAATATATTGATTAACTACTTCCGTATTGTGAGTTGTCTACTCATGAGCTGGCTCTAGCACTTCATAGCTAAACCATCTGGTATGGTGATCCTTTGGTCAGTAATTAAGTAGTTGATTATGATAACTGTTTTGTACTGCGAGTTTCTCTGACTATGATAACTGATATGCACTGCTAGTCTCTATGACTATAATAACTGATGTGTACTGCTAGTCTCTATGACTATGATAACTATTGTTTTATAGAAAAAGGAAAATGGCAAATCGTCACTTCAGTAAAGAATAAATTTATGGTTGTTATTCTCTTATTAAATAATGTTGGGGACATAATTATCCTGACTACTGACCATAGTATTGTTAATATATCATGACTACTGACTATAGTATTGTTAATATATCATGACTACTGATTATAGTATTGTTAGTATATCATGACTACTGACTATAGGATTGTTAATATATCATGGCTAATAGAAACAGTATTGTTAATATATCATGACTACTGACTATAGTATTGTTAATATATCATGACTACCGACTATAGTTTTGTTAGTATATCATGGCTACTGACTACAGCTTTGTTAGTATATCATGGCTACTGACTATAGCTTTGTTAATATATCATGACTACTGACTATAGTATTGTTAATATATCATGACTACCGACTATAGTTTTGTTAGTATATCATGGCTACTGACTATAGCTTTGTTAATATATCATGACTACAGACTATAGCTTTGTTAATATATCATGACTACTGACTATAGTTTTGTTGATATATCATGACTACTGACTATAGTATTGTTAATATATCATGACTACTGACTAGAGTGTTGTTAATATATCATGACTACCGACTATAGTATTGTTAATATATCATGACTACAGACTATAGCTTTGTTAATATATCATGACTACTGACTATAGTTTTGTTGATATATCATGACTACTGACTATAGTATTGTTAATATATCATGGCTAATGGAGACAATATTGTTAATATATCATGACTACTGACTATAGTATTGTTAATATATCATGACTACCACCTATAGTTTTGTTAGTATATCATAGCTACTGACTATAGTTTTGTTAGTATATCATGACTACTGACTATAGTTTTGTTAGTATATCATGGGTACTGACAATAGTTTTGTTAATACTGTATATCATGACTACTGACTATAGTATTGTTAATATATCATGACTACCGACTATAGTTTTGTTAGTATATCATGGCTACTGACTATAGTTTTGTTAGTATATCATGGCTACTGTCTATAGTTTTGTTAGTATATCATGGCTACGGACTATAGTTTTGTTAATATATCATGGCTATTGAAGACAATATTGTTAATATATCATGACTACAGACTATAGTATTGTTAATATATCATGACTACTGACTATAGTTTTGTTAGTATATCATGGCTACTGACTATAGTTTTGTTAGTATATCATGGCTACTGACTATAGTTTTGTTAGTATATCATGGCTACAGACTATAGTATTGTTAATATATCATGGCTAATGGAGACAGTATTGTTAATATATCATGACGACTGACTATAGTATTGTTAATATATCATGACTACTGACTAGAGTGTTGTTAATATATCATGACTACCGACTATAGTATTGTTAATATATCATGACTACAGACTATAGCTTTGTTAATATATCATGACTACTGACTATAGTTTTGTTGATATATCATGACTACTGACTATAGTATTGTTAATATATCATGGCTAATGGAGACAATATTGTTAATATATCATGACTACTGACTATAGTATTGTTAATATATCATGACTACCACCTATAGTTTTGTTAGTATATCATGGCTACTGACTATAGTTTTGTTAGTATATCATGACTACTGACTATAGTTTTGTTAGTATATCATGGGTACTGACAATAGTTTTGTTAATACTGTATATCATGACTACTGACTATAGTATTGTTAATATATCATGACTACCGACTATAGTTTTGTTAGTATATCATGGCTACTGACTATAGTTTTGTTAGTATATCATGGCTACTGTCTATAGTTTTGTAAGTATATCATGGCTACAGACTATAGTTTTGTTAATATATCATGGCTATTGAAGACAATATTGTTAATATATCATGACTACAGACTATAGTATTGTTAATATATCATGACTACTGACTATAGTTTTGTTAGTATATCATGGCTACTGACTATAGTTTTGTTAGTATATCATGGCTACTGACTATAGTTTTGTTAGTATATCATGGCTACAGACTATAGTATTGTTAATATATCATGGCTAATGGAGACAGTATTGTTAATATATCATGACTACTGACTATAGTATTGTTAATATATCATGACTACCGACCATAGTTTTGTTAGTATATCATGGCTACTGACTATAGTTTTGTTAGTATATCATGGGTACTGACAATAGTTTTGTTAATACTGTATATCATGACTACTGACTATAGGATTGTTAATACATCATGGCTAATGGAGACAGTATTGTTAATATATCATGACTACTGACTATAGTATTGTTAATATATCATGACTACCGGCTATAGTTTTGTTAGTATATCATGGCTACTGACTATAGTTTTGTTGGTATATCATGGCTACAGACTATAGTATTGTTAATATATCATGGCTACTGATTATAGTATTGTTAATGTATCATGGCTACTGGCTATAGTTTTGTTAATATATCATGACTACTGACTATAGTAATGTTAATATATCATGGCTACTGACTATAGTATTGTTAATATTGTGGTGGATGGCCACAACATTTAGCATTTAGCCAAGCCAAGTCGATGTACAGCCGAGTCAAGCATAGCCAAGCCAGAGCCGCACTGACTGAAGACCGAGCCGAGCTGGACCGAGCCGAGCCGGGCCGAACCGTGCCGGGTCTAACTAAGCAGAACAGGGGCGGAGTTTAGCAGCTATATAAGCCTGAACATCTGTCTAGTCAAGCAGAGCTGTTTTGGGCCTGTCCATTGCTTGTCACTTGATTCATTTCTTGTACACCTTGATGAACTAAACAGAAATATAAGCATTGTACTCATGCACAAGCCTTGTACTAGTGGAGAAAAGTGAAGGTCGCAGAAATAAACTTTTCCCTGGTGGCAGCAATGGGATTGGTAACGATCTCTAGAACTCCACCACAGGACATGCATTAGATCACTGGCCTCTGGATAAACTGGGCTGCCGGAAAAATGGCAGCACCACTTCTACTGGAAGAGCTTCTTACTGGAAGAAACCCAGAGAGAGTTGTGGAAAGCCCTACAGGATTAGTAGATGCACTGCTCCGGGAGCAGAAACCTACTAAGAGGACCTATCTGAGGAGGCAGCAGGCTCCTACTGGAAAAAAACTTACTACCGGAAGAAACCCAGGAAGAGCTGTGAAAAGCCTGCCAATCAGACAGGTAGATGTACTGCTCCAGAAGCAGAAACATACTAAGGGATCCGACAGAACTTGCTTAAGGAAGTGGTGTGCTTCTACTGGAGGAACTTCCCATGGAAAGAAACTCAGAAAGGAGCCAGGAGCTGCGGACACAGTAGAGGCACTCCTCTGGAAGAAGAATAGAAACCTACTAGGAACCAGACATGGGTAACAGGAGAGCCAGGAGCGCTGACCCGGGACCCAACCGACTTGTCGAGGCACTTGAGTGGGTGTTGCTGATGCCGAGAGCTCAGGAATGGGCGCCACCCTTCAGGACTCTCCAGTATACTGAGAAAGGAGATGTGGAATATTTTATTGCTCACTTCACAGAGGTAGCCGACGCTAACCAATGGACAGAAGGAGCAACTCTATTGCATTTCCGGGAAGCGTTGGGCAAGCAGGCTGAGGACTGTGAGCGAGCCGAGGACTAAGAGGCCAATTTTAATGCCCTCTCGGCAAGGTTCGGATATTCCACTAAGCAGGCACTGAGCCAACTCAACGCCCTTAAAAGAGAGGAGGAAACGACGCTGCAGGAGCATGCGATGGAGGTGAAGAGGCTGGTGCGCATTGCGTACGGGGACCTGCCAAATCGCCACCGAAATAGCATGGCTATGGAGACTTTCTGCAGCTCGCTGAAGGACCCTGCCCTGCAGAGACATCTGTTGGCAGTACCTATGCCCACGCTGGCGGACGCTGTTTGAGCCAGAAATGACTAACTCAAAATCCAAGGAAGCGAGCGTAAGCCCACCAGATCTTCGGTGCAAGTCCTGGATAAAGGAACCTTTGCCCAGGTGAACTCTGCCGAGTTCGATGTCATAGGACAACTAGCCCAGCAGGTCCAAACTCTCACGGACAAGGTAAAACAGCTCCAGGAGCAGGTGCGCACCCCAGCTGAAAAAAAGGAGCCAGCCAGCTACTCTTTGCTGTTGATGTGGCCAACCGGGGCATGTACAAAAGAACTGCCCTCACCACACCAAACCGGCTTCGGAAAACCGAGGACGGCCACAGCAGTAGTTTGGACTACTGGCTGTGCCAAGGCCAAGCAAACACAAAAATATACCAGGATTTTGCGGGATTCGACAACGGCTGATGGCTGGTCTCAACTGGCAAGGACTAGGCCAAGGAAAATTCGTGTACAGGAAGGACCTGTGGTGACACGGAATTATTACCAGTCGTTAGGTGAGATTATTTTAGACAGACCCCTTGTCCCGAATAGTGCTTTCGCCCCTCTGTGCAAACAGCAGAGATGTAGCCCGAAGCGTAGGAGGGTGACCCCCAAATCCCCTCTACCCAAGACACTTAGAACTATCCCCACTGAACCGGACAGTTGGAAGCCTGCCTTAAAAGCGGCAGGGCCGACCCTTTCTCCGCCTTGGGAGTAGCAATCACGGGAGCAGCAGAACTGCTCTGAGCATGGTACGGTTCGAAGTGCTGACCTCGCCCCACCACAGAAAGGAAGCCTTCCAGGCCTCACAGAGGATGTCCTGGAGGACACCACTAAGGCGCAAGCCCTCAGCCGACCGCACTACACCAGCTATTTCCTCTCAGGAAAAATGGAGGGGCGGCCCACCCAGTTCCTTATGGACACCGGATGCACCAACAATCTGATCAATAAGCAGGTATTTGGTCGATTGTCAGGAGCTGTGCGGGACCGACTCGAGGAGAGTGACAGCCACAAACTATTGAATGGCGGAACACAGCTTCCCTTCCACGGAATAATCCATCTAACCATTCACTTTAAGGATGTGAAGACGGAGGAAGGTTTTGTAGTGAGCCGACTGAGCGAGGATGCCATCCTCGGGATGCCGTTTTTCGTTGCTCATCAATGCGCTCTCGAGTTCAGGAGTTTGGGTTCAGGTGGATGGCAGACAGCTAGTCTGCGCAGACCGGCATGGGCGATTGCTCCAGAGCAAAATGAAAGTGATAAGGGAGTAGTGGTTCCCGCCCGAACAAAGATGGCGATACACCGTTGCATCACCTCGCGGAACAATTGCCCCATGAGGCTAATCGAGAGATTTCTCGATGGACCTACCATGGCCAGTAGCCTGAACCAGCCGGGACGCAAGGAACAAGTCATCACCCGCTGCATGAATACTACGGAGCAGCCACTGACTTTTCGGTCCAGAACCACTATCGGCACATACACGGGAGTGGTGGCCTCGCAGGTCAAAGAGGACGATCCCTTACTGTGAGACGCCGGTTTGACTTCAATCAATGGAGTGCCGGCTTACCTTGAGAAATTGTTCTAGTCGGCCAGGCCAAACTGTGAGGACAGGGGACAAACGTCTAGGCTGGCAACCTTGCTGCGTCGGTATGCCACCGTATTTAGTACGGGTGATGACGACGTAGGAAGGACCTCCGAGGTGGAAAATTCTATTCTACTTAAGAAAGGTACTCGGCCAATCCGACAACCCCTCACAGACTTGGACCAGAAAAGGAGGCAGAGGCCGAGAGGCAGGTCTAAGACCTGCTCAAACGAGGACTCATCGAGCCCGCCGGAGAAGCTTGGAGCTCCCCCGTAGAGTTGGTCCGGAAAAAGGATGGGAAATGGCGCTTCTGTATTGATTACTGGTGTCTCAACGCCGTCACGGAACAGGATGGCTACCCGCTACCCAGGATCGACGACAGCCTGTACGCCCTGTCCGGCAGTCGCTATTTTAGCACGCTCGATCTGGTGAGCAGGTACTGGCAGGTGTCCCTGGATACAGAAGCACAGGAGAAGTCAGCCTTCTCCACACGGTCCTGACTGTGGAAGTGGAGGGTGTTGCCTTTCGGACTGACGTCTGCCTCCGCCACCTTCCAAAAACTCACGGAATGCGTCCTACATGGCCTCCACTGGAGAACGCGGCTGCCGCTATATCTAGATGATAATATCATCATCGCCCCGGATTTCGATACGCATCTACATCGGCTGGAGGAGGTCTTCCAGAGACTCCACAAGGCCGGACTAAAACTGAAGGCCTCCAAGTGCAAGCTACTACAACCTTAAGTTCGCTACCTAGGGCACATAGTAAGCCAGAATAAAGTCTCTACAGACCCTGACAAAGTGGAGGCAGTAGTGAAGTGGTCGAGTCCGTGCGGAGTAAGGGAACTCCAAGGATTCCTTGGGATGATCGGTTATTACCGACAATACAACTCGGAGTTCGCCACTATAGCACACCCCTTGCACCAACTGACTGCAAAGAAAGAGCCCTAGAGATGGACGAAAGGAGAGCAAGCCGCCTTCGACACGCTGAAGGAAAGCATCAGCACCGCCCCGATCTTGGGCTATCCAGATCCTCAAAAGCAGTATATCCTGGACACGGATGCCAGCAGATGTGGAGTAGGGGCCGTGCTGTCTCAAGTACAGAAGGGCTGCGAGAAGGTTTATTGCCTACTACAGCAAGACCCTCACCCCCTCGGAACGCAATTACTGCGTCACTCAATGGGAGCTACTTGCAGTAGTGAACGCAGTCAAGCACTTCCGGCCGTATCTGTATAGCCAGGAGTTTCTCCTGCGGATGGACCACGCATCACTCCGGTGGCTATGCCGGAGTAGGGAACTCTCAAACCAAGTAGCCCGGTGGCTTGAGATCTGCCGGCAATGTGCGAGCATTGAACAGAGGGACGAGGGCCCTTCATGGAAGAAGCTAGCAAAAGAACAAGGGCGTTAGCCGCGTGGGTACCGACCAGTTGCCTGGATGGGACTTCCACCCTCGATTGGGCGGGATCAACCTTGGGCAACGTCGCATACCCCGGGGGGCCAACCGGCAACCCGCACGGGACTCCCGCCACCCAGGGGCGGGATTGAACCTGGGTGCTGGGGGCTCCCCCGAAAGGCTATCAGCTCGGCCAGGAGTGACAGGACCAAAGGGCGAACTAGCAAGGACACAGGCTACCGGTCAGGGACCAGTGGCCATCATGTACCGTGCCATCGCCGCCGGGGAGGAGGTCCCATCAAAACACCTGGAGTTCGGGAGCAGAGAGCTTGACATCCTGCTTCACATGTGGTGCTCTCTGCGCATATGACAGGACGGCGTGCTGGAAGCACGCATGGCCCAGCAGCGCCACGCTGGTTAGTGCGACATCTGCCCCCCGGCCATGCAAGAAACTACGGTGTGACAAAGCACGCCCTGGCTCACTCTGGGCTGGGAATGATGATAGGTCGCCTCTAACTGACAGGGTACTGGCCTGGGCTGACGTCCACAATCAAGCGGCTCGTCAAGAGTTGCCAGGTGTGCCAGGCCGCAAAGCATGGAGGGACAAAGGTGGTCGGAGGAAGAAGGATGCTCTACGCAGGACGACCCTAGCAGAAAATGGCCGTGGATCTGGTGGGGCCATTTTCTGTTACACCAAGGGGGAACAAGTGGGTGCTGGTTCTTACCGACCACTTCACCCAGTGGCAGGATGCATTGGCACTACCTGACGCCACGGCCCTGGTGGTTGCCAACACACTGGATGAGCAGGTCTTTTGCTACCTGGGATTGCCTGAGCAGATTCACACGGACCAGGGGCACAGTTCGAGAGCCAACTGATAGCTGAATGGTGCCAACTCTGGAACATAAAAAAGACCCACACGACTCCGTATCACCCACAGGTGAATGAAATCGTGGAACGGAATATCTGGGGACTCGAGGATTCTTTGAGAGCGCTGCTTTTGACTAAGGGACAGGACGAGTGGGACTTACTGCTTCCTCAGCTGATGAGGGCATACAGAGACACCCCTACTCTGCGACTGGAGAGACGGCCAACATGCTAATGTTGGGATGGGAGCTGAGGTTGCCAGACCAGCTGGAAAGTCACCCTCACCGACCGAGTTTTTTCCTGCCCACGAGCATACTCTTGAGGTGCAGCGGAGGCTACAGACAGTGCACGAGGTGCTCCGGCAAAGCCAGATGGAGGTGCGACAAGAGGATAAGGAAGAACCACCGCTGTACGCCCCAGGCAACTGGGTATGGCTCACGAACAAACGCCGAAGACGAGGAGAAAATCCCAAGCTACAGGCAAAGTTTGTGGAACCATACCAGGTCTTAAAGGCCTGGGGGAACCACACGTATCTGGTGGAATGGCAGGGACAGTCTTCCATCTAGAGCGAGGGAATACTGAAGCCTTATCACGCTTGCCCAGAGAGGTTGGGGCAGGCCCCAGCCACTCTGGAGCCAAGGAGGGGTCCAAACATGAAAGGCGCTCGACCCAGCAGGCCGGAAAGAAGGCAAAAAGAGGGCAGGATATATCCTGTACCAATAATGCCACTCCCCAGCTGGGAAAAGTTGCTATTAGAGGCTGCAAAGAATCGAGGGAAGGAAGTAACTTCTAAGGAAATTCCAGCCGGACAGGGTAAAGAAGGAAGTCAAGGATGCCCTCCTAGTTCCAAAGAAATCAATCCGGCCACATGGAAAAAAGTTCTGGGAGAACCGGAATCAAACCCGGTAGAGACCGAAAAGACCGCAACACCAGGTCTCATCAGCCCCGTAATCTAATCAACTTTGGTCCGACACAATCCAAGGCCGGCCCCGACAACCAGGAGGCCGGAACGATACGGAGATGGTATATGCTACTCGGTAGAATTAACGGAAAATGGTCCGAAGGTCGCGCAGGAAGGAGGTAGAACGATTCTCACGAACACAACCAAGGATTTCTTATTAGAGCACTCGTTTTCTCTGAATGACATCAGAGCGCTGGAACAGATAGAGAGCGAAGGCAACAAGTCTCTACAGGATTTACTGACTTTGGTCACAATGAGTTTGAAAGAAACTGGAGAAGGAGTGGGTAGGCCAACACCGGCAAACGTGGTAGCCTACAAAGGGAGTAACACGGAGAAGGACGAGGCACTACGGCCATATTCTGCCGTGTTGGAGATTACGGAGGATAAAGCAGAGGCGCTGCTGGATGCCACTCTGACAGAGGACAGCGTAGAGGATTTACTGAATGAAGTTATGCCGGAACCAGTGGAAGAGAAGTGCTGAGTGGCTGCTGTATGCACAAAGAAGAGACGGATCAGTCCCCCATCACCGGAGTTGTCCTTTTCTCCGCCAGCCATTGCCGTGAGGGAAAGCCCACCTGTAAGGCAGCCGGAGCCAGAAAGGGTCAGGCCACGGAAGAAGACCATCGTGAGGACCATTAAGTACCTGTCTTCCCAGACTGTGGCACCGGCGGAAGAGCAGGTGCAAGACGGGAGTTGCCAGATCTGCCAGTTCACAACCAGCACCCGGCGGATCCAACTTCACGTGCTGCAACACTATGCCGTGTTTGTGTGCCCCTGCAATTGGCAGCACGTGTCAAGGGACCAGATGTTACTACACCACGCGACTCACCAGCAAGGAAGAGTGGAGCCGGTGGTATATCTGGTGGATCACGACTCCTGGGAGCAGTTTTGCCAAGAGGAAATAGGGGCTCCCTGACGATGGCTGCCTGAACACCCACTACAAGAGGAAGGAAACGTTGCAGCTCCCGAAGAGGAGCACAACGGGTTAGGACACCACCGTATCACCCAGCCCGGGTCCGCCCAGCTTCGATCAGGAGAAGCAGGACAATTGTGGAGCCTGCCTGGTCACGCACCCTGGCCCAAGTGATGGGACGAACTCCGGCCAGCCAGACCCTACTGCAGACGCAGCGCAGCCGGGTCCGGTTGCTAGCGCAGGACGCACAGGAATGGACGAAGGCTGCTAGGACTATGCAGGCGAACCTGCAACAGGGACACCTGGAGGGTCGGGAAAGCCAGCTACTATTGTAGGAGATAGAGCGCCTCCACTATGGAGCCCGCTAACATGAGGTTCTGGCCCAGCTAGTCCTCCCACAGGATGTGAATTTGAGACCCTAGTCGCCAATGGGGGGAGTGTGTGGTGGATGGCCTCCCCTTACATATAGCCAAGCCGATGTGCAGCCGAGTCAAGCATAGCCAAGCCAGAGTCGTACCGACTGAAGACCGAGCCGAGCTGGACTGAGCCGAGCCGGGCCGAGCCATGCCCGGTATGACCAAGCAGAGCAGGGGCGGTGTTTAGCAGCTATATAAGCTCGAACAATTGTCTAGTAGAGCAGAGCTGTTCTGGGCCTGTTCATTGCTTGTCACTTGATTCATTTCTTGTACACCTTGATGAACTAAGCAGAAATATATGTATTGTACTCATGCATGAGTCTTGTACTAGTGGAGGAAAGTGAAGGTCGCACAAAACCTTTACAATATATCATGGCCACTGACTATAGTTTTGTTAATGTATCATGACTATTGACTATAGTATTGTTAATATATCATGAATACTGACTATAGTATTGTTAATACATCATGGCTAATATAGACAGTATTGTTAATATATCATGAATACTGACTATGGTATTGTTAATATATCATGAATACTGACTACGGTATTGTTAATATATCATGAATACTGACAATGGTATTGTTAATATATCATGAATACTGACTATAGTAGTGTTAATATATCATGGCTAATGGAGGCAGTATTGTTAATATATCATGATTACTGACTATGGTATTGTTAATAAATCATAGCTACTGACTATAGTATTGCTAATATATCATGGCTAATGGAGACAATATTGTTAATATATGGTGAATACTGACTATAGTATTGTCAAGATATCATGGCTAATAGAGACAGTATTGTTAATATATCATGCATACTGACTATGGTATTGCTAATATATCATGAATGATATCTATGGTATTGTTAATATATCATGGCTACCTACTATAGTACTGTTAATATATCATAGATACCGACTATAATGTTGCTAGTGTTGTTGTGGAATGTGATCCACTAAAATCTGAGCCTAGGGCTGAGCTAAGCTGAGCCAGGCTGTGCTCAGTCAGGCAGAATGACGAGGTCAAAGTTTAGCCAAGCCAAGCAAAGCCAAGCCAAGCTAAGCCAAGCCAAGCCAAGCCAGAGCCGTGCCGAGTCAAGACTGAGCCGAGTTGAGCCGAGCAGAGCTGAGCCGTGCCGAGTCCAGCCAAGTAGAACCGAAGCGGAGCTAAAAGTGTTGACCCTGGACCCGACCGAATAGTCGAGGCACTAGAATGGGTACTTCTGTTGCCAAGGGCTCAGGAACCAGCACAACGTTTTAAGACTCCCCAGTACACTGGAAAGGGAGATGAGGAGTACTTCATTGCTCGCGTCATGGAGGTAGCTGACGCCAACCAGTGGACAGAAGGAGCAACCCTATTGCACCTTCAGAAAGCACTAGGCGAACAGGCTGAGGACTGCGGACGGATCGAGGACCAGGAAGCCATTTTCAATGCCCTCCGGGCAAGATTCGGGTTATCCGCCAGCAGGCGCTAAGCCAGCTCAATGCCTTTAGGTGAAAAGAAAGGATGACACTTCAGAAGCATGCTATGGAGGTCGAGATGTTGGTACGCATTGTGTACGGGGACCTGCCAAATCGACATCAAACAAGTATGGCTATGGAGACCTTCTGCAGCTCACTAAAGCCTGGTTGCCATATACGCCGCAAAGCACCGGCGACAGCACCGCAGGCTATTGCAGTAAAATGGGAACCTACACGCCGCGGATCGCAGTGCACCGCCGGTGGATGCCGGCAGTCAACGCAAGAGTTTGCGCATGTTCAAATTTCGCAAGCGGCCGCAGGCAAAACATTCCCAAAATGCACTGTACGGGTTATTTGATTACGCAATTATGTTTATGATATTACTAACGAGGTGGCTTTATGTGAACATATCTCGCAGAGCCTAGTGTCGCAAGCATTTTACTGCGCATGTTACCGCCGGAGTCTAGCAATCGATGTGGGAACCAGGCTTTAGGGACCCTGCCCTGCATTGAGATCTGTTGGCCGTACATACGCCCACGCTGGCTGACGCTGTACAGGCCAGGAATGACTACCTCCAGATTCAAGGAGGCGAGTGTAAATCCACCAGTTCTTTGGTACAAACCCTGAAGGGAGGAACATTCAACCAGGTGAACTCAGCTGAAACTGATGTTATAGGACAACTAGCCTGGCTGGTCCAAACTCTCACGGATAAGGTGGAACGGCTCCAGGAGCAGGTTTGCACTCCAACCAAGAGGAGGAGCTAGCCAGCTACCTTTTGCTGAGAATGTGGGCAACTGGGGCCCGTACAGAAGAATTGCCCTCGCTACACCAAACCGGCTTTGGGAAACGAAGAACGGTCACAGCAGTAGCTCCGACTACTGGCTGTACCAAGGCCAAACAACCCTGGAAACACAATAAGACTAAACGAGATTCAGTGACAGCCGACAATTGGTCTCAACCAGCAAGGGCTAGGCCGAGGAAAATTTGTGCCGAGGAAAGGCCTGTGGAGACACGAAACTACTACGCCCCTCTGTGCAAACCACAAGGACGTAGCCCAAAATGAAAGAGACAGCAAGAATCAGCTCCACTGGACCGGATGGCTAGAAGCCTGCCTTAAAAGTGGCAGGGCCAACCCCTTCTCTGCCTTGAGGATGGCAGTCACAGGAGCCGCGGGTCTACCCCAAACGTGGGACGGCCCGAGGGACCGAACCCACTCTACTGCACAAAAGGAAGGTTTCCAGGTCTCCCGGAAGATGTCTTGGAAGACACCACCAGGGCGCAAACCCTCAGCTGACCTCACTCTACTAGCTATTTCTTCCCAGGAAAAGTGGAGGGGCAGCCCATCCAGCTTCTTTGAGACACAAGATGCACCGCAAACCTGATCAATAAACAGGCCTTTGACCGATTGCCAGGAACCATGCGGGACCAACTCGAGGAGACTGACAGCCATGGACAACTGGTTGACGGAACACGGCTTCCCTTCTACAGGATAATCTGTCGGGCCATCCGCCTGAGGGATGTAAAGACAGAGGAATATTTGTGGTTAGCCGCCTGAGCAAGGATGCCATATTCGGAATGCCATTCTTCATGGCCCATCAGTGCTCTCTCGAATTTGAGCAACCAGTGGTCCGAGTGAATGGTAGACAGCTTGTCTGCACGGATCGACATGGGCGGCTGCTACAGAGCAAGGTACAGGTGATAAGAGGGGTAATGGTTCCCGCCCGGACAGAGATGGCAATACACAGTCGCATCACCACGCGAAATTACTGCTCATGGGACTGATCGAAGGATTTCCCGATGGACCTCCGGTAGCAGGTAGCTTGAATCAGCCGGGACCCAGGGAACAGGTCATCACTTACTGCATGAATGCTACGGAGCGGCTATTGACTTTCGATCCAAAGCCACTATCGGCACTTACACGGTAGTGGATACCTCGCAGGTTGAAGAGGACGATCCCTTACTGTGTGACGCCGGTCCGACTTCAATCAATGGAGTGCCGGCTCACCTTGAGGATTTATTCCAGGCGGCCTGGCTGAACTGCAAGGGAATGGGTCAAACGGCGAGGTTGGCTTTCTTGCTGAGTCGATATGCCAAAGCCAAAGCCTAAGCCAAGCCAAAGCCAAGCCAAGCCAGAGCCATGCCGAGTCAAGACCGAGCCGAGCCGGGCCGGGTCCAGCAAAGTAGAATGGAGGCAGAGCTTACTAGCTATATAAGCTCGAACATTTGTGTAGAAAAGCTGAGCTGTTTTGGGCCTGTTCATTGCCTGTTACTTGAGCATTCTTGTACAACTTATGAACTAAGCAGAAAATATATGTATAAACTCATGCACTGAGCCTTGTACTAGTAGAGGAAAGTGAAGGCCGCACAAAACATTTACAGTATATCATGGCTATTGACTGTAGTATTGTTAATATATCATAGCTACTGACTATAGTATTGTTAATATATCATGGCTACTGACTATGGTATTGTTAATATATCATTACTACTAATTATACTATTGTCAATATTCATGACTACTGACCATAGTATTGTTGATATATCATGGCTACTGAGTGTAGTATTGTTAATATATCATAGCTGCTGACTACAGTATTGTTAATATATCATTGTCACTGACTATAATAGTATTGCTATTATATCATGGCTACAGACTATAGTATTGCTAATATATCATAGCTAATGGAGACAGTATTGTTAATATATCATGAATACTGGCTATAGTGTTGTTATTATAATTATAATGGCTACTGACTATACTATTGGTGATATATTATGGCTAATGGAGACAGTATTGTTAACATATTATCTCTGCTGTAGCAATAACAAAATTTATTTAGGCATGTTTTACGCAAAAGCCAATCATTTTCCACATTCTGTATATGAAATAAACATTACGTCCTTCCTGATGCTTTTTATAGATGACGTTCCTGGCCCCGTCCACAGTCTCCAGATAAGTCCTGATTCTTATGCCTTATCTGTGTTTTGGCAACTTCCACTTAACCCTAATGGAGCCATTCAAAAGTACAATATTCAAGTCAGCAAATCCGAAGTGCTTGTTTATAACAGAATTGTAAGTTTAACAATCTATAATATGATCCGCTAACATATGAAAAGCTGTTGTATTGCAAAGAATACTTTCACTCAAGTCTTAATTGATTCTCGTTAGTATTTCCAGAGCTATTAAACTAACATTGATAGCTTTATAGTACAAAGTAGCAAACTATTCTAATCATTAATAATTTAGTGAAGTGGTTAGGTTATTTGACATATTATGACAACTTTGAATGTATGTAAGATGTTTATTGTACAAAATACTTGAAAACGTTCTAAATTCAAATAATTTTCAGGGATCATGGTTAGGCGGTGGCCTAAAAATTGTTCTGTTAATGATTGAGAATGCTAATTCTGGTGATTGGCTAATCTATACAAATACTAATTTACTGGACTTCTAAGTGCTTGATTATTATTAACAGTTCTTGGCTTGTTCTTTTATATCTCAATCCAATCTGTTTTTCGATCACTACTGACCTCTCTGGAAACTACTTTTGAGAAACTGTTGTTTGTACATGTATATGCTAATATTATTTTAGTGATCCTCATACTTTAGTCATCTTAATGTGATTTTTCAACCATTGTTTTTAATAATTTATTTGTTGCATAATTTTTAAATTTTCTTTGAATGAGTCTAGAATGGAAAGACTGTAGTAAACAGACTTTGTCAAAAAAAGTTGAAAGTAATTTAGTTTTTTATTTGACAAGAAAAAAAATGAGAACAGAAAAATACTGGCTTGTTAATGCAATATTTAAAAGACTCGTTTTTTCTGAATAGAACTGAAGTTTTAGCTCAATTCTCTCTTACACATACTTGAAATCTTTGATGATAATTTTCACATTGCTATTGTGTGTGCATGCTTGTACATGCATACGCTTGCGTGCATGTATGTGTGTGTGCATGCATGTGTAAATCCACCTGCAGGCTATCTGATTAAAAATGAAATAAATGTCATTCATCTCCAGATTTCCTGTCAGCGTTACTCTACTTGCCCTGCATACTACAGCTACAAAAACTTTTAATGCTATTGGAGAAAAGCTCGGAAAGCATCCAAATCTTCTTTTTGTTTTTTCATGGCTGTTTCTGAAATATAACTGAATGACATTTTCTCTCTTGTCTCACTATTCTAGTAACATTCAGCTTTTTTATATTCTCGTTCATGTTATATAGCGAATAGCTTTGACTATCTTGTCTCACTATTTTAATATTTTTCATTATGTTATATTTTACAGACTTCAAGAACCTTCATAAGTGTATCCGATGGAATCAGGCCATATACAAACTATACTGTATCAGTAAAAGCTATGACCAGCTTTCCTGAATGGGGGTCTGCAGCTACCAGAAAAACTAGGACTCTACAAGCAGGTAGTTACATAGAAGTCTTCCTTTCTGACATTTAGAAACAAATGTTTGTTCAATCACACATGCTAAAAGCCACAGATAGCTCGAATGATATCTACAGCCTTCGTTGCCCGTTCAAGTGAAAAATATAAAAAGAACTACAGTAATTTACTGAATTTGCACTAAACAGTAACTTACACACAAATATCTGACATCATTTACCAGAAGATTTTCAAATATCAATGGATTTTTTTAAGTTTGCTGTTGGAGTTTAGTTTTAAACTTTTAACTAGAACAGAGGAAATATAGCTAAAAATGTAATGTCGACGTACATGATAATGAACATAAAAATTATGATAATATAGCAGGCATGACTATTAAACTCTTCAAATACAGACATAGGAAAAGTGTTAGCATTTATCATGTGTATCTGTTATCAGATTAACGCCGGTTAAGTTGTCTTCAAATTTTTCCGCCGTTTTTTCAAAGTGCTCAAGTATGTAAGAGAAAATATGGCTGGCTAGAGCAAGTATTTGAAAATTAAGAAACCTTCCATGTAGTGTAGACACATACGTGATGTTGTGCGCAACAAAACTCAAAAGTTCTTGTAATAAGATAACAACCAGTTGGTACTTCTTGTTAGTTCTTAAAAATAAGATGGCCAGTACATCAGCGTACAAATGGCTTGGTTTTCTAATACCGGTTCCAAGCAACAGTGAGGAACCAATCAGCTTATTCCTTACATAAATCTTTTAGCTGAAACTCCTACTGCTAGTTTTTGTTTCTATTCTGGATATTTTTGTCAATTCATTTTTTATTTGTAAAGATTTTAGTGGGGCAAAACAGATAGAAAATTTTACTTTTGATAATAGCAAAGCAAACAAAGGTGATAGTAACCATGATTTTAATGATGATTCTAAATCAGAAAATGATGATTATGATGATGATAAAGAAAATAACGATGAAGCTGTGCTTGATGATATTGATGATACTTGAAGCATTACCAGCGCACATGACCGTAACGATGGGATCTGACTGACAGTGGGCTTTAACTGAATGCACATCAAATTTGTCAAAATAACATGCTAGGATTTATATAATTTACTTAGTATTCTCAAAAGTATGTAAGCTATGCATTACCATCTATTGTCCTCAATACAGCAAGTAGATGAAGCCCTTTTAATCAAACTTTTAATAATGCAAGATAAAATTTGTTTCTGGCAAATGAGGAAGTCTTCCTTTATTGTAGCTCCTACTGCTCCACCAGCAGATTTTACTAGTATCCCTGATTCTTCTAGTTCCATAGAGCTAACATGGACAGAAATTCTGGCAGAACACAGAAACGGTGTTATTATGTGAGTAGACAACTCCACCTTAGTATCACAATACATATTGTTTTTGCTATGAGCTAGAAGCAGTTTAGGTAGAATTTACATTTCTTAAACATTTTTGAATTTTTTGTAAACCAAAATGTTCTCTATAAAATTTAAACATACAAAATAGAAACTACAACTAGCAAAAACTGGAGAAAAAAAGACTATGCCAAAAATGGTCATTGCTAATCATGAAGAAATGGCTTTACTTTTATGTAACCTAAACATCTTACAAAATTGTAAAAATGATGTTTGCCGACTCATACGCGATAAAAGCAGATAAAACTTTTCAATTTGTTAAGTCTAAAAATTTAAAAGCTCTAACTGATTAAGATTCTAACAAGCTTTATGACTTATAAATTATGAACCTTGAGGCAGTTAATAATTCAAAACATTATTTTGATTCTACTAGAGACTTTAATTTCGTTAGAGCATTTAATCTGTTAGTATTAGGTAGTCTGTTATTCAGTTAATACTCGTTGTAAAAAATTGGCAATGATAGTGCTGGAACAGCTTTTTAAAAACTGTTGGCCATGAGATTTCATGTTTATTCGTAATTCCTAATCTTGTAACTTTTGTATCCAGCTAGGTGTTTGTTATATAACATATTTTTTGTGCAGCTTCTTTAGTGACTGGTATGACTAACCTATTGAAACTAAAATAAAAATGATGACATGAACATCAAAGAGATAACATTTTTCTGTGTTTGCGGTGATATGGCTTTCCTGTGTGTGGTATGTTTTTTATTGAATATTAGCTTATTGCCAGCCTTAAAATAATTGATCATTGCACTGCTAGAGCTGTCTTCTCCTTTAGCCAGACATGTAAAGATGAAACAAAAAAGGTCTGTTTTGACTCACCAGCGTTTGGTACAATTTTATATTGATATTTATATAGCGCTAATTAAAATGAAGGTTTACATATTCAATTAAAAATGCGCAAGCATCAAAAAAAGTCGATCATTTGAAATTGAAGCCAACAAAAGGGTAAGATCCCAGCTACAATTTGATGCCCTTTTTGTCTTTGTAGACTAACTTTGTCTAGAGATATAAGCATTTGAATGAGGTCATCTTATTAAAGCTCAGATTCGACCAGGTACTTCATTCATGATGTATATTATAGTGATACAAGTGAAAAAATTCCACGAGCAATAAACATAACTTATCTTCTTTAGTCAATCATCAGCACAGAATTTTTATATACTGTAGGTCATAATATATGCTATCGTTCGTAAAACGAGTTGTCTGTGATCTTGAAGTTAAGGATTTTACTCAATTACTAAATAGCACCTTGACATCAATATTTACTAAATTAATTGACATTGTTAATTTACTGCATCAACAAGTTTTATTGACAAACAACAGAATAGTAACAATGCTTCCAGCTCTTGTGAAGGTGACTCAGAGTTTTCTGAGCATCAGGTGGTTAAAGTTTGAGGCAGACAGCTCATGGTTAGAGCTGACAGGTGTCAGCAGCGTTATGCTGCAGAGGAAAATAGGAGGATATAGGTAAATTTATCTTTAACTTGTGTCTTATATATATATATATATATTTGTATATATATATTTATATATATATATATATATATATGTATATGTATATATATGTATATGTATATAAATACATATATAAGGTTTATATATATAAGGCTTATATATATAAGGTTTAAATGTATAAATATATATATATATATATATAAATATATACAAGGTTTATATATATATAAAAGGTTTATATATATATAAGACACTCAAAGTTAAAGATAAATTTATATATACAAATTATAAAATTGAATAGTTCACTTATCTTTTTTCAGCTTCTGACAGTCTCTTGCTAGTGCAATCCTCAAGCTGTAGACTTTAACTGAAACAATATGGTGACTTTTTCAACATCCCACTCTTTCACGTGATTGGTGAATTTTGTCGCGCTCTGATTAACTTTTTACTAAAATTGCAGAGAAGATAACTCTTAGAATGAGGATAGGATGAGGCAAATTATGTTCTGTTCTTGACATGTCAGGTTTTTTAATCATGTAATATTTTTCAGAAATACATAAACTGCACCTTTTTTTAAGTTACCATAGGATTTAGCGTGTTTTAGTATAGTCCAGCCAAGTTTGAAGTTAATGTCTCGGTCTTTTAGTGTCCATATGTGTTTGCCCAGTTCTGTAGCATTTCTTTTTGAGCTATTATGTATACTGCTTTTATGGTTACGGTATCTGCATGTAGTTTTAAAGTCGGTTTCACAAAGTCTGACGTAAGTCTCAGCAGTGTTGCTGTCTAGTCTTGTCACTGGTGCTTGGTACACTATGCTCTTCTGAAGGCAGTTTTGGTTAAGTGAACAGTCTGATTTTGTTCTGCAGTTGCATTATTTGGTTTCGGTAGTTGATGGATTTCAAAGTAGATTTTTGTTATAGTATTATATTTTGTTTTTGATGTTGGGTATAGTAGAGTAGCTCAATTTCAGAGAATTTTTGTTAAATATTTTATGTAGAGAATTTGTCTTTCAGAAGCACTTGTTGATCAAAGCCAGGAATCTTTTTCCTTTGTTAGTTTTTACACTTGAAATAAATGGTCGGTTATACCAAGTTATGGTTCATTGTCTAGTTTGTCCTTTTCTTTTGTTAGTTGAGGTTTTATTTTCAAAAGTAAGTATATGGTTGTATCCACTGTTTGTCAGAGCTATCTGGTATGGTTGTATCGCCTTGTCAAAAATATGTTTGCTAGAAGAAAGTCTGTTCAGTCTTTTATTAATGTTAAGAGGTAAGTTTTTAATTATGCAAGGGGGGTGGCTGCTCATTCTATGTACATATAAAATAGTGTTGTTAGGTTTGGTGTATGGGCCATATGAGTCTTTGGCTAAGTCCAGAGTCACATCTAAAACATTGACAACTTTCATGTTAGCTTCGATTGTTATTTTCAAATTGTTTGCTTTAAATATATTGCAAATCGTCTTTTTCATGTTTTCGTTCTTATTTAGGCGCGTTGTTGCATATTGCCAGTTTGTCATCATGGTAGAGTCCAGTATTACTTTTTAGTTTGTTTGGTAGTAGACATAAGATGTAAGTTCCCAAGAGTTCACAAGTCTCGGCCTCGTCAAAACTACCCATCATCATGTTGAACATGTTGGCAGAGTCCTTTTTAGTCCAGGTGGCATTGTTACGGCTGAAATAGGAATTTTTTGTGTGCATTATTATATGTCGGTCATCATTGCTGATTGTGGCGTATTTTGAAGCAAAAGTTAGTGTTTTTGTAGGATTTTTGATGTTATAGATGGGTAGAAGTCACAAACGTCAAAAGTAATGAAGGAGTGTTGGTGTTTATTTCTAATGTCTTTTAACCAGCTGGTAACTTCTGTCGTGTTTTGCCATAAAATTGCTTTTGTTTTAGATCGCACAGAAAGGGTTATATTAGCTAGTATTTGGTTACTTATTTTCCCATCTTTGGTCTTCGTTGGGTTTATATGTCTGTAAATGCAGAGCCCTTTCTAATGCCACCTGGATTAAAAAGGACTCTGCCAACGTGTTCGACTTGACAATGGTTAGTTTTGACGAGGCCGAGACTTGTGAAGTCGTGGGAACTTACATGTTATATCTACTACCAGACAAACTAAAAAGTAATACTGTACTCTACCGTGATGACGGGCTAGCAATATGCAATGACGCACCTAAATATGTCGAAAAAATGAAAAAGACGATTTGCAATATATTTAAAGCAAACAATTTGAAAATAACAATTGAAGCTAATATGAAAGTTGTCAACTTTTTAGACCTGACTCTTGACTTAGTCACAGGCTCATACGGCCCATACACCAAACCTAACAATGCTATTTTATATGTACATAGACTGAGTAACCACCCCCCTTGCATAATTAAAAACTTCCAACTTAATATTAATAAAAGACTGAACAGACTTTCTTCTAGCAAACAGATTTTTGACAAGTCAATACGACCATACCAGATAGCTCTGACAAACATTGGATACACCCATATACTTACTTTTGAAAATACAACCTCAAATAACAAAAGAAAACGACAAACTAGACAACGAACCATAACCTGATATAACCCGCCATTTAATTCAAGTGTAAAATCTAACAAAGGAAAAAGATTCCTGACTTTGATCAACAAGTGCTTCTGAAAGACAAATTCTCTACATGAAATATTTAACAAAAATTCTCTGAAATTGAGCTACTCTACTATGCCCAACATCAAAAACAAAATATAATACTATAACAAAACGCTACTTTCAAATCCACCAACTACCGAAACCAAAAAATGCAACTGCAGAACAAAATCAGACTGTTCACTTAACCAAAACTGCCTTCAGAAGAGCATAGTGTACCAAGCACAAGTGACCAGACTAGGCAGCAACATTGCTGAGACTTACGTCAGACTTTGTAAAGCCGACTTTAAAACTAAATACCGTAACCATAAAAGCAGTATAAATAATAGCTCAAAAAGAAATGCTACAGAACTGAGCAAACACATATGGACACTAAAAGACCGAGACATTAACTTCAAACTTGGCTGGACTATACTAAAACACGCTAAATCCTATGGTAACTTAAGAAAAAGGTGCAATTTATGTATTTCTAAAAAATATTACATTATTAAAAACCCTGACATGTCAACACTTAATAAAAGAACAGAAATTGCCTCATCCTGTTTTTATTCTAAGAGTTATCTTCTCTGCAATTTTAGTAAAAAGTTAATCAGAGCGCGACAATATCCACCAATCACGTGAAAAGGGGGGAAGTTTAAAAAGTCATCATCTTGTTTCATTTAAAGTCTACAGCCTGAAGAATGCACTAGCAGAAAACTTTCAGTAGCTGAGAAAAAAGATAAGTGAACTATTTAATTTTCTAATTTATACTGCTCCATCCTATGTTGAGCACTCTGATTTTAGTCCTAAGTAGGATACATTTCATTGCTTATATATATATTTATATATATATATATGTTTATATATAATTATATATATGCATATATACATAGATGGTGTGTTTACATTCAGATTGTATTTCCCTGTTTGAGACTAGAATGTAATTTCCCGCGCACGAACTCGTGATACGGATGCTCAGTGAGTTTTTGCTACAAATATGTGGAGTGTGAAATTGTCGGCTTTTAATTAATTTATAGCATCTGGCAATATAATGGCTTAAATTGACGAACAAGTGTTAAATATACTAAAGGTAATAATTTTAGTACTCATGAATACATTTACTAATTAATAAAATTATAGCTTTTTGCTATCACCAGTCATCGTGTCATAACTTTTTCATTGTTTCACCTAGCTATAATATTTGCTTCAAATTTTCTTTGGCAGTTTTAGCTAGTAAATTAGATTCATGATAGGAATTTATGTTCACTTCTCACTTGTAGCAGGTGAGGAAAATCGATTGCTTAAAGCTCATCTTAAACTACCAGAAAAAAAGCTTCGAATTGTTGGCTTGGCGTACTTATGCTTTTGCTAAACATTTATTCATTTTCTAAAGTACTCTCGCAATCTATCTAGCTTCCATTTTGAAAGCTTTCAGTAGATACGCATTATAACAAAATATCTATGAATTACATATATTTATTACATTTGTTTTATTAATTACAACATGTTTATCTGTTGTCACTAGCGGGGCAGCTGTGTCAGTCTGGATACTGTCATAAATGGAGAGGGACACGAATGTGTGCTGCACCAACCACGATATGTTTTTTTTAGTTTGCTGCAGTAGAATGATTTATCCTGTTATATGAGCTGAAGTTATGTGAGTGGCCTCGACTTGAATAGGTGTTTAAATAAAACCTTTAGGCCGGGAGAAAACTTGTTTGGTTTGTAAAAATCTTATTATAAAATATTGTTGAAGATAACTCAAAACATGCTTTGCAGAATATATTGAATACATCATAGCCTCGTTGCCACGCAACTTGTGCTGAAATCTTGTCTGATAAATAAACTAATCAAGTATAATCAGAGCAGTATTGGCAGGTACTTTTGCATAGCTCGACTCAATTCCATTAACCCAAATAAGAGCTCCAAAAGGCTTTTGCTCCATGCAAATAAGTAAAAACAGGCGAGTTCTCACATCACCAACTAGGTGCAAGATTGGCTTTATTAACCCTTTGCCAGTATCAGTGGGTTAATTGATTTCGACAAACTTGATGTTTTGCGTTCACTATTTCAGTCAACTCATAAAACCATGTGTTTAGTACTTGAATCAACTAATCAAATTTGACCAGTAAGTTTTTTCTACAAATTTCTACTAATAATGCCTAGACAACGTTGGCTATATATGACTTTTTAGGAATGGAGTTGGTTTTGCCATATATTCGAAAATATTTTTTTCAAAGATGTGGCTTGCTTATTTAATTTAGGAACTAGTTTCCGATGTGAGTAGCAACCGAGAACTTTGCTGATACAAAGGCCACAATGAAATAAGTTGACTCGACAACCTAATTACAGTAGACTGGCAAAACCGCAGTCATAACTCAAATGTTTACACAGCATTTACAAGAAAATAATATGACAAACTTTCAATTCCCTTATTTGAGGTGTTTTAGACATTCATAATAATGTATTTGTAGCTACATGTAGATTAAAAATTTTATGGTAGCAATCATGAGCAAACACAAAATAAAACATGTGCCAATAGAGCCTCAAAGGACTAAACTTTTATCACAATAGCTGATGTGACCACGAGAGATAGACACAGGTTGTTTCGTTATATGCATCATTTTAGGCAAGTCTTGGCACGTCTTTTTTGCTTGAGCGTTTTCACCGCGATTTAGGTTTGTCGACGTTAATCTTCAAACATATTGACAATGAGATTGCCTAAAACAACAAACAACATCTCAACTAATAGACAAAAATCAATACTTTCTATTAAAAGCAACTAAAATTTGAGGCAATCACATTTTTAACAAACGTGTAAATGATTAGTCGTATAACTTAAATTTGGTGGAACCCTGTCTAAGAGTTGAAAAATTGGCCTAGTACAAGTTGGCCTATTAAGAATTCTAAAAAATAGTGTTTCTGTTGCTTATGCTGCAAGTATAGTGCGGTTCCGCTTCCATGTTTCATTTTCAGATTGGCTTGGCTCAGATATCAGTATCGTTAGATATTTGATAAGAATACGATGTATACTTCATTTATCAGGAATTCTTGTTTTGGCTTATACTGATTGCAATGTTGTACAATGATAAACACATAACAGATATTTTGTTGTGTAAAGACTATTTTCTATCATAGAGAGAACAGTCTAATTATAGACTGATAACATAACAATGTTATGTAGGGGATACATTCTGTCATACAATGAAAAGCATGTCAACATATCAGCGAGTCGAACAAACCACATTATTGAAGGACTTTCACCCAACACTGCATATAACATCACATTAGCAGGCTATGTGATCAGGAATGGTGAGATACTTGAAGGAAGAGCTGCTAAAACTGTTGGAATCACAAAAGGAGAAAGTAAGTTCATATCATATTTAAAATTTTAAATATTAATGAATGACAAAATTTATTAATATAATATAAGCTTATGATATACTGATAACGTTTGAAATATAATTGATTAACAATATTTAATGTCTTTTCATAGAGCCTGTTAAAATTTTGACTAGTCTAGGAGCAAGTATAAATAAACAGAGCTGAGGTGATGGAAAAGGAACGCCATGACAATTAGGAGGAAACAAATTGTTGAGATTTTACGTTGAGGAAACTGCTTGAGCACAAAGCAAATGAAGTGTTGAAAATTTATCATTAAATAAATGATGATACATGCTTATAAAATTGTTGTGATCAAATCTGATAAACCTTAAGGTGAATATTACTATACAAACTTATTGCTTCTATAGCTTGTATACATTTGAACATACAATTGACATTAAAATTTACGGAACCTTTAAAAACGCATAATTGTGCAGAACTAGGAGTACTTCAGACTTGTCCTAACTTGTTTTGGCATGCTTACTACGTTTCTAGGTCATACAATTTTCAGCTTTCAAATGGCTCATCAACATACTGAACCAGTTGAAAACTAAATATTGTTCAAAAATAAGAATACTTCAGCTAGATTCTAGCTTGCCGCTATTTTCTCATCAATATGAAATTGAAGGTTTCATGCCATAAACTGATATTGTTATTTTCTCTCGACAGCATTTCCTCAAGGGTTAATGGGTACCAGCACTTCATCAGTGTCAGTAGATCTGAGTTGGACTATAAGTGAAGATGTAGGGTATGTAAAACATTTAAAAGCTTATAGCTATCAATTTATCATGTCAAGAGCAAACTAATGCTATATGTCATCCTATTTAATTCTCTTTGATAAAGAAGGGTACAGCAATCTGTAGGTCTCGTATTAATTGTTTCCGTCTATTAGTGTATCAGAAGGAAAAAATACAAAGGGTGCCTACTTTAATTAATGCTTTTTCTGAAGTTTTTATATAGTGTGTGTCATACTTATCGTTTGCTAGATTATCCGCATTGTTTCACACAATAAAGCAAGTTATGCCAGTTTTTATGTTTATATTTAACAGACAAGGTCTTTCTCATCATCCAGCTTGTCAAATAAATAAGTTCTGCCTTCACTCAGTTTTATTTAAATACTAGCTGAATGCCTGACTATGCATGGGCAATAAAAAGTATTTTTGCCCAAAAAAACTTACTTTTAATCCACATATACAACATTTACCATTCTAACTTTTAAATTAAGGTGTTTGTTTATTTCTGAGTACTTTGTTTGTTTTTTTTGTAATTCATACTGTATGGACTGAAGTGCCTACTACAGCTTTACACTGATTGCAATAGTTTAAGCATTTTCCTTCACATATGGGTAGGCCTACATACATGTAGTTTTCTTTTCTGTATGGTTTCACACATAATGCTAGCTAAAGTTTTATGCATGAAACCATAAGAGAAGGGCAAATGTAATAAGAATGTGACTATTTGGTTCATAGTATAGCTAGTTAGACAGTGTTATGTATTTGATAAATGCCTGTGCATTAAATAAATGCAGAACTGGAGGTTTCGAGTTCAAGTCTAGTGTGCAGCAGATTTTTCATTCCTAGAACTTTATCTCCATGAGTAGACAAACCCTGAGATTTATATATGTAGATGATTACTATTATAAGCACATTTGCATCCAATCTCCCTAACAGCCAGGATATATTTACTGCCTATTCACCAGTTACTGAGCGTTCAACATTCCTGACCGATTCCCAGTTCCTGAGTGTTCACCAGTTACCAAGAGATCACCAGTTGCTAAGCATACATATATAGATTAGATTTAGATGTTCTTCAGCAGTCTTGTAGCATGCCAAAAACAGACCTGAATTCCTGAATGTTTGGGCTGTATTATTTTCAGCTCTACATACATGTATCGCTAAACTTCTAAAACGTGGCTTCTGCATCAGCTACAAAACATCGTCAAATAAACTGCATTGGCTTGTGTTTACATAAAATAATGTTATCAGTGATTGCATGGTTAGACTACATTGAAGTGTCAAAGTCAGTTTGAAACAAAAAAACAAAAAATATCATGTCAGGTAAAACAAAGAAAAAACAAGATTTATATTGGTGTGAAGCATTTGGGTCAGAGGTATTTACAAAAACTGAAAAACATTTAGCCGGCAGAAAATGGCCATACTCGGAGCATGTATTTTGTTGTTATTCATAGTTTAGTCAGCATGCTGCTAGTAATGTACTTTCAAAAATATGTAGCCTACCTTTAGGTAATCCAACACTTTTGCTGTTGCTCTGGATCCATTAAAGCTCCCTAGCATTTCTGTACAGCTTTACAATAGCATGTAGCTCTAATAGTGAATGGTAAATTTATGCAGCTAGAAGAAGACCAATGCTATTTGCTGAAACAGTGCCAGAATTAGAGGCACGCTTTATCTTTTTAATGCTACATCCACCTAAAGAATTAGCATTGAATTTGACATGAAAACTGTTGTTTGTAAAAACATTACAATTTGATGCACTATCTACGTATCTAATGTATTTAAACAAACTTTTAATGTATGCACTTGCAGAGGGTATGCATTGAGATACAACCTTACCACAAGAAGTATTGCCATTGTTGATCTCAACAAAGAAGAAAACCAATACACTGCCGCTGATTTACGATCGAACACATTCTATGAATTTAATTTGACTGCATACATAAATGTAGATGGGAGAAGAGAGGAAGGTCTACCAGCTGTTATCCATGTAAGAACTTCTGCCACTGGTAGGTAGCCAGATTTTTAACTACTCTTAATTTGGAATTTGCTGCCAATTTTTTAATTCTGTTTTTAAGCACATGGAAAGCTGTCTTTGTCACTTAGCACAGATGAAAATTTTAGCTTTATTGATACCATCTTTGTGTTATACTTGAGTCACCAGTTGTTGTAATGAGTCCTGACATTCACAGGTTTTGGGTGAACTTTTACCTTACTCTGCATTTTTATGCAATATTTTAAACAGCTCTATTATTAAGATGTATTATATTATCAACTAAAATTTATTTACAGTTTCAGTCAACTTAGCAAAGCAATTTTATAAAATTATGAATGTACTGACGGCTAGAATGGTTTGAATTTTAGATGAATGAACTCAGCTAGAATGATACCAGCTTTGTGTTGTATTTGAGTACTTCACTAGTTTCAGTAAAAAATCCAACATTTCTTGTTCATAAACTTTGCATTTACTTTTTTTTGCATTTTTATGCAATTTCTTTTTGCATAGTGCTCCATTGTGAATAGGATGATTTATATTACTATCTAAGCAAATTTTACAGTGTCACTCAACTTAGCCGAAGCACTTTTTATGAAATTATGAATGTACAGAAATTCGGAATAGACTTTTAACTCAGTAAACTTATTTTAACTGTTTTCAAGTCATTATTCAGACAGTTTTGAGATCAACTTGGTTTTTTGAAATGATTGAACTTTTATATTAAAAAATAATTATTCTAATCCATGAGCAGAACTATTGCTAAAAAGTTACATTACATATGGAGGTTAGATGAAGCTGATGTGACTTCAAAGTCTACAGAGTACACATAGTAGAGCTGCATGACAGTGTGTTCCTGTGTTCCATGTAATATAACAATTGTGATATACACTGCACAACATTTTAATCTTTTAGCATTTGTTTTTTTTACTTCAGCATCGGTGGATATTTGGCGATACAGCCAGCAGCAGAACTTTAGATATAGACTGAGCTCTTGCTAATTACTAAAGCTGCACAATGATTATAAAAATTGATTGCAATTAATAACTGGTCTGAACCAATTAATCTTCGATTAATCTTAAAATTAATCTAACAAAAACCTGCATATTCAAAAACAAATAATCCAGCTACATATAAATTAATTATATTTGAGACAATTATTAGCATGAGTACATGTTACTGACCAAATGGATATGGATGACTGGCCTTCTCTTGAATGGTGTCGCAGACTTACTGACATAACAGTAGGAGAAAAAATTTCAAATAAATCTGTTTCAGTGGATACTGAATTTTTTGTGCTGCATTGTGAGGCATACCCGTCTACTCGTGTAGGTGGAGTTAAATCCCACCTAAATACAGATACTAAGAGAAACTTCTTCTTTCCTCGTGCTGCATGCTTATAGCATATTGTCTTGTTTTACAGTCTTTAACCACTTGTATACTAGTCACTAACACTATTTGGCAATCTAAAGTTTTGAAAAAACTATTGACCCCAATCTCTAGCTCTATAGGATATCAGAATAAGGCTTCTGCACGGGAGCAGATGTGATTAGTGAGAAGAAGAAGATGTTATGTACAATGTACATAAGTTACAATTTAATAATTATCATAAGTATGGAAACAGTCTATGAAAGTCTATAATTAAGTCAGCCAAGAGTTGAAGCAGCACAGTTTATTCACAGTATCTGAATAAAGAGATACCCTCTTCTTACATGCAATATTGCGAGCTTTAGAGAATAGCCACTTGCAGTGGACAGTATTAGTAAATATTGTCTGTGACAGCTGGTGATGATTTCTGTGTGGTAGGATGAGAATTAGTTAAATTATATTTTAATGATGATGTGCTGTGGTAGTAGGCAAATTCATTCTGGCATTTAGTGCACTTTGCTTTTTTGTTTATATTTTCAGCAACGTACGGAAATGCGTTAGCTAGTACGGAAGACATTTTTCTGTTTTCATGTTCCAATAAAGTGTCAATCTTGTATTACTAATATTCTAAAGCTGAAATATGATTGTGATTTTTTAATAATGAAATTACATGTATAACTTACTTTAAAAATTTAAAAAAACAAACAAAAATTAGACTGTGAGATATTAAATGATACTGTAATCGCTTTTGTTGCTATTAACTAGAAACATGTTCAAACAGCTAACAACATGGCCGCTTACGGCTAGATCGGCACGGTGCTTGTGCATTGTATAAACAAGTTTAATGTTAGCAACTCACTGTGTTTTAATAGTTGCGTGCAAAATAATTTTGGTTGTATATAATTGGTAATAAAGTGTTGCCTGTCATAATATTTATTTGTTAGTAAATTAAATGGTGGTAACCTGCTATGTTAGTGTTATACATTAAACAATACAAAATAACCACATCATGATCACCACCTCAGTTGCATTTTACTAGAAGATTAGTTAGCTCAACTCAGTTAATCATGTACTTGTATTGATCGTGTTGATCGTTTAATTAATGCGATCATTGTGCAGCTCTACTAACTACCATTGCCCATTGTTGAGACAAACTCAATAATACAGAATTGAAAAGTAAAATTTAGTGGTTATTAACTAAAAATATTAGGTAATAATCTCTTATTTATTTTTGTTTAGGTTTAAGTGGATGGACAGTTGGAGTCATTGTTCTGATAATAATCATCATTATTCTAATCTGCCTTCTGACCATCCTACTAGTCAGACATGTTAAAATGATTCGGAAAGAAGGGACTAAAGATGAAGGAGTGGCAATTTCCGAAACCCATCATGTGTATGAGGATATTGCTGATATAGTTTAGCTTAGAGCAGAAACTTCTGTTACAGTTTTTCAAGCATCAAAAAAATCAAGAAAATGCAGATTCTACTTATGAAATACCACAAGCACTTGCTGACGCTCATCTTTATGATGTGGTAGAAAAACGATAATACCCGTGTGCTTCAGCATTTTTTTTGAACATTTAGACAGAACCTTCATGTCAAAGTCAGTTGGTTTTATCACCACATTATCATAGTGTTATAAAAAGATAAATAAACAGTGTCATACTACCTAGGTTGTTACTATGGAAATTGAGCAGTATTGTAACAACTGTAAGTCTATTTTTTGACAAATTTTAACAATATGAGTGCTATTCTGTGATCTGTGAATAACTTTGTTAGAGCTCTAGTAAAATGCTTGATACTTGTTTAAATAATTTTTGCTTACTTACTTTGTGTATTTCACGATCTTAAACTTTTATTTTTATATTGACAAATGCATTATTATAATACAAGATTTATATTATATTCTCATTTTATGATAATGCCATTATTGCTGAAATGAGAGTTTTACTGAAATACTGTGTACCATTGCCACAGGTAGTAAAACATTGTGTAGTTAGCATTTTAGCAAGGAATGGTTTGATTTCATGCGCATTCATTTGGGTTATTCCGATTGCAACCCGATTATTATTTATTTCCATATGGATGTAAAAGTAGCAGATGTTATATGAATAATATTGTAGAAATTATTAATCTTGAATTCTTTGAGTTGCAGTGTTTTTATTTTTTATCTGCCACTCCAAGCAGTTAAACCACTATTTGAAAACTAAATTGTAGACCACAAATTGCAACCACAACTCATATTGCAGTTTTCTTTTTTCTACAACTTTTTACTTTCACTTGCTTTTTACTTTTCATCAGCCTCCGTTAGTCACGGACCCATTCACAGCTTCATCTCATCATCCTTCTTTTCATAAAATTGGTGACTTATGCTGGTCTCTTCTCAACTTTCTCTGTTCCTCCTCTCTCTTTGCTCCTATAGTTTATTTTATGATACTATGCAGAAGCCAAAGTGTAGTTGCATTCTTACAAGATCAAGAAGACAATACATAGAAAACAAGAGCAGCTCAAGTTGAATGTAATTCTGTAGCTACAGGTTTGCTTTCTGTCATAAAAACATGCTTTGCTCACTTTTCAATTCTGCTTAAAAATCTTCTGCAAAAACAGTTCAATGAATATTGATTTATAGCCATAGTACACAAACACAAACCTTAAATGTGTAAGAAACATTTTAACTGGAGTGTACTGATTTGGTTGATTTGGTTGAGTAAGTTTGAGAAATGATGTAAGCCACAAGTTAGCTATTGGGCAAAAGTCCATCAATGCTTATTTTTTGAAGATTTCTATAAGTGTCTTACTTACACTAGACAATATCTCAGGTTCTCTTAAAAATGCCATTACAAGAAAAAGAAACCATCAAAATTCTTTGCAGAAAATCTTTTTATTGTAATCTTACTGAACAATTTCAGCCAAATTTAACAATCTTTATATTTCTTTACGGTAATCTTTGATTTTTTGTTCTAGTACTGTTCTCTTCATTGAGACTCCCATATTAAGACAAACTATTTTTTATCTTCCTACAAGTCTTTTGCCGATTCTGCAGCTTAGTAGGTAGTATGATATACTTATAAATTTCTGTAGGCTGTGAACCAATTTTTTTGCATACATATGATTGCTAATGGTTTTCTCACGACCAAACACGAGCGAAGTGAGTGTTTGGAAGTTTTATGATTAATGCATATGTGCCCACAACTCCTGAAAATGATTCATCGACGGCCATACCCCAACCCTTGTACCGAAATCCAATAAAAAATTTAACCATTTTTGTGTGGAGTCGTTTAAGTATAATAATGATACAAAACACATATAAACCTATTTAAATAGGTTACAAAGTTTTTGAAGTGTCGACAATATCTTAAATCTTACCCATCTGAACAGCTAATACATAATTAGACAGATTAATTTGGCCTAAGATCGCCATTAAAACCTGACAAGCCTTTTTTAATCAAAATTAGGACCGGCCAACAAAACCCCCATAAAGCTATGCAACAGATAGTAAAGCCATAAAGCTACGCGCATTTCTCAAGAAAAACGTGCACATTTCACCAGTCTATGGGATTGTACAGTTGCCAAAGGTTTCTGTAATAAATGTAGACCGTTTGAGGAGTAGACCGTAGACCGATTTACAGGTACGAAAAAGTGGTACACAGCTTATGAGCCTACATTTTTTTTGTCCAATTACCGAAGGTTCTATTAAATTATCTACAACATTAGCCAAATTTCTTTCCATCTTATGTATAAGCTAGGGCCGAACTACAATTCTCTTTTATGACAAGAACGTTTCTTTATTTTGCTTCAGTTTGCAGAAAACTTCCAGACACACGTGAATGCTAATGCTTGCTTTCTGTTACAGATGACTGTCAAAATCATTCTACATTCAACACAATCAACTTTCAAAATGTGTATATTACGGTTGTTATTGCTTTAGAATATCCTTTTATTCCAAGCCATAGAGATAAACCTCAACTTTTAGTAGTTTGTAGGCTTCGTTATTACCATCATCAGCAAAAGAAAATTGTCAACGAATTTTCTAAAGGTTTGGTGAAATTTGATTTTTACCCACCATCCGCTTAGCAATGGTCCTTTGAAGGCAAGGAAAAGCGAGGTAACCTTTGCATAAACTTCAAGAAAAATCGGCCAAATTGATCTTGGTTAAAACGCTCAAAAGAAAAAGATGTATTTTTTCTGAGAATTTCAACAGCGATCAAGTTTTGCCAATTTTAATCTGAAAACGTCCTGGCAGCCACATCACATAAAACAACAAACAAATCTAAAGTGATAGAAAACCTCTATACTTTCTGATAAAAAAATTTTAAACTACATTAGAAGCAATTAATTTGAAACAAGCCATTCATCCTTTAGATTTATATTATAGTTTGTTTATGTACATGTATCTACTAATAAATACATAGATTTATGACAGTGCTCTGATAACTTGAACGCGCTGATAACTCAAACACTTTCACTCGATCCTGTGAAGTTTGAGTTATCAATGTTTGACTGTATAATATTTTCCTTTCATTATTGCTGTTTGTTGTACATAATAAAACCCAGTACATTGCAGCTAATATTACAGCTACCATTGCAGTTCTCCTATTGCACTGCAGTGCCATTTGACTGCTAATATTGCATTTCTCAACCAGCAGTACCCTTTCTTTTTTCCATTATCACTTTGGTCGTGGGCTGTATAACAGGGAAATTTCTAGTTATATATTACTCTAGCAATACCTGACTACACTTTCAGGGTTAGTAATTTGAAACAGGTATAGTTACTACTTTGCACGTTCCATAGATACTACTCCATTTAGCAGAAGTGGTAGGATTGTTGCATCACTCCTATTTAAATTTAAAAGGCAACAGTCCAAAATTTGTTTCATAATTTACCCTTTGTACTTGTACTTGTACATTGTTCTTTGAAGAGTGTCAATTCTTATTGATAGTATGAACTATGTAAATTATGTTAAAATTTTATTTTAAAGAATAGAGAAAGCATAATATCGTTATGCTTTATTATTTATCTCGAGGTGTTGACTGGTGATCTAAAAAGGAATCAAGGAGATTGACCAACCAGAAGCTGAGATATAGCCAGCCAAACACAGGTCTACTAAAAACATAAGCGTTTTGGTAATCATCATATTAGCATCAATATATGACATATGAAATCGACTTGTGTGCCATTGGTCAATTAAGCCAACTAATGCGCTCTCCTATAACAATCACGGCGTTTTAATTGGTTTAATCCCTGAAAGTATAGAACAATCAAATTGGGCCTAACAATCATTGCTCTGAGAATTCTGAACCAGTCCCTATGACGTGTAGATTAGTTTTAGCATGAAATAATTACACGCATCTATTATTTCGCAAAATTTCGCTATCTTGCTAGTTCAGCTCAGTTTTGTTGTTCTCTCACTTAGCTTCCCTATTCAGACTCATCTTTAGCGCTGTTCAGATTTTTTAACTATAGCTAATAAATGTAATCAATTAAATCAATCTCAGTTATCATTTGGAATTTTCTACAAATTATATTAGTTACAGCATTTATTCTATACACAGTTATATTATTTTTTTTTGTATAATATGCATTATGATTATTATATTAATCATAAAAATAATCTTAGATAAGATAATAGATAAATAAAAAAAATCAAATCAAACATTATCGTTTTCTTTTCTTACAGCAAGAGCAGCATGGTCAAGTTATTCTTTATAGAATTATGGCTGTAGTGAACTTACAGTCTGTTAATAGTGACGGTAATCATGAAAATCAACTGAATGTTGCAGTAGGTACACAGTAGAAAAATGATGAATGAACAATAATTCACATTCCCATTTCTTATTCTAAACAAACTGCAAATTGCGGATATCGCATATAGGCTATACACACGCCGTTCGTTGAACAGAGGATCTTCGGAGCTTATCCGTGGAGATCGAGTTAAAATTTGAAGCACAATAGTCAAAATCCGCTCTTCTCTTTTGAAAAATCATGGCGAGGGGTTGTGGGCAAATGCCTTTACCACACAATGTTTGCTTGATTTTCCTGAAAAACCAGAGCTAGTCTGTAAATTCTTTATTATCGCGAGAATCGTTTCACATCTCATAGCCTAATAAAATCATTATACGTAACAGCGCTAAAAGTGCGCAACTCCGGCACATGTCCAATAAGTCGATTTCATACGTCACAGTTCTCGGGATTTTCGAAGGGTTTTCCTCTGATTGTTAATAGGTATACTTGTGTTTGGCTGGCTATATCTCAGCTTCTAGTGGGTCAATCTCCTTGATTCTTTTTTAGAACGTCAGTCAACACCTCAAAATAACTAATAAAGCATAATAATATTATGCTTTCTCTATTCTTTAAAGTAGATCCTGCAAAAAATTCCTTGCCTTGGTAGCCTAGAATATTTCATAGGTAAGATTTGTTGACCACTGGATGTTTGCAATTGAGCTGAATAGCCTAAGCTCCTCCATTTCTTATCTCGTCACAAACTGCACAGTGCTTCTATTGATGAGACAGCTTTCAATTTTACAAAAGGTTCAGTATATGTAACTCAGCCTTGGAGCATGAATAGAGATAAAACTTTAAGTAAATAATTGCATACATGGTGTTTATATGGGCTGTTGCACATGTATATTTTTCTATATAAATGCTTAAGTTTTGTATTTGAAAATCTAAGCTGTGATTACCTGAATGTTTGTCAAAATTAATTGACGTAATTTACCCTCTGACCTACTGTTTTCTGAAACCCTTAAGTGCATCATTTTGTTTACAATTATTTTGTGTGCTTCCTTTTGTTTTACATTTTTCAGGGTTTCCCACTGAGCGCAGGATTTTTCCAGACCGTGTTATGAACTCATCTCATGACTCTGTTGTCAAGTATATCATTTATGTCTGAGCATCTTGTAATGATAAAGTCTAAAAGATGTTCAGAGTTTTGATTGTGAATGCATCCAGGTAGTTTGGTGATGTTCTTTAGGCATAGAACAGTGTTTGTAATAATCAGTTGACAGCCTGAGTTGTATTTGTCTGTACTTGTTGCTCCCAAAACACTATGCTAAATTTTTGACTCCATCCATATTCTCACCTTCATGTCTCCAGAAATAACAACAGGAGATAATATTATCAAATAAGACCATATTAATATATTTTTATTATGGTCTTATTTAATCATTTAATTTACTCCCAAGTTTATATTTACTTTCATCGAGGTTTGTTTCATTCAAAGCAAATGCATTCGCAATAATACCAGCATTTTTTCTATGAAAGGCAATCTCATTATTGTGGTCTGATCAGATATGAGTACTTTATTCAGCTCTAGGCATTGGGTGATAGAGTTTTCCAGAGCAAAATCTACTCAAAACGCTCTTTAAAAAAGGCAGTCTTTAATCACTCTTTAATCTATGGCAGTTTTGTGATATCGGCAATTAACTGTTTGTTTTAGAGCTTTTAAAAGCTTGTAATCACATTTCTACATGTTTTGCACCTACAACACAGCAGAGTAAGACATGGTGATTTTTCTATACCAAATAACTGTAATGTGAGTTCTTTGCAAGTCAACTTTTAAAGATTTTCAAAATCAAAGAATAAAAAAGTGTGAATATTATGATGCTTTATTATGTATCTTGAGGTGTTGACTGATGTTCTAAAAAAATCAAGGGTATTGACCCACCAGAAGCTGATATATAGCCAGCCAAACATAGGTCTACCTAATAACAAATCAAAGGAAAAACCCTTGAAAAATCCCGAGAATCGTGACGTATGAAATCGACTTATTGAACATGCTCCGGAGTTGCGCACCCTTTCCTCCATTGCGTATACTGATTGTTTTAGGCTACGAGATGTGAAACGCTTCTTGTGATAGTAAAGAATTTACAGACTAGCTCTGTTTTTTAGGAAAACCAAGCAAACTCTGTGTGGTAATGACAGTTGCCCACAACCCTTGGCCATGATTTTTCAAAGCGAAAGATCAGATTTTGACTATTGAGCCTCAAATTTTAACTCTATTTCCACGGATATGCTTCGAAGATCCTCTGTTCAACAAACGGCGCGTGGATAATTTACATTATACGATATCCGTCATTTGCAGTTTGTTTAGAATAAGAAACCGGATTGTGACTTTTTTCTTTTCATCATCTTTCTACATTGTACTTACTGCAGCATTCAGTTGATTTGCAGGATTATCGTCACTATTAACCGACTTTAAGTTCACTACAGCCATAATTTTGAAAGAATAACTTGACATGCTGCTCTTGCTGTAAAAAAGATAACGATAACTTTTAATTTGTTTCTTCTATTTATCCATTATCTTATCTATGATAATCTTTATGATTAAATTAAGAAATTATTTTTATGATTAATATAACAATCATAATTCAAATTATACAAAATAATAATAAAACTGTGTATAGAATAAATGATGTAATTAATATAACTTGTAGAAAATTCAAAATGATAACCAAGATTGAGGATTGATTTAATTGATTCTATGTAATAGCTATAGATAAGAAAATCTGAACAGCGCTAAAGATTGGTCTGAATAGGGAAGCCAAGTGGGAGAACAACAAAACTGAGCTGAACTAGCAAGGGCCGGCAAGATAGCGAAATATTTCGAAATAATAGATGTGTGTAAATAATTCATGCTAAAACTAATCTACACGTCAGAGGGACTGGTTTGAAATTCTCAGAGCAATGAATGTTAGCCCAATTTGATTGTTCTATCGGATTCCAAAGATTAAACCAAGTTAAACGCTGTGATTGTTATAAGAGCGGCATTAGTTAGCTTAATTGACCGTGTGACACATCATACATTGATGCTAATATGAGGATTACCATATCACTTATGTCTTCTGGTAGACCTGTGTTTGGCTGGCTATATCTCAGCTTATGTTGGGTCAATCTCCTTGATTCTTTTTAGAACATCAGTCAACACCTCAAAATACATAATAAAGCATCATAATACCATAACTTTTCTATTCTTTAAAGCTGTAATCAAATGCTAACATGGTTTTTGGTGGTTTCTAGACAGAGTTTACTCTGCCCGCAAGAAGGAAATGAAACACAATAGACAAGAAATTTTCACAGAATTTTTCAATAGAATTTTCTTTGTGGGTTAGCAGCTGGTAGACAATGATGATAGGTTTGTTTATTCCGATCTATATCGGTCTATTCATCTAGATGTTTCCGCAGTGCATCACTGGTATAGCGCAATGCTCTAGCAGATGCTCTTGGTTCATTAAGGTTGTTAAAATTACCCTTTTAGGGATAATGATAAAAATATATCAAAGAACTAAAGCTTTATTCACTTGCCGATCCATACCCAGGTAGTACCAGATTCTATGTATTACCAATAGGAGCTTGATATAGCCTGTGGCCTGCTATACCTGGCTTGCTATAACAGACCTGCTATACCTGGTGTGCTTAAAAAAATTAAAAATAGAAGTGATTTCAATAATTCAGGAAGACTTTCCGAATGAACTCAATTATTTATCACATAGTTGTGTTCGATTCAATATAACAGGAGTCAAAAACCATTTGCCTGAGAGAGCCACATAACTCGCATGTTTCAAAATTTAGTTTTAAGAGAGCCATATGCATATTTTGAATCTCGAAAAAATAAAATTTAAAAAGAAGATCAACAAATTTGGAATGTTTGAACACTTTTAGAATATAAGAAAACTGAATTTATTTTGAACAGCCATGTTGTATCAAAAATATTATGAAAAGTACTTCTTACTATTAATGCGGCTTCTGATGCTGCATGCTTTTGCTGATAGCTTTGAAGTCAGGTTGTTACATGGTGAGGTTCATCTTCATGCAAGTATTAAGGCTTCTATTGATTAAACGTTACCGCAGGTTTGTCTTAATATTCTTCATGAGTGAGAATGACTGCTGCATGCATATACAGAGCAAAACATGGTCAAAAGGTACCGCGGAGTACAAACAGCACTAAAAACTCTTTGATGCGCGTGCAACATTAAAATATTGCAAATGCAAATATGTTTTGATTAAATGGACATAATCTTTTTGCTTATTGTTACTGTAATTTCAGTATTATTCCTATTATGTATTTAATTGAAATAACAGCAAAATTATGGATTATTTTTTTCACTGCTTTATCAAAGAGCCAGATGAAACCATCAAAAGAGCCATATAAGGCTCGAGAGCCATAGATTCCTTACCCATGTTGTACAACAACGTTAAGAGCATCACCAGCTCTGCATATAACCCAGAACATCTAGTGGGACTGTTTGCTATGCTGCTTTTTACCCTTTCTAATCTGCATGTTAGAAACTTTAAGTTAAAGAATATGTTTATTGGTAAATTGCCAAAACAATGGAAAAGGCCATTGGTGGAAGAATAAAGTTGATATAAATACACATGAAACTTCTACAAGGTTAGGGGTAACTCTCTACAGACATATTAGTTGGATATATTTGCATTCACTTTCGGTTACAAAAAGCTATGGTGTAATATATCTATGTGACAGCCAAATTTTAACCAAAATTGTTTGAAGAGCAGTAAAAAGATTTGTACAACAGGAGTGGCATTCTTCTAGATGGGCATATAAAAACCTTGAAAATAGTAAGCATATTGGCTGCTAATGATCTAACATATATTGTATAAATATGAGAATGTTTAGTATTGTAATTTAAAGTTTCAAGGCAAAAACTTTCAAACAGAATTTTTTAACATACCATCAAGAGCTTTATCCATAACAACAATAAGCCAAATTCAATTTGAAGAACAATATGAGATTGTTCTTTAAATATTGTTCTTTAAATAAATTGTTCTTGAGATTGAACAATATGAGAATATGAGGTTTGTGTTTGCTAAAGGACTTTTTTGCCATGTTTTTGAGAATTGTGATGCATATTTAAAAAGTTTTGTAAATGTGATTAAAACAAACTCTATGCAAATCTGAGTTTTGTAACATGAATAATAAGTTAAGTGCGCTGAATCAAATCAAGAATGATGCTCAAAAAACCATATACAGTAATACTTCAACTTACGAGTGCTCCAACATGCAAGAAACTTTAGATACGAACAAGCTTTTAAGCAAGGTTTAGCACTAACATACAAGCCATGTTTGAGATACGAGCACGTGAGTCAGTTGCCAAGTATATGCCGGAGGTTTTTTATGAGAACAGCATCACTTTGTATTTTCTAACTGCTCAGGTTATACTTTTGTACCATGTTTTTTGTGCGCAATTTTCAGTGCAGAGTTATGGTAATTAAAAGTACTGTGCGTAGACCGAAAGTAAAATTTTGCCAGTAAAATGAAAGATAAAGCAAAGAAAAAGCAAAATATAACAATTAATATTAAACGGAAAATTATTGAAAAATATGCAAAATGTGTATGCATGATTGAGTTAGCTCAGCAATATGACAGAAATACATCCACAATTATCAAACAGAAGGATTATGTTCAGGGCATTTAGTTCACAAAAAGACTAACCATAGTTCATAAACGGCACAGCAATATTCACGACCGCTGATGTAGAGACTTCTCAGGCATCGGATAAAAGATAAACAATTGGCTGGTGACAGCATAACTAAAACTAAGCTATGTGAAAAGGCCGGTGCTATCTATCAAAACTATATAACCAATATAAATTGACATTCGGACAAGTTGGCTAATGGTTGTGCCAACTTTGTGACGACACCTTTGTTTGTCCTAATCTCAACATGTTGAAAGGGCGACAAAGGCAAACGTCCTTAGATAAGTTTATCTTAAAACGACCGGCTAGTCGGGGGAGAAAAACAAAGGAAAAATTAGCTAAACAACGAGAAACTTCAGACTATGAACGCCAAAGAAATTTTAATTATGTAAAGTTAAAAATGAAAGTTTGCTTTTAGGTTTGCTTCTAAGTTTGTCTTTTAAGACTTTAATAAAATCCAAATTTGTCAAAGTCAACTGTTGTAATGAAGAATAACTTATATCTTCCTCCCTGGAAAATGCTAGCATTAGCTGCTATTGTATGGATTTAATTTTAAATTTTAATTAATCACATTTCCTTGCTATATTTTTTATATGTTGCTTTTTGAAAGCCTGTGGTAAGTTAGGACAATAACCAACATGTTCTTTTTGTTACAATATCTTGTTTTGAGTGTTTTATTTGCATTTTTTTAGCATATGGAAATCAATCAATATATATTTAAATGTTAAATATATAAATAAATTGCACCAACATGCGAGTAAATAGACATACAAGCTCAGTTTCAGAACGCATTGAGCTCCTAAGTCGAAGTATGACTGTAGAGAAGAAAAGCTGGTGAAATTAGAAATCATTTGAAAATGTCGTTAAACCAAAGGTTTTAGTATACTGTTAAAAGCTGCAAGTACTAGTTTTTAGACATTCTCGACAACTGGGCATTACCCGAGGACACCTATGTATTCGCCTCATCTAACTTTCGCGTTTTTGCGGAGTCATCCTCTCACGAAAATTTCATGTGCAAAACTAAACTATCATAACGAGCGAGGGAAAACGCGAAATCAAATAGCTTTGTTCATTGATAGTCCAAGAAACAAATGGCAGCAAGCGATCAAATTGCATTATCGACCTCGCCCACGCCATTCTACCTGCGGTTCAAAATTACATACATGTACTAGTCCCAAATTGAATTTGTTTTCTTATCGGTGAACTGAACGTGAGGAATCTAATTATGTTTGTTCCACTGCATTTATTTTCACATCTCTATATTTTCACACCCATCAGAGCTGCGAAATTAAGTTGCAGCAAAATTTTACTTTGTATGCTACTGACGAAACTAAATACTAGCGAAATATAAGTATCTTAGGGTAGATTTGGTTCATAAAACAATGGAGTTTTGTTTTTATGGAGTGCTTTTTGCAACATTTGTAATACTTAGTAATTTTTTCTTAAATCTATAAGTATTTCTGAAAATATGGATGAATACAAGGTTTTGGCTTAAATATTTCAAATATTTGAATAATGTGATCAAATGAATTTGTTTTTGTGGTTTTCTGTCTGTCGGAAATAGACAATGACTTGCATGTTAGCAATGCATGCTTGGGTCGAGCAGTATAGTAGAAAATAGGTGACCAAGTTATCAGTATCTACCACCTCTGAAAATTTTAGATTATTATTATTTTTGTTCCTAATTTAAAATTACTTTTAGAACCTTCTAATATGGTTAGGAGTGTTTAGTCACCCTGTAATGCAAAGAAAAATTCATCAGAACTGTCATGCATGTTATGTGTTTTGTTCTACATGCATGTGGCAGTATCACAATGTGTTGCATTGGGTGCCCACCAATTATTGCAGCTAAAGTATTCTACTTTTGCAGAATTTAAAAAACATTTCTTTAAAATAGCTATCCATTTTTTGTCAAACTGTATTTGGTTATGAAATAGTCTATGCCTTCTATCCAATTCATATGATTTGACTTTTAAATCTAAAAGTAAAGGCTCTCTAATGTCTGCTAATTGCTAACTCACATCAAAACTGAGTTTTCAATGAGAACTGAATACAAACAGGTTGGATGATGGAAAACTTGTAATAGTTCCAAATGGTTATAAATTAACATTTATGCTGATATATGACCGCAGTTATGTGTATCTAATGCAATTGATTGTGAAGCTGATTTGTATATTTGTTGATTAGTAACCTTGTTGATTGGTAGCCATGGTGATGTGTATTCATGGTGATTGGGAACCATTATAGCTGGTATTCACGCAAATTGACAGTCATGTTTACTAGGAGCTATTGTTATTAGCAGCCAAAGTTTTCTTTGTTTTCCAGATAAATAATCAATAAAAAAACTTTGGCAATTAATCAAACTAGTAGCAGTTAGCTCTTAAATAATGGTTTTACCAAATGAAAACTTGACAAAGTGTGTTTTGAGCATCAAGCTGATAATGCTATTGGTGATTTAACTAAAGATTTTCTAGTAATAGGCTTTCTAACTTCACAATGTTGTGTAACAAGTTTTTAAAATCAAAAGATATAAAATGTTACATCGGTCTTGTAATTTTGATAAGATTTTTATTGCCGACTGAATAATTTGAGAAAAGATTAGACTTTTTCATATATAAGCCAGAGACCAAAGATACAAGAGCATCCATGGTTTAGTAGTGAGTTTGCTGGCATACAATTGGTAGGTCTGCGGTTTGAGTCACAAGACCATTGAGGGTGTTAAGGAGGGCATCAGGCCACAACTGTTCCTGCGAGAATCTCATGAGAAAGTTTTCATAATGCATTTGGTGCTAGGAAATACCCCATGCGGTGGTGACCCCTAAATGAGGCAAGCCAAAAAAAGACGAAAGTATAAAGCCAGAGGTCTTTTTCCCTTGTGCCAGCATTTTACGTGGCTGAAAATTCTATCCCTCAATTTCTGTTTTACTAAATGCTAATAAAAATGTGATATGACATACACCCTCACTGTTTGTTTCAAGTTATTTGCAAGTCTGGTGATGCTCCTAGTGATAATTTACAGAGGCAAACATAGCTACATGTATATAATAAATAATTGAGTACATACTGAAGGATTTTGGTAAAATTGAAATCAGCTCTGTTTTTATGATACGTTCGGTTGTAGTTTGTGAAAGTTACAGTACATTTGTGTATAGAAACATCCATTATTAAGGTTATAAGTTGTCGAAGGATGAAAACTTACAAATGACCCACTTACATATTTTGACACTAGACCGCTATTGATACTTTAAAAGCTACCCGATTTTAAAACATATTTTTAAAATTATTTTTTACGGTTTTTCTCAACTATGTGATTGAAACAACAGACTTTTTAAAAATACACTTTTGTTACCAACATAAACCAAAGGATATCGCAAAGGTTATTTGCTTTTATGTTATCGATAGTTTTCTATCAGTATTTTCACCCAGGATCTACTAAACAAACATTGTAACGTAGAAACTTCCAGAAGGTTGTCTATGTTTGTTTGAAGATGTACTTGCACAAAATTTTAGTAGATTTTATCAAAATGTACTAGTATTATTTTATCATTTATGATTGTTTTCATGTTTGAGATGATTTGACTGCCAGGATGTTTCAAAATTAAGTTGACAAAGCTGGATCACCAATAAAACACTCAGATAAAAATGTATTTTATGTTTATAGTTGCGAAGAGACTGACAGAGTAAAAACGTGCTACGCTGCAACTTGACCACACTAGATGATATCAATTATAGCAATGATAGCAATTAGGGAAGACATTCTGCACAATTTTTTCTGACTGTGTTAATCACAATCGAGTCTTATCAGTTTTAGTCTTGAAACATATTGTCAGTCAGATCACCTTAAACATAGAAAGTAATTGCAAAGAATAAAAAAATACCGATACCTTCCATTAAAATCAGTAAAAGTTTTGTGCAACTTCCTGTTTAAGAACTGGTTTGTATGAAATTAGATTCTTCATAAACACGGCTAAGGCATTTAAACAAGAAGCTTATGCAGATGAAGACAAATGAAAATCCATAAAAAAGCTGGAGATGTGGACAGTTTCAGCTTCTGAAAAGCATTGTTTTCAAATACCAACCCTGATTTTGATACAGAGAACTGACCTCACTTAGCCAATACCATTGTTGGCCAGCTAAAGACTAAAGATTTTTAAAATGAACATGTGAAGACAAGCATCGAGTTAATGGTGCATGAAGCTTTGTGCTAATAACATTGATCGGCAAATTGAAAACTTGAGTAACCTAGAGCAAGCTCCGTACATTCATCTGCTCAAACAATGATCTCAAAATATCTGAATGCATTGGAATCTGCACTGGTCAGAATATTGTATCAGGAACAGTGTTCAAACATAGTCAGAGATTCTTATCATAAAAGTGCTCATATTCAAGAATGGGCTCAGATGGAAAGTTTATTTTACACCATGTTACTCAGTTAAAACATTATATAAGTCCATGTTACACAGTTGAAACATCATAGAAATCTATGTTACACAGTTTCAACATTATAGAAGTCTATTTTACACAGTTGATACATTATAGAAATATATGTTACACAGTTAAAACATTATAGAAGTCTATATTACACGGTTGAAACACTATAGAAGTATATATTAAACAGTTTAAACATTTTATAAGTCTTTGTTACACAGTTGAAATATTATAGAAATTAATATTACACAGTCGAAACATTATAGAAGTCCATATTACACAGTTGAAACATCATAGAAGTCAATGTTACACAGTTGAAACATCATAGAAGTCTTTGTTACACAGTTGAAACATCGTCAGAATTTATGTTACTCAGTTGAAGCATGATAGACTTTCATCAAAGCTCCAGCATAAAAAATTAACATATGACAAACAGAAGCAAAGAGGTCTAAGAAAAGGCTTTAAAGATAATTTAAAACATTATCTAAAATAAGGCTTCTCTCACCTTAAACCTGAGAGTACTGTGTAGATGAAAATAAAATGGATTACAAAAACTTCCTTGATAAAGAGATATTAGAAAGAGGAAGAATACAGCATCACAACAAACGCAAAAATGCTAAAAAACAGCATCAGAATTTTAGCACAGATATTGGTGACTTCCTTTGCTTCTTGACTTTATCTTACTAAAAGATTGTTGATGGATAGAAGTGTACTTGTTAAGGTATTTTAGAATAACCTGAAGGCTGTTTTACTTAGCAAAGATTATTGATGGTTTCTTTTTCTTGAGTGCAAATGATTTTTTTCAGAACACGAGATATTGTATACTGTAAGTGAGACTGTAAATACAGGGCTTCCTTACTCGTCTTGTTTTGTTGCTCCACTCTAGTGATTTACCTATTATTACGTGTGTGGGCGGTGTGTGCTCATTGGCAGCATGTTTGTATGGTCTATGTGCAATGGCCTATGACCATTAGTATGAGAGTGCTAATCCTGATGTCATCATTCAAAGTTGAAAACATTAATTAAAAATAGGTTAAAAGAGTCTTTTTGTACTAAAACAAAAAGAAAATCTGAATCACGCTTCCAATTGCGTTCCAGTTGCAGAAGTTTTTAGTAAGCTGTTTTTGTTTATTTTTGCTTGTTTACAAGATTTCCAAAGGTATATAAGTGGCAGCACTTCAAGATTCTTCAGATAGTATAACACAAACTTTGCCAGAAGAACCATGAATCTTCTACTTCAACATTTAAACACTGACTATATGCAGTACACATAGTTTTATTATATTTGATCATCATTAGCGGAAGACCATGTTCTAAGCTCAGCTTGATCTGTTACAGAGAGCACAAGGTATGTTTTCTGTTGCATCATTATATTATAGCTTTTTATAACCATTATATGTCAATTTTTATAAAGCCTTAACCATTTGTAAGTCTTTGTTTCACTTATATTACATATATCTTGTGTCAGTAGAATATCTATGTCGGACTTTAATCTTCAATTCATGAATTACACAACATGAATGTTCACACTAGTATTTGGATTTCATATTATTTTTTGTATTAGCCAATGTATGTTTCGTTAAGTGGGATAACATGTTATTAACAGAAATGTTAACTTTTCGAACAAATATTATGAATTAGTATTGCCTTCTGGATTATACACCTGTTCTGTGTGTGCTTTTATTATATCATTAGTAGTGGTAGTAGGATTATTTGTGCTGCAAAAAAACTGTTGTTTGTAAAGTTTAGCCATAGAATTATTGTTTAAACTGTTCCATAAATGTTGCAGTTTTTACGGTGAGAACTGTGTGAGATGAAATAAAGTTTCATCAGTCATAAACACTCTTCCTTGTAACGGGTTAACGCTACAGTAAAAACTTGTCTCCTATGAAGGAGGAGAGGAACAGACACCACTGCTATAGGAGTCATTACACAAAGTAAAGATGTACACACAGTCAACATAAGAAGAGGTTGGGTGAGTGATATCAACTTCAAGGACAAGAAAAAGTTTTCTTTGGCAGCCTTGTTGTAGGTAGTCATAGTGTAGCAATTAGGTTTACTTGTGTTAATTGCAACCTGGTATATCATTGGAATTTGATATCATTTTGTATGATAGGTCAGCCTTTTATTAGCTAATCAAAATTTATCCCTCATTTGAGCTATGACATTATGGGAGTATCTGGGTAATCTGGTTGTGGGCTTGTCTGTAGCTTCTGACAAGTACACCTGTGCTTGCCTGCTCAGAGCTGCCACACGTGTTATGGAGCGGTATCACTAATGATGAAAGTTTTATTGTCATTTCATTAACCATTAGCTAAACTACAAAAATGCCGAAACGTAATAGCAAAAAAGTAGAAAAGCTATTGAGAATGACATTGCTACTAGGGAGCAGAATATTGAAGGAAATATCAGAAAGTTTAACAATCTAATCAAAAAGGGTGACAAATTAACTCTTGAGAAAGAAAGCAAACTAACAGATATATACCTTGACGTTATTGCAGACCTTACCATAATAAGGGATCATGAACCTTCTTTCTCTATGAGTGCAAAACTTACAGAACAAGTTAAGCTAATGGAGAAATATGTCAAGTCTGACAGTGATAAGCAATCACAAAGTTCAAAGTCAGCGCATAGCCAAAAATCTAGAACCTCAATAGCTCTTAGTGTTGCCAAAATTCAATCAGTTGAGTTGGATGCTAAAATTCAAGCGCTGCGTAACCAAGCAGAAAATTAGCGCATACTTTTTGAATTAGAAGCCAAAATGTAAGAGCAAAAGTTGAAAATGCAAGAACTGCCCTTGCTGGATGAAAAACAGAGAATTTTGCAAAGATGTTCACTACTAGAAGAACATGATTTAGATAGTAGAGAAAGAATTTCAGAGTTGCTTGATCAAAGTTTTCACTCTCAACCGGTGTTGAAAAATGTAGCTAAATCGAATGTAGTAGCTCAGCGTGCAGTAGGTATAGACGATTCTAAATTCACTGGCATGTCAGATAAAAGTAGCACATCTGATGTTCAAGTATTAGCAGATTATATTGCAAAAGCTATGAATAGCAACAGGCTCCCAATACCTGAACCTCCCATATTTGCTGGAGACCCACTAAAATATGTTGATTGGGAAGTGTCTTTCAGAACACTTGTGGAGAGATCTGGCATACCAGACTCTGATAAAATCCACTATCTCAAAAGATACGTAACAGGGCCAGCAAAAGAGGCAATAGGTGGGTTATTCCTGCTTCAGTCTAGCAATGCTTATGAAAAAGCAAAAGAAAAGCTAAAAGCACGATTTGGCAGTGATTTTGCAGTAGCCGAAGCATTTCGTTCCGAGTTACAAAACTGGCCAAAAATCAGAAACAATGATAATTTGCAATTACAGAAATTTGCAGGTTTCCTCAGTCAATGTGAAATTGCGATGACGCAAATCAAAGGATTAGAGATTCTAAATGATTCCAAGCAAAACATTGCACAATTAAAAAAACTGCCTGAAGCACTAGCAAATAGATGGAAGCGCAAAATAGTACAACATAAGAAAGCTGCAGGTGAATTTCCAGTGTTTAGCATGTTTGTTCAGTTTCCCAATTATGAGTCAGACATACTTAATGACCCCGCATTTGTCAACTACTCTGCTAACAATGACAGCATGAAGCAAGTGAAAAGGTCAGACAAACCAAAGTCAACCACTCATTTGTCAAATAGTATACCAAGTGATGGTAACAGTAATGCTGAAGTAAAATCGTCTTGTACCTTTTGCAAGCTGTCAAATCATGAGGTAGTAGAGTGTATGAGGCTAGGAAATAAGTCTGTAGAACAAAAGAAACAGTTTCTGCATGATAATAACCTATGCTTCTCATGTCTAAAAGCAACAAATCACAGGTCTGCTCAATGTACAGCTGGAACAACATGCAAGAAATGTGGAAAATCCCATCCCACTGCATTACACAAAAACAGTCAGCCAGAAGTGGCCCAACCAATAGGGAGCAAACACAAAACAAGTAACAAAAATGAGAGTAGTGAGGTTCAACAGTCAAAACCTGTTGCCGTGTCACTGAATAATGATGCAAGAAAAACCTCAGGTGCATTTGCACCAAAGATTCAAGCTACTGAATCTAAATCACTCGCAACGTGCATTGATAATCACGTAGCTCAAAATCACGGTCTCAGCTCTATGGTAGTGCCAGTCTGGCTTTCTAGTAGTAAGCAACCGAGTAATGAAGTTCTTGTCTAAGCATCACTTGATACAATGTCAGACACTACATTTGTGACAGAAGAAGCAGTAGCTCAGCTCAATATCAAAGGTAAAGCAACTACTCTTCAATTGACCACTATGACTGCAAATAGCAAAGATATACATTGCAAAATGTATAATGACCTAACCATTAGAGGATACAATGCACATGCTAGCATTGAGGTGCCATGTGCATACACTAGAAACATCATTCCATTGGACAAGAGTCATGTACCAAGTGCAGAAACAGCCAATGATTGGCCACACTTGCAAGCAATAGCACATGAGTTTTTAAACCTAAAGAAAGAAAACATAAAAGTTGGTATGCTTATAGGTTACAACACATCTAGGGCTCTTATACCTCTAAAGACAATCATAGGTAAAAACCATCATGACCCATTTGCTGTGCAAACTCCACTAGGCTGGAGCATAATAGGAAAAACCCGAAAAGGGTCAAGCAAAACGGGTCCAATTAGTCACAGAATCACAACACTGCAAAACCCTGGCCACGCTGACCTGGAACCCAAGTCGGTTAGCTTTGCACAAAAAGTGAACAAAGAACATTTACCTACAAGCACAGAGATTATAGAATTATTGCAGCAAGACTTTTCTGAAAGTTTTCAAGCTAAAGAGGTTTCCATGTCAAAATACGACAAACAATTTGTTAGTACACTCACTGAAAAAATAAAGCAGACCAGTGAGGGCTTTTACACTATGCCTTTGCCATTTAAGGCTCGTTCAAACTTGTCAAAGAATTTGTACATGGCTCAAAAAGCGATTTGAACTGCTCCAAAAGGAACTGGCGAAGGACGAACAATATCGAAGTGATTATATTTCATTGATGAACTCAATCATTGAGTCTGGAGATGCTGAACTAGTACAAACAGATCACAAAGCTACACCAGGTGATGTTTGGTACATACCTCATTTCGGTGTGTACCATCCCACAAAACCTGATAAGATTAGCGTGGTATTTGACTGTAGTGCCAAATTCCACAACAAGTCTCTAAATGACCACTTGTTACAAGGCCCTGACCTACTGAATAGCCTTATAGGTGTGCTACATAGATTCAGAAAGGGCAAGATAGCTATCATGTGTGATATTCAACGCATGTTTCACATGTTTAAAGTCTACGAGTCTGATCGGAACTTTCTCAGATTTTTGTGGTACAAGGACAACTGCATGTTGGAAGTGGCTGAGTACAGAATGGCGGTTCACTTATTCGGTGCCATCTCCTCTTCGGGGTGCGCTACCTTTGGTTTACGCCAATTAGCCACTGACCAGCACAATGCTGAAGACCCATACACTATATAAGCAAAAGACTTCATATTAAATGATTCCTATGTTGATGACGGCCTTGTTAGTTTAGACTCTAAGGAGCAGGCAGTAGCTGTCATAGACAGAGCAATAGAGATATGTTCACAGGGCAATATTAGATTGCATAAGTTTGTATTTAATGACAAAGAGGTTCTGAAAACTATTCCAAGTTCAGAAAAAGCAGCTAAATGTCAAGACCTTGATTTACAAGCTGCAAGCAGCTCTCTTCCAATAGAACGTGCATTAGGCATGCGATGGTGTGTTGAGCAGGATCAATTTCAGTTCCGTGCCACACTCAATAGCCAATCAACTACCAGACGTGAAATTTTGTCCACCATTGCTTCAGTGTTTGACCCATTGGGGTTCATATCTCCATTTGTTTTGCTGAGAAAACAGATCCTGCAAGAAATGTGCAGAGACAAGCTGGACTGGGATGACCCATTACCAGACCACCTCAAAACAAGATGGCACGCATGGAAACATGACTTGTTGGCATCGGATAAAATAAAGGTCAGCAGATGCAAATCTGCTCTGTGGCAAATCAAGAGTTGCCCCATTTTAACAAATAACAATCCCTAGAGCAGAGCTACAATCGGCAGTGCTATCTGCAAAGATAGATCAAAATTTGAAAACAGGGCTAAGGCTAACCGACGTAACCAGAGAGGTCTTTTGGACTGATTCCAAAGTAGTTCTTGGATACGTTCACAACGAGGCACGCAGATTTCATGTTTATGTTGCCAATAGAGTCCAGCAGATATGCTCTGTGACATCTGTTGACCAATGGCACTATATCAACACTAAAGAAAATCCTGCAGACATTGCCTCACGAGGAGCTACCGTTGCAAAGCTGGTTGACTCACGCTGGTTTAACGGACCAGAGGTGCTCTGGAACAGCAGCTTTGAACCAGAACCCATAGTCGAAACAGAAGCTGGTCTCAGTCCTATTGACCCTGAAGCCAATGCCACATGCCATGACACACAAAGTTCAAAGAAACTAACCATGGATGATAGGCTTCGAGTATATTCAAGTCTCTCGTCAGCTGTACGAGCTGTAGACAAACTACACAGCTGTGTCAGGGCTAAAAAGGCAAAAAAAAATAAGAACTCAAGAGTAGAAATGCTTGAAAAAGCTAAAATGACTATTATACATGTAAGATGGGTCCAGCAAGAAGGGTTTGCAGAGTATGAGCACATAAGACAAGATAATCTAAGCAAGTCTAGTGCACTCTCCAAACTTGAACCCTTCATTGACACTGTAGGGGTTCTGACGGTAGGGGGTCAATTGAAATCAGCCAGCCTGCCCTTTGCAGAAGCACATCCTATCGTCCTGCTCAAGACGTCACATGTAACCAAACTAATATTAGCAGAATGTCATGAAAGAGTGAAACACCAAGGTCAAGGAATTACAATAAATGAAATAAGATCGTCTGGATTTTGGGTCATAGGAGCTAGTTCTCTCGTATCCTCTTATATACACAGTTGTGTGTCGGGTAGAAGGCTTAGGCGTCCCAATAAGACTCAAAAGATGGCAGACTTGCCAAGTGAACGAGTAACATGCAATCCTCCTTTCACTTATGTTGGGTGTGATTGTTTTGGCCCATTTATTGTAAAAGACAATCAAAAAGAACTGAAACGTTATGGAGTTATCTTTACATGCATGGCATCTAGAGCTATTCACATTGAAATTATCGATGACATGAGCACAGATGCATTTATAAATGCCGTTAAATGTTTGGTAGCAATAAAGGGTCTAATCCGCCAGCTACATACTGACAAAGGCACAAATTTCATAGGGGCTGCAAATGAGCTCTCTAAAGCTCTGACAGGAGGCAGCAATCTCAAGTTACTGAAGTATGCCCAGAGCAATCATTTTGATTTTGTTACAAATACACCTCATTCTAGTCACATGGGAGGTGTGTGGGAAGGCCACATTAGAAGTGTTTTAAACTCAATCCTGGTAAACTATCACAACAGATTAGACATGTCCACACTTCGCACATTTCTCTATGAGGTCATGGCAGTAGTAAACTGCAGACCATTGACTGCTCACAATGATGGACATAGAACAGCGGCAGCATTGTCTCCAAACCAGCTACTCACTATGGAATCTAAAGTAGTGTTGCCTCCACCCGAAGTGTTTGAAAATGCCGACACTTACTCCAGAAAACGTTGGAGGATAGTGCAAGGCTTAGCCAATGTATTTTGGGCACGTTGGCATAAGGAGTATTTGCAGACGCTCAAGATGAGGCAGAAATGGACTAAAGCTAATCCCAACATTGAAGTTAACGACATAGTCATCTTGAAATATGAAAACAAGCATCGTAACCATTGGTCTCTAGCTAGAGTCGTATCTACAATCCCAGGCAGGGATGGTTTTGTCCGAAAGGTCAAACTTCTGATTGCAGACTGTAACATTAGCAACAAAGGAAAACGACTCACACCACAGACCTTCCTTGAGAGACCCATACATAAAGTGGTCCTCCTGTGCAGACTAAACAAACCTTAGCAGTATATATACATATACAATAGTAACCACACATATAGTAACAAACCAATAGCACATTTATGTATACATAGTATTATCATTTATATAGCCTTTTGAATTTGTCATATTGCGTGGACAAATTAAAGTGGGGAGTATAAATACAGGGCTTCCTTACTCGCCTTGTTTTGTTGCTTCACTCTAGTGAATCACCTATTATTATTATTATGCATGTGGGCGCTGTGTGCTCATTGGCAGCATGTTTGTATGGTCTATGTGCAATGGCCTATGACCCTTATTATGAGAGTGCTAATCCTGATGTCATCATTCAAAGTTGAAAACAATAATTAAAACTAGGTTAAAAGAGTCTTTTTGTACTAAAACAAAAAGAAAATCTGAATCACGCTTCCAATTGCGTTCCAGTTGCAAAAGTTTTTAGTAAGCTGTTTTTGTTTATTTTTGCTTGTTTACAAGATTGCCAAAGGAATATAAGAGGCAGCACTTCAAGATTCTTCAGATAGTATAACACAAACTCTGCCAGAAGAACCATAAATCTTCTACTTCAACATTTAAACACTGACTATATGCAGTACACATAGTTTTATTAAATTTGGTCATCATTAGCGGAAGACCATGTTCTAAGCTCAGCTTGATCTGTTACAGAGAGCACAAGGTATGTTTTCTGTTGCATCATTATATTATAGCCTTTTACAACCATTATATGTCAAATTTTATAAAGCTTTAATCATTTGTAAGGCTTTGTTTCACTTATATTACATATATCTTGTGTCAGTAGAATATCTATGTCGGACTTTAATCTTCAATTCATGAATTACACAACATGAATGTTCACACTAGTATTTGGATTTCATGTTATTTTTTGTATTAGCCAATGTATGTTTCGTGAAGTGGGATAACACGTTATTAACAGAAATGTTAACTTTTCGAACAAATATTATGAATTAGTATTGCCTTCTGGATTATACATCTGGTCTGTGTGTGGTTTTATTATATTATTAGTAGCGGTAGTAGGATTCTTAGTGTTGCAAAAAAGACTGTTGTTTATAAAGTTTAGCCATAGAATTATTGTTTAAACTGTTCCATAAATGTTGCAGTTTTTACGGTGAGAACTGTGTGAGATGAAATAAAATTCCATCAGTCATAACCACTCTTCCTTGTAACGTTAACGCTACAGAGACGCTATCGCTCCTTCCTGGTTAACGCTACAGAGACACTTCTAAATATCTTCAAGTAATTATCACCGGTGTGCTGTTGTTCAAAAGTCAACATGTGGTTTACAGGATTTTTACTAATTGCTAAACCAAATCAATGCAATTCCCAGTTCAAATGTGTTTAACACTTTTAAATCAATCATTGGCAGACTACGGTTAGAAGCAATATTCAAAGAACCATTTTTGAAGGAATTTTTAATTACACTTTAAATATGCAAAACAAGTTCTTGTGATAGAAAGTGAGCATATTGGTGTGGAACTGATATCAACATACATTTAGTTTGTCGCTATGTGATGTGAGCAGATGTATTGGGAAAAATACATGTATTACTCCTAACATGTGTATTTGGGACTTGTGTTCTTATATAATGTTTTTTCGATGTAAAAAATAGATGCAAGTAGGCTGTGAATTTTATATACTGTTTGGAGAACAACTGATGAGAAGTCAGTGAGTGGGTCATTAGCTAAGACAGTCTGAGCACAAAAAACATTAGAGTGATCAGGAAGGTACTATGGAAAGGGTACAGTTGTTGGTCTAAAGTTTCATTTTAAATGATGGTTTAATTGATTGGATCTGTAGATAAGGAATACAGAATTGTAGCTAAAATAAACTTGACCGAATATGCTTGCTAAAATAAACAGTTTGACTAACTACTACATTCATATGACATATGCTAGTACATTCATATGACATATGCTAGTACATTCATATGACATATGCTAGTACATTCATATGACATATGCTACTACATTCATATGACATATGCTAGCACATTCATATGACATATGCTAGTACATTCATATGACATATGCTACTACATTCATATGACATATGCTAGTACATTCATATGACATATGCTAGTACATTCATATAACATATGCTAGTACATTCATATAACATATGCTAGCACATTCATATGCTAATTTTACATCTACTTGAGGTTGAATAATGTCAAAATGGGCATGCGAATAATTCATATTAATGCGTGTCAAGTAAAACTGCTTTGCTAAGATGTTAACAACGCTGTGTATTATAGTCAGCTATGTTTTGGTGAATCTAATCATTCTGCGCTTGACTCATTTAATTACCTGCTTGAGAGTATTTCAATAAAACTTTACTTTCTACAAAAATTATATCACTATATAAAGACAATATAATATAAATCTGTTATCACAATTATATTTTTGTTTATGTAACAATAAATGTGTAGAATCATAACTCCCGTAATAAAGTGAGCAATAAAACTCATCAAATAAAAAATTATCCTGTGTATTACAAAGTTCTGACAGAATTATTGAAGAATCGCAGATTTGCATCAGACCTGTACCAATTTTATCTAATAATAGATTTACAGCAGCTACTCAGTTCTAATTGCAGTTGCCATATTTGACGATGTGGTAATAAAACCAACAGACATAGACTTAGACATGAAGACTTTGTCTAAATTTCTAAAGAAATACAGAAGCTTGCAACTATTATCGTTTACCGATCACATCATAGGGATGTGCGTCGGGTGAGGCTTCTGGTATTTCATAGGTGGCATCTGCATTACTTAGGTTTTTGTTTTCAAAGCTTGAGAAACCGTTAACCGACATTCCTTCTCTGAGCTCCAGTGTATCAGCAATAACATCATACTCATTGTTGATTTGGGGAATCGCAACTCCTTCATCTTTATTCTCTTCTTTCCGAATCAGTTTAGTATATTTGACTAGTAAGAGGGTGAGAAGGCAAGTTAGGATGATGACAAATATTATCAGAACAATGACTCCAACTGTCCATCCACTTAAACCTAAACAAAAATACATATAATAATTTATTACTCACTCGTTTTAGTTAATAAGAACTAGATTATAATGCTTACTTCTGTATTATCATGTTTGTCTCAACAATGGGTAATGGTAACTAGCAAGTGCTAAGACTATATCTGATGTTCTACTGATGGTTGCATCACCAAATTTACATTGATGCAGATGTAAAACAAACAATGCTAAAAGACTAAAATGTTGTGCAGTGTATATCGCAATCATTATATTACATGGGACATGGGAACACACTGTCAAGTAGCTTTACTATGTGTATCATGTAGACTTCAGATTCAAATCTGCTTTATCCAACGTTCATGTGTAATGTAACCTTTTAGCAATAGCTCTGCTAGAAAATTTCACTGAGTAAGTTTTAACGTAAAAATTTGAAAGTTTAAAAAAGAACAAGTTGATCTTCAAACTGTCTGAATAATTTGTTAAAATTAGTTAAAATATGTTCAACAAATTAAAAGTATTTTCTTAATGTCTGTACATTTAGCTAAGTTGAGTCATGCTGTCAGAAAAGTTTCTGATGATGATATAAATCATTTTAGTAACAATAGAGTGTGATGCAAAAAAAGATTGCATAAAAATGCATCACAAAGTAAATAGTCATGCAAAATTTATTATCATGAAATGTAAGGTTTCATCACAAAAGCTAGTGTAGTGTCTTAAACATACGACACAAAGCTGGCACCAAGAAAGCTAAAATCTTCATCTATCATAAAATCTTAATTTGAGCACCGTGTCCCTGTATTTCTAACCCTTCCCTTATTCTAGCGATCTATTAAAGCGAACTTTCAAATAAAGTGTGGTCCTTTATTTTTTGATCAGCATGTCAGAGTTTTAGGAAGGTAAGTTCGAAACTTTTAAGGGCAGAGTGATGCTACTAATGTTGCCCATATTTGGCCCTCTCATCGAGGAAGAAAGACATTAATGCCATCATTCTCACCATTTTTGCTAAATGAATTTTATATCCGTCAAATTATCAGACCGATAGCAGCTATAGCTTAACAGTCAAGAACACCTGGCGTACAAATCACAGAAAAATTGGGGTTAAATCTCCAAAAAGCCGCTGGTGGTGGTAAAAATGAACTTCAAGCATAAATAGCTCTTTGCTACCGAGCATGTCTCTAGTCTCTGAGGTTCCCTTCTCACTGAACTCAGACATGTTTAGCCAAGATTACATAAACACCATTTGCACAGCATTGCTTGTAAAACACTCACAGCCTCTGTTCAGCAAACATCATACATGATCTAAAAAGGATTGTGATTAGTAGTTAATTAGTATCACATTGAGTTAAACAAGGAACTACTTTGAGTAAAACCTATTAGACAGAGACTGTTATTATTAACTTTAGTGTTGTTGCTTATGCAGTTTGGAGGAAAAAACTAAAAAGATTTTGAAGCTAAAAACAAACTTTGACATGCCATTGCATTGGCTGTTTTTACATCGTACACTGTTCCTAAAGTGTATTTTTATTGTTCACCAATACATTTTTAGAGTTTTCAGATTTGACGAATATGACAACAAAATATATGATTTGATAGGAAGGGCAACAAAAGATAGAAGTTAGAGCTTAGTGACTTCAAATCAGGATGTCATTTTGTTATTTGTGACACTCAATCTTTTCTGATACACCATCACTAAACCCTCGCTAACTCTACAGCAACGATAAGACAATTAATTGTTGTAGGTGTAATAAAGTTATAATGATTACCGTTCTGTGGAAGATTATCTTCTGATCACTTTTTAATATTGGTTAGTAAAACTCCCAGCATAGTGAGGGAGCAAGTGGCGGCGCAATAGAGGTGGCGTTCAAATAAATTTGACATTCAAAAGAGGTTTTACAGTATTGTAACTAACAGAGACAGCGTTTCATGAGCCTAGAATCTAAAATAATAAAAAAAATCAAGATGTATTTAGTTAAAAATATCCTACTTCTTACCTGCAGCAGAAGTTCTTACATTGATAACAGCTGGTGGACCTTCCTCTCTTCTCTCATCTACATTTATATATGCAGCCAAATTAAATTCATAGAGTGTGTCCGATCGTAAATCAGAGGCAGTGTATTGGTTTTCATCTTTGCCAAGATCAACAGTGCCGATGCTTTTAGAGTTAAGGTGGTATCTCAATACGTACCCTCTGCAAGGGCATACATTGGAAAGTACTTTCAAATAGATTATATACAAAATTAATACATTATAGTTTTACTAGAACTATCAATTCTCAAGTCAAACTCAATGCTATGCCCTACTTTTTCTTCGAATGATTATTGTTTTTTAAGGAGAAGGCATGCATCAAATTGGGCGCACTACCGGCATCTAGATAGTGTGTGTAACGACGGAAATTTACCATCTACTATCAAATCTAGTATCTAATCAAGGTAGAGAACACACTTTATGATCTTTTCTTGGTACATTCATTAGTATAATGGTTATAATAATAGTGCTGATACCAGACCTACAGGTTATTGTACCAACTGTGAAAACAACTGTTAGTGTTATAAAAGTTGCAGTGAGTAGCTCTTGATTTTATGAATTGCTAGATATAAGTTGTCAGATTCTTTTACATACCCAACATCTCTACTTCTGGTCCAACTCAGATCTACTGACATTGATGAAATCCTGGTACATTTTAACCCTTGTGGAAAAACTGTAGAGAAAAAAAGACAATGTTTGTTTATGGTAGAAAACTTTCAACTTTATATTAAAAATGAACTTACACAAAACATTTGGTAAATGTTATCAGAAAGAATAAACATTTTTTTATCAGCTTGATTGCTTCTGATGTTTTAGGTAATCTGATTGTCAGGAATTTGTAATATTCAAATTGACAAAACTTGACAGCAGATAAAAGGCTCATATTAATTGATGCAGGTGTTGCAGCGTCGGTCCATCAATCCGAATGTTACGAATTGAAGTATTTTCGAAAAGTTTTTTATCCTAATGTTCTCCTTTAGATCAAGATAGGCAACAAAAAGCAGGGGTACCGCCTTTTTGTAAAATCTTTTCTATTTTTTTTTCTTGTAGACGTATTAAATATTTGTTGTTGGTATTACTTTGAAGAGTACTTATTGATGTTCGTTGTAAATGAATGTTAAAGATGTGAGACTCCCATTGATTTATTGTAGAATTACTGCAAGCGCGGTCTCTAAAAACCCGTGAGATTGATTATAAATAGGAGAAAGGTTGTCTGTGCAAACTCCTAATGCTGCAGTTACGGTACAGCTCACAAATTAAAAATGCTTAGTCATGTTTTTCCTTATTGTATACCCAAAGGAGTGAGTCTGGGAATATTTTGGAACAAATTAAGTAATTTAAACGTATTTTAATGTTCCTATGATGCAAAATTCATATAACATAAACATTCCTGAAACTTTGCAAGACAGCTTACTGTATTGTAATTTTCTTATTAACAACTTTGTTTGTTAGTTAAATTCAGCCAAGGTGATTTATGCACCTGATCTCTCAATTTCTATGCTCTTGGGGAATTTTAGACCAACTCAAGATTATTGATTTGTACTCCCTTCTGATGTTTTTGAAGTTTGCTAGACATGCTGTTGGAACTAAAATTACAGGACTGATATCTAAATGTTATCAACAGCCTTGCTGCTAACTGTAACTAATTCTTTGCTACTAAAAATAGAGTTATATTTGCACTCAGACCCTGAATCTACAATGTACTTAGACTCAGTAATTGTCTGTGAAACCAGCTTTGGTATAGTCCTTTTTGCATCTCCTTCTTACTCATTTCTCATCATCAATATAATTTCTATTTTGTTTGCAGGTTTAAGTTTCAATACAGTTAGTTTGCCTGTGATAAACTTGATTATTCGCTTCAATTCACTGTGTGTGTTGTTATAGCATTATTCATTGATCTAAACTTGTGTTTTTATAGCGTTATTCTTTGATCTAAACTTGTGTTGTTATAGCGTTATTCCTTGAACTAAACTTGTGATTTATATCATTACTCCTTGAACTAAAGTGTGCGTTGTTTCAGGGTAAGAGCTGAAGATGTTGAATTGACCAAAAATCCAGGTGAGTCAAAAGCTTGCTACTGTACAATTATTTTGACTCACAAAAATAAAAGTCCCTTTAGGTTTTTGCTCCAATCTTTTTTTCAACAAATTTCTCCCAACAAAATACAGTACATAAAAGCTAGGTAGGGGGATGTATTGCTGTTTTTCTGGCAACTCACACTGAACATAGGTTTCTCAAATTTTTGTGTGAAATAAATAATTAAAAAGGTAGTTCGGTGATAAAAGTAAAATAACACATTAATACATTTGGAAAACGCAAAATACAGGCAGTATTTCCTAAACCATGTTTGGCGTGCGTGCCTAAAACAGTAAAATGAAAACTTATAGATTAATTACTTTTTAGGATGCTCCTTCTTGTGAAAGTAAGAAGCAGGCCAACTCGTACCATCTATGAGAGACGTACACAGGCGTGGAATTGATGTAGCAAAAACAACTGCGGTTGTATGCCCTTCCTAATGAGGTCCTTATGTGACTCAAACCACCAAATTACTAATCACATGTCACATGTCAGAACACTCAACCACCGAACCACACTCTCTTCTTGCATAACACCAATTACAATACAACAGTCAGATATTAAAGCTACAGCCATTTTGCAAGATTCTCTTGATTTATTTTAAAGGTTTGTGAATTGAAAGCTTTTGTTTGGTATCTGAAGCAAAAGTTCCAATTTTTGTTTTAATTTTGATTTTTTCAAGTTCTGAGATGTTCAACACCTGAAATTGAATTATGTGTGATAAAAATACATGACAACGAATCCTAAAAGCAATACAATTACAATATTAAATTAAAAAAAACAAGATATATATTAGATTAGCTGAGGAATGGTAAACACGGGTATAGATTACCTGCTGGTTTAGACATGACACTAATGCTCGCAGGTGAACCTTCAACACGCTGTCTATCTATCACCACATAGCCTGTTAACTTGAACACATAGACACTGTTTGCTTTGTCCACGGGCACAGTTACAGTTTGGCTACCCTTGGAGAGATTTGTAATGATAGATTTGCCGCTAGAGAGGTTGAATCTCAGTATGTAGCCTCTACAATCACCATTGTTAACAGCAGTTTAAAAGTGAAATCAAAATAAACTCTTTGAATGTAGATACTCGCTTGTAAAAACTAATGCACGCAATAAATGAGCAATGAGAAGCACACAATGGGAAAGGTGCCAGAATTGGTATACTAAATTATAGTTAGAACTACATTGCAGTTAGGTGTACCGACTAACCACAAAACAAATGTCCCAAAGTAAAAGGCACGTGTTGACATAACAGAGGCCTAAACTCTTATAAAATTCCAGAAACATATAAAAAAGCTAAAAAGTAGCCTCAACATGGATAGAAACGATGTTTATGAAATTCATAAACTTCAACCAACGCAATTCAAGTGCGACTTGAGTTGTTACACTGATCTGAAACAAAACACATACTCAAAGAATAAATCACAATAACAAATATTGCTGAATTATAATTAGCAAGAGTAAACTATGCAGCCGACATTGAACATGACTGATGTTGTTTGATCAGCCATTTCATGAAAGCTCTCACCAAACAGCAGAGAGGGTCTCATTTAACAAATGGTACCATGAATATGCCAAGATGCCACACAGCTATGTACTTGAGATGTCACAGCCACGACTACTTAGATAGCCTGAGATCAGACAAGGAATGAAAGAGCACATGATGTCTTAATATTTGATACTGCTCATAACGATTAAAGGTTACTGGTATGTTTTTAATGGCTTGCACGGGTGGTCCTGAAATATTTTATCTCAACGCTGTTTATCATGTGGTTGAATAAATGAGGCGTCACACATGCAGTTTGGAACAGACGGATTGTAGAACAAGACATGAATGTAACCTTAATGGCATAATTTGTTAGAGAAATTCAGCTGATTCACGTACTGAATTTCTCCATTTCTATGTTCTGGGGGAATCTCAGACCAGGTCAAAGTTATGCTCAGGGATTCCCAGCTGGTATTTTGGAAGTTCGCTGGACCCGCTGTTGGAGCTAAAAATACAAGATTGATATGTTAAGGTTATCAGCTAATTACCAACTTTAACTAACTCTTCACTAATAAAATGGAGTTATCTTCACACTCAAACCCTGAATCTACTTCCACTCATCAAGTGTCTGTGAAACCAGCTCTCATCTAGTCCTTATTACAGCAGCCTCAGGATACGTGTTTCTTATCATCAGTATAATTTCTACTCTGTTGGCAGGACTAAGACTCAATACAATAGTCTGCCTGTGATAAATCTGAATATTTGCTTTAATTAAATGTGTGTGTTGTTCTATAATTCCTACTTAACAAGAAGTGTGTTGTGCTGTCATTTTTGCTTCAACAAAAACGTGTTATTTTAGGGTAAGTTGAGGGTGTTGTGTTGACAAAAAACCCAAGTAAATCACACAAATTTGCTTAGGTAAAATAATATACACAAACTAAAATAAATTTCCTTTTAAGTTTTATGTTGTAACCTTATCTCTTCAACAAACTTCTGGCAATCATGGTACATTAATTATCTACAGGTATGCATTATTATTAGTTGACATTTAATTTTGGTCCGGTGTCTGGTTTGTTTATACAGACCTATTGGGTAATTACTGATCTGAACACACAGATGGCATTTGATTAATTAGGAAGTACTGTTCCCTTAAAGTCATCCAATAAAAACATAGATGTTCAACATAAGTGTAATTGTCTCCTCACAATGCACACTATTTTCATTGAACATTTAATAGAATGGAAATTATATGTAGGTTCCTTAGTTTTAATTTTAAGACATCAGTTCTGCAATGTGCTGGTTACACTTCAAACAAATCAGTTTTATAGATAAAACTTTTCCTATCACCAACAAAAGCATACTTAGAGATGCTACTACTAGTAAAGTATAAACTCACCAGACTGGAGAGTGATGACTGGTAGACCGGTGGTCTCTGGTCCCCATTCTACAAACCCAGTTTTGGCTCTGACTGATACGATGTAACTAGTGTATGGTTTGATTTCTTTAGTTATGTTTAGGTGAGTTTCAGTAGTCTGGAAGAGAAAAATCAAAGTTATAAAATGTCATCGAAGGCAAAGCTATATAGAAATGATAAATATAGAGAATAGCTATATAGCTTACTTTGGAACTAAAGACTGGATTAGCATCCTCAACTTCATTATCACTCTCAAATACTTCAACACTGTACTCCCTGATGACTCCATTAGCTTTACTTGGAGGCAGCCATTTAACATACAGGATCCTAACATCAGGGTCTACGGTCAGATTTCTAATAGGTCCTGGAGCTGTAGGACATAGAAATAAAACTCTAGGAACGCGCATTGGAGGTGAAATCAAAGACACTAGTTATAACTGATCATTTATGTGAAGGTTAAGATTCTTCAGGTTCATGACTATATCTTTGCTTCTATCCGTGCTAAAAATTTTGATTTATAAACTAGACGTAGAAACAGTTTCGCAATATTTAAAACTTACCAAAACACACGACATCAAAAGAATTTACTAGTAATTATACAAAACCAGACTAGTAGCGAACTGCAGGGTTTCCCAGCTCTTAGCTCAGTATTAGTAAGAGTTGACCTGTTACCAAACAGTAAACATTTTATAGAAATGATTGAGCAAACATAAGGGTTTTATCGAATAACAGAGAAATGAGCAAGTTTTTGGTGTAGCAGGAAGCTTTTGTACAGTATAATCATTAGTGATTATGTGACAGCTACTATTATAACATTTAAAATGATGGAGAGAAAAGAGAACCGAGTACAGAGACCTTAATAAGTGTTACACTGGTTAGCAGTTTAGAGTATTTTTACTTACAATGACGAACTAGTAACATTCAAATCATAAACATTTTTTATCTTTATGAAAATAGTAAAACACTTTGTAAAGTGCGGAGATGCTAGAGAAGTAATTCCAAAGCGATTTTTGTAATGCTAAGTAAATATTGTTGGTACCTGCTTCATTGGTCGTCAAAGATATCTCATCAACCGAGGGAACTTTGGTGTTGATAGCAAATACTTTAAATATATATTCTGTCAAGACTTTGAGATCAGCAAACTTATATGATATTACATCTGTATTGTTATAGCTTCTGTCAGGGTCCTGCTGTGAGCACTGACTTGTCAAGTTGAAGACAGTAGTGCTGTAGTCATATTCTCTTCTCTGGTAGACAAAGTGAAGGTAATAAGTGTGGAACAGTTGAGAAATCATATACATGAGGATTGAACTCAGCTTAAGTTTTAGCTGCTAAAAAGCTTGGTAAGGCATGAAAGCAATCAGAAAGCAAAGGTACTAAACAGTTTGTAAAAAATTTTCCTAATCGTGTAAGAGACACAACTACTAATATAAACATGATTTTGCCCTGTGGGTTTTATCATATGCAGTCCACACTCAAGATACGGTGATCCTGGTATTTTTCTTTCTCTCCTGTGATGTAGAAAACGATTATTTTTCTACGACTCCATATAAAATATTTTTCACCAAATGATATCAAAAAAATCTTTTATGAAATTCAAACTTGGCAGTCGGCTTCTTGCTTAAATTGTAATAGCAATCATGCTGATATGTCATTTTTATAAAGCTAGATAAAGCTAGTGGGTAGAGCTAGTAGATTAGCTAGTGTATGGCAGTATGGCGAGGATAAGGAAGTGTAATAAAAGACGAAGGTTCTTTTTCATCTTCACATCAGCACATGTAAGTACATTGATTTATACAACATGGCGCAGTTGATGAAGCTCTAAAAAAGATATTTGTGTGTTATCGTTAGCGGTAATTTTCTGGTTTCGGTATAAGTTTAACTTTTGATACTGGGGCTGAGGTGTCAATAGTAACTGAGGCAACAGCCAATAAGTTGAACCTACGTTTAAAGAAACCGTCGACAGTTTTAGAAACTGCTGATGGTAGTGAGTTAAAAGTGGTTGGAAGTGTAATAGCTCAATTGGAAAACAAAGAAAGGCAAATGAATGCTGAAGTTCATGTGGTGAAAGGATTGAGAACAAACTTTTTGGGCATTACTGAGTTGAAGCAGCTAAAATTATTTGCGGTTGTAAACACATTACGCAAAAGTAAATTTGAGCCTGTTAAGGAGTGTAGAAGTATTAAGCCAGTTAAGCCGTTTTTGTCAAGAACCATTATTGCTGGGTCAAGTTATATTTCACATGATTTCAAGTTGCAAAACCTGACAAATAACTCTGACAGAGAGAGCGAATGATAAGGTATGTGATGGTGCTGAGAAAATAGCTGAACCAGTATATGTAATGGAAAAGGTTTGCTCTTTTTAGCTGAGGTATCCAGCAATAGAATGTTAGACAGAGATGGTCATGAGAGAAAGGTAGCAGAGATTGAAAGAGAAGAAAAGGAGGTGCGAAGGAAGTCGAAGGAGAAATTGGCTAAGCTAAAAGCCATACGTGAGGCAGCAGTCATGGAGTTGGAAAATGTCAAGGCATTCAGGGTATTTGAGCAGGAGTTAGCCGAGGTTTCGAGGAGAATTGCTGGTAGCAGACCTGCCCTGGTGGCAAGTGAGGTTGAGCTAGATAGGTCTGGGCCTATGCCAACTCGCAGCAGGTGCCATTCCCTGTGCAGCCAGTTACGACCCAGGGAGAGACTTCCCACCGGAGGACTGTCAAGCCTGCCTCTTATTGGGGAGAGCGAGGTGAAGACGGAAGAGATGAAGTTGAGGTTAAGGAGTCATTATTGACCCAACCAAAAGACTCTAGGCTAGTCGGGGTTGGTGGAAGTAGTGTTGGAGATGTTGGTGGAAGTAGTGTTGGTAGTGACAGTGGCCACGAAAAAGTTAATGGTAGCGGCGGAGGTCAGGGTGATGGAAAAGCCAGTGCAGATTGGCCATTGAGCTGGCAGTAGTGAGGAGAGTATTTTAGACGGTGGCACAGGGTCAGACAAGCCAGAGACATAGCTTATGGAGACTGCCCTAACGGAGCCAGGTACCAAGCAAAACAAGTAAGGTAAGTTACTATGTCTGCTTGTTGGTAGTGATGGGGTGGCCCAAGAACTCCCTATAGTTTGTACTGCACATAGGACATTGTATAACTATATTTCATACTGCATATAGGATAAAGTTACATTACATTGTATTACAGATCATAATCACTAAATAAACTAAAGTTTTTGTAGGTAACTATAGTTACTAAGGTTCCGGTAACTATTTGCTGATAATTTTCAATATGTAGAGTATTTATATAAAAAGTTGATAATTTTTAGCAAAGGATCTTTGCAGTACATATTTATCATTGGTTTCTACACCCTTCTATACAAAATCTTTGTTTTATGATGCAAACGCTGGAATAAATTAAAATCGTATGGTGAGGGTTTTCTGTACATTGATTTTAGACAGTAAAACAATAAAGCAGCCGTTAACATTGATTCATAAAGTATTTATTTATTGTTAAATGTTATTATGCTAGATTGTAGTTATTTTAAGTCAAAATATGTTGAGTGTTAAAATACTGCCAAATTGGTGGATTTCTTATTATTTTACCCCAAAATTATATCGCTGTATGACACGTAGCTCAAGTTAATCAAACTAGTGTTTAGCAAGCCAAATGTATACATACCAAGTTAATTTGTTACAAATACTGAACTGCCTCTTGTTACAAATCTGAATTGGCGGATTCAGATTTTAAGAAATTTTTTATTTCAGTTGAACTTTGTTCAATAAATACTAATCTGCCTAGTATCTCAATCCAACCAGTTAAAAGCCATAATTTAGTTATTCAAAATAAGATCATATCAGTGTTCCTACAGGAGCAGAATCAATGTGTATATGTGACAAGAAGAAAAAGAAACAAATAAAGAACGTAGTGATTATTACAGTAACTCGAACAGACCATTTTAGTCCTCCAAGCATACCTGACAGTTGGTGCAATTGAAAAACACGCTTTGAACGCAATCAGTCTCATCTTTCATGTATCTCTGTACAACATATCCAATAACTACGCCATTTAGTTGATCAGGTGGATTCCAGCCTATGGTGATGGAGTCATTTGTTGATTTAACTTTTTTTAGATCAACTATCTGGCCAGGATCTGTAAATAAATTAGCCCTTAACAGTACCATAAATAGATGACTTATAACAACATTTTACCTACTTACAATCTAAGTTAATAGAGCTCTAAATGTCCAGTTACACTAATACATAAGAATATGAATACAAAATATTTAGCTGACTGTTCAATAAGCTTGTTCAATAAGCTGACTGAAAATGTTAATAAGAAAACAATCTGATCTTGCCAAATCTCAAAGGGTGTGTATCTAGTGTCTAGAAGACAATATTGGTTTGCACTTTCAATTTATCAGCAATTAAAAATCTACTTTAAAGCTTTTTTCAGTGTTTAAAGCGATACTTACTGAACTCATCGGTCCGTCCACTAGCGGTGATAAATTCACTAAACTTATAACTACTAGCATTAGCTGCATCTTGAACTTGTGTTCCGACTCTGAAATTATACTCAGTGTCCACAGAAAGACTGCTGTATGTCAAGGTATAAACATCAGATTGATTCGTCAGGAATACTGTAATAGAGAAGATTTCTGACTGTTAACTTGAGTTCTGTTAAGCTAATTCCTAAAACATGGAAGACTAAGGCCATGATGAGTTGCCAATATACAAGAGTTGTTCTCACATACTGGTGGAGGGACTGAGAACTATAGCTTATTAATACTATAGACAATATTGAGTTGACTTCTGGACTACAGTCATACATCTACATACAAGATCAATGTGTTCTAGGACTGAACCCTAAGTCAGATTACTTGTGTCTCAACGCAGTATTTCCTAAATAAAATATCTAAATACAAATTAATCTGTTACCATACTATGAAAAGACTACCCAAACCGGATTTTTGATGAAAAATATGTTTCTAATGGTTATAATTCAGCACATACATGTATGCTAGCAAATAAAAAAGAAGTATTTAGTTGTTATGAGCTGCAGTAATATGTACATCACTATGTACACTACTATATGGATATTTTACTTGGACATCAGCGGTCTGAGAGAGTTTTAAGAGCAACACAATTTGGTACACTAAACTTTTGCGACCGTGCATAATAGAAACTTTGAACTTAACTTTAATGAATTTAGCTTACTAAACACAGACTTTAAGCTATGTTTTAACCTTTCATGAAACGTACTTTTATTTTGTCATGATATCTTATAGTATCTGTTTCCAATTATGAGTATTTGCCTTGCGTTCACTGTAACTTTTTGCTAACCTGTTAAAACTGTTTTCATACTGATTTGAGAAGAAAGACTGAGCTATGCTGATCTCAAAGGTGGCTTCCTGCATACTTGGCTATACAGTGTGATTCGCATCAAGAACAGGCTTGTACACCCATTTTTCTGAGATTACTTGTATCTTTTGCAATTTTCTATCCCTGCTAGAAATTCAGCTCATATCTCAAGCTTCTTACATGTTGGGGCACTCATATGTAGAGATATGACTGTATAATGCATTGGTATCATACAAAGCTTTACTGGACAATATTACTAACTTTCAAGATTAACTTGAATAGATAGTGTAACATCAGATAAAATTATTCAAGGTTTTTGTGTTCAGGTTTCAAAGTGCCAAAACTCTTGATAAAATCAGAGTGCGTAGATATAGTCAATACTCCTCTATAGCTTTATTCTCCATAAAACTTCAAACGCAAATTGCTAATCAACATAATGCTGAAATATAAAAGATAAGACCACTATTTGGTTAATGATTATACCTTGACTGCCAGGAGTATCAGGAAAGAGACTGTAGATAAGATATTCATATCTCCCATTAAAGTTCCAGGTAAATATAAGAGTGTCATGAGAAGGAGGCTTTAGAGTTAGTCCAGTTACCTCAGAGGGATCTATAGAAACAAGAGGCAATAATCTTATTAAAGTTACATTTAAACTCATACTAAACTCTTATCTAGAAAGCATAAATATTCTTTTATTCTTCCAAGAAAAATGATAACACTGGAAAAAATAACTGGTTTGTCTCAAAATAAAAGAAAAATTACTGTAAAAAATTGTATTAATAATTCTTTAGTACCAACTTCCTTTGCATTAATGATTTTAATTATGGAAGAGCTCATGACTTATATGATTATGGTAGCATCTGGAGACAAGACCAAAAATAATGCCTACATGCAATGAAATACAACACAATAGAATAAGTTTACCTACATGTAGGTGATAAACATTCATTTAAAACTCTGAAGTAGAAATCAGCAAAGTGTTTCAATAGCTTTAGAAAATGTACAGAGTAAACCTAGATTCCCATAAAATTACATCTGCAGCTTCTCGATAGAACAGAATCAAAGACTGTTCAAGGTCGTTGTGGCTGAGTGTATAAAGAAACATAGGTATTGTTTAATAATGGTTTTGGACTCAATCATCTATTACTAATAATATGAACATAGCTATCATGACACGCATAGATATCTCCTAAAAGTATCAACTGAAAGTTAACTGAGAAACAGTTTTTTCACAAATGCTACCTATAAGTATACATATATATATTTGTATATATATATTTGTATATATATTTATATATATATATATATTTATATACATATATATACATATGTATATATATGTATATATATATATATATATATATATATATATATATATATATTACTAGCTGCATTACCAGCCTACAGGAACAGATTCAAGTGCAGCATGAGGTTTGAGAGTTGTCTATCATACTGTATAATGATTCCAAATATGCAGTCTACTGAAATTGTTGCACTGATGTATTATTGTGTAAATTGTCTACTAAAATTGTTGCACTGAATATGCATACATATATACATGTCAATAATGTTTTGGAGAACAATGGAAATCTAAAATGTGTTTTACAGCTAGATGCGTGTAAAATCTAGTAAATATTCTAGATTCATGTGTCTAGATTCACGCATCCGTTTATACCCGTCTATATTTGCAATTGACGATTACGCACTTCTGCCGCCGAGGCCCCGCTTTGGCTGACCAGTCTTTACCCACCGAGCAGTTGACTATCACGCTTTTGCAGTCGCCTCTCAATAAATCGGCCTGCGCCCGCCTCGCAATCAATTGCCTTGCACTCGCCTTGCAATAAATCGCTTCACAATTAATTGCCTCGCAATCAATCGCCTGGCACTCAATCGCCTCGCACTCAATCGCATTGCAATCAATTGCCTTGCACTCGCAATCAGTTGCCTCGCACTCGCAATCAATCACCTCGCCATAAATTGCCTAGCAACCAATCGCTTAGCATTCAATAGCCTTGCACTCGCCAACTCATTCATCCGGAAAGCTGTGCCTGGATACTCTCGCTGCACTCAGGGCGAAAAAGGTCTCCCGCGCATCCCCGAGCGATGCCACGGCCTCAAACCACTAGGTGCATTACCCGTCCACGAGAACAGATTCATGTACAGCAAGAGGTTTATTGAGAGTTGTCTTTCATACTGTAAAACAACAACATGATTTTTTAACCTTGATCACACTATGCATACACATATGCAGTCATATATGTCAATAATGTTGGAGAGAACAATGTAAATCTGCAATAAGTTTTACAGCTAGTCTACAATGCATCAGTCTCAAACCACTCAAATTGGAGTTGCCCTATTTGTGTACAGAGAACTGATAATGAAATTGACATTGATAGGCAAACTGAAGTTCTTCAAAATGGCAGTATTGAAAAGTTTTGCATCTTTTAAGAGATTTTACAAAACATTTTGCTATCACTAGCATTTATTGAATGGAGACTTCTACATGTTTATAACACTAATCATAGCTCACCAGTTTTTCGTCTATAGCCTGTGTTTTGAAATGGTGTATACAAACAATAATGAGGTTGTGTCGATAAAATTTATATGTATAACAGCACAGACAGTATGATGTCAAGGCAGATACAGCATTAGCACCATACATTAATAAAACATAGCGCCAACATGATAGCCTTTGTATGAGATACAATAAGGAAAAGAAATGAATGAAAATACATATATACAAAAAAATATGTTAGAAAATGCTGCATGTGGTATAGCAGAACATGAAGAACATAGCATGACGTAACAATAACACAATGTTAGTTCAACGCAACACTTGCGGATAGACAACATTTTTTGTTTTTCTGTCTGGTGTATGAACAAACAGTTTTCGGCTTTTGCCTACTTTTGAGCAGGCGACATACAGCTGGTCATGGCCAAAGCAGGGTGATAGTAAGTCAATACCAGCTGCTCTCTTTCTTTTCACCATCCTCTATCGCAACCCTCGGAGTACTCATGCAAGTTCTGTAGTAGTAAGTTGCAGTAGGCCTACTCGTAACTGGAAAAAAAATAGTCACTCAGCTGCTGAAGGAAATGAACATGTCCCACTATCACGAACAGCGGAAAATCCAACGTTATTAAGTAGTTGATATGTGGCAATTCACAGGCAATACAACATTGAATGAGAAGTAATAACCTTTTCGGCATAAAGGCTTAGTAGGTAAAACGCAGTAGCAGTACAGGTGCAAGTTCTGTAGTAGCTGTAGTTCTGTATACTCGTAGCTGGAAAAAAGTAAAAGTAACTCGGCTGCCGAAGGAAATGAACATGTTTACTATCACAAACAGTGGCAAATCTAACGTTTTTAACCCTTTGACTGAAGTAGACCCATTTATGCGTTTTCTATGGTCGACCGCGTAGACGCATTTTTGCGATTTTACCAGCAACTGCTAGTAACTAAATTTTATTATTCGTTGATAACATAACCAACGGTCTTTAGGACTTTTAAGGTAGTGACAGTGTTGTCCTAAGATTTATCTATAAAATTAGTCTGAAGTTTAATTTTAAAGCTTTGTTCGAGAATTTCCAACTTGAAAACAGAGATTGTGCAAGTTCATTCAATGCATCCAGTTAAAAAACAAATAACTACTTATGTTGATGACATTATAGCCGATTTATATTTTTTGTGATTACACAGATAATTAGAACAGCAATAGCAGCACTGACTCTGATGGTGGTGAAAGTAATGGTTTTGTAAGAATAAGGAACATTGTAGAGGATCATTTTACTTTGTAGCTTCACATCGCTTTATAATTGCACAAAGTATAGATACAATAAACCTTTTTGCACAGCAGTGCTTGTTAACATGTTGGCCAAATGAAATATACAACCTAAGCAAACGTTCTAGGTGTTTGAAATTGAAAAAATATTGTATACATATGAAGCAATATCGGCAAAATGGTTGGCAGTAGACCGATAGCTGAATTTGTACATGAACGCAAGTGAAAGGGTTATGTATTGAAAGAGTGGAAATTCAAAATTGTATAAGAAACACTTACCTTTTTGATGTAGAAATTTGGTAGGTGAGAAATGCGTTTGCTTCAACGTTTATGCGACCTTCGCGGTACATTTTTGCAGTAAATATTAATTGCATGTAAATTACTACTCATTGATTTATTTTATTTAATGAGTAGCACATTGGTATAGCTGTTAGACACCTTTGTATAGGCCGCAGAACTCAGGACAGGGCTTTTTAACGCGGCAGCATTTTTGCTGTTTAAAAATCGTGCTAACCGGAGATTGCGGATAATGCGCCCTTGCGGTGAAAGAAAAACAAGAGAATCGTCGCACCTTTATATAAGCCACGTGGCTCAAACCGTCAGACAAAAGTAGCGGTTAATAGTCCGAAATTACGATATTTACTACTCATATTAATTCAGTTGGCTTCGTACGACCAAATAGAAAAAGAAGGACCGCTCTATAATTTATTTACTGTTACTACTCGTATTAATTCTGTTGGCTTCGTACGACCGAAATTCTTGCGACGAATAAAAAAAGACCACTCTATAAAGCGGACAGACAACGATTGCCGTTTATATAGCAGATTTATATATACTTATATATGCATATAAATATGTATATATAAATATATATATATACATAATTATATATATGTGTATAGATAGATATGTATAAATACACATGTATGTTTATATATAATTATATATACATATATGTATGTGTATATATGCTATATATACTATATTTATAGTATATATATACTAACATGTATATATATATAAAATACATACATATATTTTATATGTCTAAGTATACATATATATGTATATATACAATTATATATATATATAATTGTATATAATTTTAAATTGTATATACAATATATACATATATTTTATTGTCTAAGTATACATATATATGTATATATATACAATTATATATATATATAATTGCATATAATTTTTTTTTGTATATATATATATAAAAAAAATTGTTTCCTCACCCCGGATACCCCGTATGGGTGGTAAATTCTGCTCTAACTCGGGTCTCCTACCAGAGACCTGGGAGTTTGAGCACTCGCCTCAAAATCTTAGCTGTTCCCAATAGCGCACTTTTCTGCAACTCACCTGAGTTGATTGTTGTTGGTATTTGGGCAAGCCACATTTTATGCGCCGGTGTTATTGCGCCCAATGCCCCAATGACTACTGGGATTACAGTTGTTCTTACATTCCAGCATTTTTCAATTTCTTCTTCAAGAGGGAGATATTTCTCTACCTTTTCTTTTTCTTTGCTGGCTATATTGTAGTCATTGGGTACTGCTATATCTATTATGGTAGCCCTCTTTTTCTCCTTGTCTACCACCACTATATCTGGTTGTTTGCTAGGACATGCTTGTCAGTTTGGATGTAGAAGTCCCAGAGGATCTTAGCGCGATCATTTTCATTCACCTTACCAGGAGCTTCCCACCAGTGTTGTGGTTTATTAAGGCCATACTCATTACATAGACTTCTATACACAATACCTGCGACATGGTTATGCCGCTCAGTGTATGCGTTCCCTGCTAGCTGCCTGCATCCACTGATGATGTTTTGGATGGTCTCAGGTGCATCTTTGCACAGTCTGCATCTAGGATCGTCTCTAGTGTGATAGATTTTCGTTTGGAGTTATATATATATATATATATGTATATTTAACTAAAATATATATATTTATAACTAAAAATTTTATTTTAATCCAACCGCATCTGTTATATATATATATATATATATATATATATATATATATATATATATATATATATATATATATATATATATATATATATATATATATAACAGATGCGGTTGGATTAAAATAAAGATTTTAGTCCAACCGCATCTGATGGGTGCATCGCTCGAAGCAATTACTAAAAGTTTAATTTTTTCCTAATAGGTTTTTCAAATATAGATATGTCTCAAAGTTTGTCTTGTGTATGTCTTCTTTTAGTTATGGCTTTTAAAGTCTAGTAATAAAAATTTGCACATCATTGGGATTGCACTCGTGACATTTTTAATTGCAAGCATATTTGCAAGCACACATGTCTAACCATAAGGCTAAGATCATCACAGCTAAGGTATTTACGGACTGTTAATGTAATTGCAGGTTTTAAGCTGACTGGGTATGTACTTTTTATTATTAAATAGTATTACCTTTGTGTTTGTTTTTTTAATTTGTAATTCCTAAATATTGCATTTTAATTTCAAATGTACCATTGCAGTGCAACTGTAACCTCGCCACATAACTCTTCAATTTCCAGTTATAGCAAAGGGCAAGTGCTTAAAATTGTAAAGCTAAAAATGTTTACATGGATATCTTTGAGTAGGATTTGCCTCTAAATTCTTATTAGGTCAGACAAAGTACTTGGGAGAGCTTCACTGATGTATTTAGTTTTAATATCTCGTTTTTATGTTTGTGCCAGTATCAAGAAGTATCAGTATCAATAAAGACATACTGATTGAAGTTTTTTTTACTTTCATTTTTATTTGATGGTCTTAATCCTTAATAAATGCACATCATAAGCATGATTCTTTTGAGGGAATAATATTATGTATTTTCTTATTGCTATGCATCAAATGAACTGTAAAAAGGTAAGCTTGTAGCTCTTTACTTTACCATGAGACAAATAATTTTACAGAAAAATCTATGTTTCAAATATCGAAACTCAGTTACAAAGATCAATATTTGCATGCGATCAACTCAAACCACAACCCTTTTTAAAATATTGTAGGTAGTGACAATAAAATGAAATGCTGCTATAGAATGTAAGTGACTCACAAGCTGTGTATGAGATCAGATTGCTTGGTGAGCTCAGAGCGCCAGAGTCACTGAGAGATGCTACAGAGAAGTCATAGCTGAAACCTGGCTCAAGTTTAGACACAGTGAGGGTTGTAGTTGTGTTATCCTTAGTATCTGCGTAGTTACTCGGTGCTCCATTCTGTAGTTATATAATATAGGTTAATTAGAATCATTAGAGTGGCACTTATTGTAGGGACACAACATTTTATATAACAAATGAATTAAATCACGAACTAGGCAAAGGGTTGTAGGCTATACATGTTGATAGGTAACTCTCCCAATAGTACAAAAGTAAAATTATCAAGTAGGGTGAACCCTCAAAAACTATCTGTTCACATGCAGATTTTTACGCTCATCTTTTTCAGCCAATGAAATTCAAGATAAGATAGAACAGCTTTTTTTGGCTAATACATAGCCAACTTTGTTCAGAGCAACCGTTATCTAGCAACATAGACCAACCCTTCAAATCTAACAGGAAATAATATTAATTTAAGTAATTGATATTCCTTTAGTGAACTTGCAGGAAATGACTGCGAATAAATAGCAAAGTTTTTTTTGTTAGACATTTGCAAGCTAACCGTAGCATTCCAGTAGAGTCTATAGGAATGCTGTACAGCGTTTAAAGGGGCATTCCATCGTAATGTTACGTTATCTATGTTCTCTTCGATATTATGAAGATTTGATGGACTGGCAAGATCTGTAGAATAAAAACATGTCGGCAAGCAATCAAAATGAGACAGTAAAAATGCAGAAAACAGAAATATGAAGATGACAATTACTGTTGATCAACATGCAGGACTCTAAAACAAACTTTTAATAAAATGATAATAATGTACCCATCAACTGCATTCGTGAAGAACACTTTTATGTAGGTCACTCTCAGTATGAGTATTGAGTAAGTAAATTAAAACTGTGGGGGATAGTGACACACCTTTCAAAGAGGAGACAAATCCTGGACTAGTTAACACAGAGTTAACTGGTCTAAATTGTTAATCCTAATGTATACAAACTGTTTATAGACCCATTTGCAATGAGATCCTAAACTTTGAAATGTGCTTATGTATGATTGAGATTCTAAAAAAGGTCATTCTAATCACAAAACCTTTATGTAAACCTTAGCTTCAAAATCATAAATTTCAACAACCTTGGCAACAACTAAATTTTTGTAAACAACTGCTAAAATGGGCTCAACCACTAAAATGGGATTTGTAGTTGGCTCAATATGATCCTTATTATACACACACACCCACATGCACACATGCGCACACATATGCACACACATGCACGCACGCACGCACGCACACACACACACACACACACACACACACACGAATGCACGCATTCGCACACACACGCACAAACACGCACACGCACCTTTATTTACATACTAAACCTACTCTCCTTTATTCATCTATACACTCACCTTTATATACATAGTAAACCTACTATTCTATATACATCTTCATATTCATGTTTATAGACATACTAAACCTACTCCTATATACCTACATGTAAATACTCACCTTTATATACAAACTAAGCCTACTTTCCTATTCACATATACATACCCATATTGATTGCCACAAAAGCTCCATCACTGTACATTTTAGAAGCCGCAGGACCAGATTCTGCCCTCAACATGAAGCTGTATGTCTGACCGTATCTTGCTCCAACAAGGGTAAGTGTTCCTGAGGTTTCACTACCAACTGGTTTCCATATGCTATTGCAACCATCTGGAACAAGTTTATTACCCAAACTAAAAATGTGTTCACTTTTGTACTCACTCTTATTAATAATAACTGAATGTCTTTATTAGTCTAATTTTTTTCTCTCAGAATCTCAAGTCGAAGACAATTTGCTTTTCGCAAGCAAGCTATGTATGTGTTTAGGAAACTAAATTCATTTAAGCGAGATTCAACGTTTATGTTGCACGTCTGTCGCAAAGGTAAGAACTCTCTATGTAGCGCATTGTAGTGTTATATTATCATATGAAAATGCACTAAAGTTATTGCAGGTACTTATAGTTACTAAGGTTAGCATACTATTTTGGTACTATTTTTAATGATGATGATTTCTACCAGGAGGTGATTGTATTAGATAATGACTATGGGTTTCTATATCACTCTAGGTACATCTATAATTATAGCCTCCAATTTTTTTACATGCCAACACTGAAACGAACCGAAATCATATAATCTTTTACCAAATAATATTTTATTTTAATGGTAGTGAAATAGACTATATTTAGTCATTACTCTATAATGATTTCACATATAGCTGCCAATTTTTGCCGTTTTTTTTCTAAATGGTTAACAAATGCATTTTCTATATTTTCAATTTATTTAATAATATTCAGTGTTTTAACAGAAGCTATTTCCAAATATAAGGAGATTTTCTAATAGTCATAAGTAAAACACAACAATGATAATAACTACAAATTCCACTGTCATACAGCCCACGACCAGAGTGATAATGGAAAAAAGAAGGGTACTGATATTTGAGAAATGCAATATTAGCAGTCAAATGGCACTGCAGTGCAATAGGATAACTGCAATGGTAGCTGTAATGTACTGGGTGTGGGTGTTATTATATACAACAAACAGCAATTATGAACGGAAAAGATTATATATGTTTTTATTTCTCCCCCTGCAATAGGAGAAATGCAATATTAGAAGTAAAATGGCAAGCGGATAGGTAATATACATATATGCAGATAATTATATTTATTGCTTGGAGGCTGTATATCATTGGTCATAGCAACCAATTTCAAAAATTTGGGATATTTATCTAGATTTCTGTACTTACATGTATATCTAAAGAATTATGCTGAAGTTAAAATTCTAAACATATTTCAGTTGGTTGTCATAGAAATAGAGGTATATCTATGGCAAGCTGCTGTGTAATATACATATATATATATATATATATATATATATATATATATATATATATATATATATATATATATATATATATATATATATATATATGTGTGTGTGTGTATATTACACACAGCAGCTTGCCATTTTACTTCTAATAATACTTTTCTCACAATCGTAAAAGTAAAATAAAATTTGTATAGCGAGGTGAAGATCTCACAATGTTTGACTTCGTAAGGTGAAAAAATCGTATATCAACTTTGCTGTTTTGCTTTCTTGCATACATGTAAAATATTTGTTATTAGTTTTATTTTGAAGGGTACACATTGCTGTTCATTGTAAATGAATGGCAAAGATGTGGGCACCCTATCAACTTATTGTAGCGTTACGACAATCATGGTCTATTAAAACCAGTGAGATTCATTGTAAAAAGAAGAAAAGTTGTCTTTGCAAACTAATAATGCTGCGGTTATGGTACAGCCCCCAAATTACAAAGAGTTAAGTCAGGTTTTTTCCCTTTTGTATGCCTAAAGGGAAAAGTATGGAAATATCTTGGAACAGATTAGGCAATTTACATGCATTGTTTTGTTCTTATAATGTAAAATCTCTATAACATAAACATTCCTGGAGCGTTGTGGGAGAGCCTATGTATTGTACTTTTCTTATTAGTAGCTTCATTTGTTAGAGAAAATTAACCAAGCTGATTTGCGAACCTGATCTCTCCGTTTCTATGTTCTTGGGGAATCTCAGACCAGCTCAACGTTATGCTCAGGGATTCCCTGCTGATGTTTTGGAAGTTTGCTGGAGCCGCTGTTGGGGCTAAAATTACAGGATTGATATGTAAAGGTTACCAGCTAGAGACTAACTTGAACACAAAATAATTCTTCACTAATAAAAATGGAGTTATCATCACACTCAAACCCTGAATCTACTTCTACTCATTACGTGTCTGTGAAACAGCTCTGATGTAGTCCTTCTTACAGCAGCCTCAGGATATTTGTTTCTCATCACCAGTATAACTTCTACTCTGTTGGCATAACTAAGACTCAACACAATAGTTTACCTGTGTTAAATATGTTTATTTGCTTTAATTAAATATGTGTGTTGTTATATTACTCTGTAAACGAAATGTATGTCTGTGTGCGGAGCGTGGTGCGTGGTGCGTGTTGCATGGTGCATGTTGTTTGGTGTGTGGCGTTTGGCGTGTAGTGTAGAGTGTGTAGTGTGCGGTGTGTAGCATGTGGTATGTGGTGTGCGATGTGTGTTATATCATTACTCCTTAAAATAACAGTTTGTGTTGATCTTCAGGGTAACCTAAATGTTGAGGTTGTTAAATTGACAAAAAAGTCGAAGTAATTCGAAAATTTGCTTCGGCAAAATTATGTTCAATCAGAAAGTAAATGTCCTTTAAAGCTCTTTGCCTGAACAGTTCTTCCATAGATTTCTCACAACAAATCACAGTACATAAACAATTCACAGGTTTTTGTATTCTTACTACATTGATACTTGTCATTGGTCTGGTTTGTTTACACACATGTAAAGGGTAATCACTGATAAAAACAAACATACAAAAATTGATTAGCTATGAAGTACTGTTCTTTTAAAGTAATCCAGCAAAAAGCATAAATGCTCAATAGTTGTGTACTTGTTTCTCCACAATACACACTGTTTTCATTAAACATCTAATAGAATGGAGATTACTTGTAGCTTCCTCAGTTCCAAGTTTATTAGTTATGCAATGAGCTGGTTGCGCTTCAAACAAATCAGTTTTATAGATCAAACTTTTCTTACCACCAAACAAAAGTTTACTTAGAGATGCTACTACTAGTAAAGAATAAACCCACCAGACTGTAGAGTTATGACTGGTAAACTGGTGGTCTCTGGTCCCCAGTCTACAAACCCAGTTTTGGCTCTAACTGTTATGGTGTAACTGGTGTCTGGTTTGATGTGTTCAGTTATGTTCAAGTGAGTGTCATTAGTCTGGAAGAGAAAATCAATGCTTAAAAATGCGATCAAAGGCAAAGCAATATAGCAATGATAGACATAGCTAATAGCTATATAACTTACATTGGAAATAAATACTGGATTAGCACCCTCAACTTCGTTAACAGTCTCAAAAACTTCAACATTGTACTCTCTGATGGCTCTATTAGCTTTACTTGGAGGCTGCCATTTAACATACAGGATCCTAGCACCAGGGTCTACGATTAGATTACTGACAGGTCCTGGAGCTGTAGGACATACAAAGAGAATTTTAGCAACACACATTAGAAGTAAGTATACTCAAATTCATTAATTATAACTGTTCATTTATTTGGAGAGTAAAATTTTATAAGTTTGGCTGTTTAAGTTCATGGCTATATCTTTGCTTCTGACTTTTCCAAAACATGTTATTCATAACATAACCATCTTGCTTCATTTAAAATTGAACCAAATCACAAAACAGCAGAATTTACTAGTAACTAAACAAAAATCGATAATATCAGCCAACTTCCAAGCTCTCAAGCTCTTTGCTGAGCAATGGTGGGTTTAGACTTGATTTGTCACCAACAGTCAAAATTTCATAGAAACGATTGAGAAAATAACGGTTTTGTTACAAATATTACTGGTTTCATTGAATAAAAGAGAGATGAGAAAGTTGTTTTCGTGTAACAGAAAGCTTTTGCATAAAATAAACATTGGTGATTTTGTGCCAACTACCATAACATTTTAAAATGAGGGAAAGAAAAGTGGACTGAGTACAAAGACCTTAACAAGTGTTACATTGATCAGTATTTCAGAGCACTTCTACTTACTATGACTAACTAGTAACATTCAGATATTAAATGTTTTTCTTATATTAATGTAGTTATTTAAAACACTCTGTAACGTGCATGGACGCTAGAGTAGTGACTCCAAAATGATTTTCAATAATGCTAACTTATTTTCCGAGATACCTGCTTCATTGGTCATCAAATATATCTCAGCAACAGAGGGAACTTTGGTGTAGATAGCAAATACTTTAAATCTATATTTTGTAAAGATTTTGAGATCAGTAAACTCATATGATAATATGTCTGTATTTTCATAGCTCCTGTCAGGATCCTGCTGTGAGCACCGACTTGTCAAGTTGATGACAGTAGTGCTGTAGTCATATTCTCTTCTCTAGTAGACAGAGTAAAAGTAATAAGTATGGAACAATATAGAAATCATAGAAATGACGATTGGACTCAGCTTAAGCTTCAGCTGTTGGGATGGAGTTTCAAGGCATGAAAACAATCAGAAAGCAAAGGTACCAAACAGTTTGTAAAATTGTGTAAGAGAGACAACTCATTATATTAAAATGATTTTATCTAGCTGGTTGAATAATAGACAGTGTGCCCTCAAGTTACAATGATCTTATTATTTGATGTTTTTACCCTATGATGTAGAACACAATGATTTTTTGCCCTCTATATACAAAATATTTTTCGTAATTTCATATAAAAAAAATTCTTTTAAGTTAAAATTTGGCATTATGGCAAAGAACAAGGATGCAAATATGCATCTTGCTGAAATCTATCAAACAACAAAGGAAAAAAATACAATGCTTGATCTTGTTCAGTTCGGCGTTATTTCTTATTAGTTTTTGCAAAACAAAACTGGAAGCAGATACGTGATAAATTTTTAGTCAATGTACAAGTTTTCATTTGGTAAAATAGTTTAAATACAAAATTTAGCTTTATGTATGTGTTTAGTAAGCTGAAGTATTTTAAATTAAATTTAACATTTATTTTCAATGTCTGCCTCAAAGGTAAGAACTCTTTACAAATTATACTGCACCTAGTACATGGTGGCGTTACATTTTAATGCAGGTCATAACCAATAAACAACCTCAAGTTTTTGTAGGTAACTATAGTTACTAAGGTTTATGCAAATATTTGGTTAGCAATTTTAATAGGTACATACTGTATATAAACTTTTGATGATTTTACCAAGGGGCTTTTGCATTAAACAGTTACCATTGGTTTTTCGCAGTCTCCCATACAAAACTTTTGTCTTACGGTGAACATTGGAACAAAAGAAAATCATATGGTCAGGGTTCACTGTACTTTGATTTTAGAAAGTAAAACAATAAAGTAGCCCTTAATACTGATTCATAAAATATTTATTCATTGTTGAATGTTATTTTGCTAGATAATAGATTCATTTTAAAATAAAAGCATTTAATTGCTAAAGTAATGTCACAATGATTGGTTTCTCCTTCTTTTAACCCAACATTATATTGTTGTATAGCGTGTAACAAAGGTTAATCAAACTAGTGTTTAGTAAGTAAAACGTACAGATACAAAGTTAATCTGTTTCACAAACTGAACTGCCTCATAGTTTAAAACTGTTATATGTTGGGGTAGCTTCTTCATAAGAATTAATTGTAATAAGTATAATTACTATAACAGTCTAAATATATTATAACTTATAATATATTTATAAATTTAAAATGTTAAATTAATAGAGTGGTAATCAATAAAAGTTATTATTATTCCTTGACGGAAACAGGAATAGAATATTAGGCTTGGTTAGTCAAAGGTTCAAAGAAAAGGGGATGATAAAAATACAGAAAATAGCCAGCCCCAACTTCATAATTTAAATTTGTTAAATATATACTTTCTAATGTTTTTTTGTTATTTCAATTTGAAAAAATTGTTTTATTATTAGATATAATAAATATTTAACTTCAACAAAACCTTAAATTTTCTACGCCTTTTACTGATCTTTGAACATTTAATCACTGAAACAAAAAGTGGGAGCATAAAAGTTTAACAAATTTGTAGCTTTCAAATGCCAAAAACAAAAATTTACATAATAGCTCACCAAAGACAAAGAGGAATAAGCCAGTGACGTTTTAAATGTTATAATTGATAAAAAAGACTGTTGTTTTATTTGTGTTTGTGTTGCATGATATTTTCACATTATAGTTTCTTTTGGTATTATCAAATTAAATGTGCTACATTTTAATAATGGAGTAGAATTCAAAATATTTAAGTTGTTTTAATCGGAAAAATCAACGAAAAATTCAAAAATGCTGTTTCATGAACAGTTTTCTGGAATGGAATCTGGTTAAAAATCAAAATTGGATTATACTCACTTGTGGCGTTAGCTTTAAAGAATTTTTTTTTAGTTGAACTTTGTTTAGTACCTACTAAGTTCATAGCACAGGTGTCCTTTAGCGGGGATATGGCCAAAGCCGAGACCGGGCCGTAGTCTACACACACAAAAAACAACAAAGGTCCACGTAGTTATGAGCAAAAACAAAAGTATCAACCCAAATATCTCACCAATCCGATGGGCAGCACACACAAAAACTAAACCAATTGACTGAGCCACCCATCATGTCAAAATATTCCAAGTTTCAAGCCATGTCTTGCACAACTCACCTTATGGTTGGTCAAAACTTGTCCCAAAGTCCCTATTAATTTGAGACTGTCCAATATCTGTTTTAGAAATGGTCGCCGCTAGCCTAGTCTAACGTCCTGATTCAACATCTTAGTGACTATCGGGGCATTGCTGAGTGCTCCCAATCCTTTTGAGTCAGTCTTAAGTTTTGTTTACAATAGTGTAAACAACTCGATTTTGATTGGTTCTTGCATGCTTAAGAGAGACTCAAAAAGATCGGGAGCACTCAGCAATGCCCCGATAGTTCCTAAGATGTTGAATCAGGACGTTAGGTTAGGTTAGCGGCGACCATTTCTAAAACATATTGGACAGTCTCAAATTAATAGGGACTTTGGGACAAGTTTTGACAAACCATAAGGTGAGTTGTGCACGACATGACTTGAAACTTGGAATATTTTAACATGATGTGTGGCTCAGTCGATTGGTTTAGTTTTTGTGTGTGCTGCTCATCGGATTGGTGAGATATTTGGGTAGATACTTTTGTTTTTGCTCATAAATACGTGGACCTTTGTTGCTTTTTTGTGTGTGTAGACTACGGCCCGATCTCGGCTTTGGCAATTTCCCTGCTAAAGGACACCTGTGGTTCATAGCAATAATATATAGATTCAAAATAAGGATCACATTTAAACTTACCTCAGGTCATTTTTAAGATGCTGTAAGTTTACAATTGATTCAAACAACCATGAAAGGATGTTAACAAGTTTTTATAAAAATATGTGTCTTTCAAATTGTCATATGATCCATACTTTTACCAACTAGAAAATTATTTTATGAAGTTGAAACTTTAGTAACGCACATTAGTATTCTCACAGAAGCGAACTCAGTGTGTATCTGTGGCAAGTAGAAAAAGTAACATATAAAAGACTATAAGTGATTACTACAGTAACTAGGACCAACCATCTCAATCTTCCAAACATACCTGACAGTTGGTGCAATTGAAAAACACGCTCTTAGTGCAGTTACTCTGATATTTCATGTATCTCTTTACAACATATCCAATAACTACGCCATTTGGTTGATCAGGTGCATTCCAGCCTATGGTGATAGAGTTATTTGTTGATTTAACTTTTCTCAGACCAACTACCTGGCCAGGATCTGTAAATAAGTGAGCCTTTAGCAGTACCATGAATAGATGACTTATAACAAAATTTTATATACTCACAACCTGAGTTGATAAAGCTATAAGTGTACAGCTACACTCTCAGAATATGAAGACTGGATACTTAGCAGACAGTTTAATACATGTACAACATAAAATGATGATATGAAGACAATCTGACCATGCCAACTCTCAAAGGGAATGTGTATTCAAGGCCTGGTTGTCGAGGTTTGTTTGTACTTTCAACTTTTCAACAATTAAAATCTACTTTAAAGCTTTTTTCAGTGAGTAAAACAATACTTACTGAGCTCATCGGTCTGTCCACTAGCGGTGATAAATTCACTTAGACTTGTAACTACTAGCATTAGCTGCATCTTGAACCTGTGTTCCGACTCTGAAATTATACTCGGTGTCCACAGAAAGACTGCTGTATTTCAAAGTGTAAACATCTGATTTGTTCACCAGAACTACTGAAATAAAGAAAAACTCTGATTGTCAACCAAATTACTGTAAAGATAATTTTTGAAGCATGAGAGACTAAGTCTATGATAATTCATAGATATACAGGAGTTGTTCTCACAAGCTGGTAGAGGCAATAAGAACTAATGTGCTTCTTGTAGACGATGTCATTGAGTTGACTTCTAGACTACAATTACACCTGACATATGAGCTTAATGCCCTGAAGCTAAGCTTGCATATCAATTTACTTGTGTCTCAAGGCAATCTTTATTATATAAAACAACTAAATACAAGTTAATATGTTACCATACTATGAAAAAACTACCCAAACAGAATATTTTGATGAAAAATGTTTTTAATTGTTATAATTCGGTATGTGTACTAAAAGAGTAGCAAAATATATTTAGTTGGAATGATCTGTAATAATATGTTACATTACTATGTACACTACTGTATAGATCTTTAGGTAGATAACAATGATTTGGGAGAGTTTTGATAGCAACACTTTCAGTACACTAAACGTTTTGGACCCTATGTAATAAAAACTTAGGCACTCGTATGTAGAAATATGACTGTATTAGACAAAGCTTTACTGGACAATATTACTAGCTAGTAATACTAACTTTAATGGATAGTATAGCATCAGATACAATATTTGAAGCCATATTTTTCTGTTCAGGTTATAGGATGACAAACCTCTCCCTGAAATCAAAGCTTCTTTCTCCACATAAATTGCCAACACAAACTGCTGGTCAATAATGAATTATGCATGCAAAAGGGTGAGCAAATAATTATTTATATACAGTTGTATTATATAGTGAACACTTTGCGTCAATATATGGAATGTATATTATATATTGCATATACTGTATATAGTCCCACGACCAAACACGAGCGGAGCTAATGCTTGAGAGTTTTATGATAAATGCATGTGCACACAACTCACAAAAATTATTCATCAACAACGTCGCAAACCCTTGTATCGAAATCTCATCAACAAGTTTAACCATTTTTCAATGGAGTCGTATAAGTATAATAAAGATACAAAACACATATAAGCCTATTTAAATATGTTACCAAGTCTTTGTAAATTGTCGACAATATCTTAAAACTTACCCACCTGATTGGATTATTCACCAATAGACAGATTAATTTGGCCGAAAATCATTATTAAACTTGGCAAGCCTTATTTTTATCAAAATTAAGACCGGCAAGCAAATCGTCGAGTGACAAAGAATAGAATCATTAGGTAATGCACATTTCATAAAAAAATAGCGTGCACATTTCACCAGTCTATAGCATTTTCGAAACGCCGACGGTTTCTGTAATTAACGTAGAAGTACTGAAATATAATCATTTCTTTTTTGCCGATTTCAAAGAAACTAACATTTTGGACACTTTTGAGTACTTTGGTATTCTAACTGTTGTCCAAAGCAGGGAAAGTAAAGGAAATGACGATGATATTTTTTTCTAACAATTCTTATGAGTTTTTTACAATATTTAATTATAAGTTTGGATGACTATTGAAATGCTATAGTCACACTAACAACATCGATGATGGGCAATATGTTACTGTTATTATTTTTTCTAAATAATTCTGTTAAATAGATTTTCTAAAAATCCATATAAATATCACAATTTCTTGATATTGGTAGTTATGACGTTTTGAAATGTAAACAAAATTGTGCATTGGTTTTATATTATTACTGTATTACTATATCAATATTATTGGTTATTCTAATAATTTCAGTGCATTTTATTTATAATATTGCGTTTCTCCTATTGCAGGAGTAGAGATACTGTATATACATATAATCTTTTTCTTTCGTTATTGCTGTTTGTTGTATATAATAACACCCAAACCCAGTACATTACAGCTACCATTGCAGCTACCATTGCAGTTATCCTATTGCACCGCAGTGCTATTTGACTGCTAATATTGCATTTCTCAAACATCAGTACCCTTTCTTTTTTCCAATATCACTTTGGTCGTGAGCTGTATGACAGGGAAATTTCTAGTATATATATTTTTTATACAATTTGTTTATGCATAATATTATTGTAAAGAACACAAGCTGCTGATCAACAACTTATTAGAGATAAGAAGAACAAAGTGTTGTTAATAATTATACCTTGGCTACCAGAAGTATCAGGAACGAGGCTGTAGGTAAAGTCTTCATATCTGCCAGTAAAGTTCCAGGTAAATATAAGAGTGTCATGAGAAGGAGGTTGTAGAGTTAGTCCAGTTACCTCTGAAGGATCTGTAGGAAGAGAACAAATAATCTTATTAAAGTTACATTTAAACTTATACTAAGCTCTTATTTAGAATGTATGAATGTTCTTGTAACCTTGCAAAAAGATGAATAAGTAAAACTACCTGAAACTAGTCTGAAGCTTACCTTATAAGCTTTTTACACAAGAAAAAACCACTAGTTTGCTTTTAAGTAAGAAAAAACATATTTAATAATTCTCCAGTACCAACTGCCATGTTAATAATGAGTTCCATTATTGAAGAACTCGTGAGACACTGGAGTCATGGTAGCATCTGTATACCAGACAATAAATAATGCCTGCTTACAAAGAACACAATAAAACAAGTTTTTATAGATGATAAATACTCACTTGAAACTCCTAAGTAAAAATCAGCGAAAGGTTTGAATAGCTTTAAAAGTTGTACAGAATAGATATATTGTAGATTTGCATAAAATGCCATCTGCAACTTCTCGGCGCGGTGGATAATCAAAAACTGCTTAAGTTTGTTGTGGCTACGTGCATAGAAAAACATAGTTAATGTTTATTAGTGGTGCAGGACACCATCATTTATTATAAATAATGTCTATGTAAGTATGATGGCACACATAGATGTCTCCTAAAAACACCAATTGAGAGTGAAATAAGAAGCTATTTTTTCACACATGCTACTTATTAATATCTATATACGTATATATAAATCTCAGTTTGTTTTGTGTTTGTCTTCTTCCAGTTATAGTTTTTAAAATCTAGCAGAAATATTTTGCCCAATATTAGAATTGAACTCGCAACAATTTTAATTGCAAGTACACTCTGAAACACACTCATTTAACCACAATATAAGCCAATTCTTATCATTACAACTATGTTAGCTATAGGCAACTTAAAGTGAGTGCAAGCTCCAAAATAAATGAGTGTGTAATTTTTGTTATTAAATCTTACTAATGCGCTAAATTAGCTATTTGGACCAAATTAATTCGAACGAATTTTCAAAAAAATTGATATACTGCAAGTATTTATGAAATATCTCAAAAATCAAAGCAAGTGTCGTTTTACTGTAAAATACATTTTATTCAGAATAAAGTTTTCTACAGGATAAGTATAAAAATTTTACTGAATCCCACTCTCACAAAATTTCTGACACTTCCTTTGCATTGAAAAAATGTGAAGAGTTTTTTACTGCCATGACATTTTATGCCATGCGAACTGTTTTTCCCGTTTTGAAAAATAATTAGAAATAAAATAGCTCAGCAAAAAGATTTTCAGTTGGTTGCACATGATTGGCAAAAATTTTGTACTTTTGGAGAAAAATTTGATTAGTCCAGCTAAGGTATAGGCAATTTCTATTTAGAGCAAAGGGCAATCACTATAAGCTGAAACACTAAAAAATGTTTGCATAAATATTCTCAAGTAGGAGTTGCCTCTACATTCTTTCTAGTTTTTGTCAGAAAAGTACCCTCATAGGCTTCACTGACAAATTTAATTTCGATATCTCATTTTTAATTTTGTGTCAGTATCAAAAGGTACCAGTGTCAATAAAGACAAACTGAATGACATTTTTGTGACTTCCATTTCTATTTGATAGTCCTACTGTTTAATGGATGCCCATCATAAGAAATATTCATTGGAAGGAATAATTACAATGTATATATGTATTTTGCAAATACTGTGTATCAAATAAACTGTAAATAAGATTTTTTTGTAGTTTTTTTAATTTACCATAGGACAAATTATGCTACATAAAATTTAGTTTCTATTATCAAAATTCCAGTACAGAAATAAATATTTGCAGATGATCGACTCAGACCACAACATTTCATAAGAGATTGTAAGTAGTGACAATGAAATGCTGCTATAGAAAGTGAGTGACTTACAAGCTGTGTATGAGATCACATTGCTTGGTGAGCTCAGAGCACCAGAGTAGCTGAGAGATGCTACAGAGAAGTCATAGCTGAAACCTGGCTCAAGTGTAGACACAGTGAGAGTTGTAGATGTGCTATCCTTAGTATCTGCGTAGTTACTCGGTGCTCCATTCTGTAGTTGTAAAATATAGATTACTTAGAGTGGCACTTATTGTACTGACACAACAGATTATATAACAAATGAATTTAACCACAAACTATGTGAGATGATGTATACATGTTGCTAGGTAACTCTCCCGATGGCACAAAAGTAAATTTATCAAGTAGGGTGAACCCTGAAAAACTATCTGCTTACAGGCAGATTTTTATGCTACCTTCTTAGGCCATTAAAATTTAAGCTAAAATAGCACAGCTTTCTCTAGCTAATACTTAACTAACTTTTTCTAGAGCAACCATTATCTAGCAACATAGAATAACCTTTCAAATCTAATATAAAGTAACATACGTGAAGGTAATTGATATTCACTGTCATAAAACCTTCAGTAAACTTGCAGAAAAAAATTTTTGTTAAACAATTTTTTAGCTAACCGTAGCATTCCAGTAGAGGCTATACAAATGCAGCACAGAGTTCACAGGGGCATTCCATCGTAATGTTACATTGTCTATGTTCTCATCAATATTTTCAAGATTCAATGGACTGGCAGCATCTGTAGAATAAAAACTTGTTGGTAAGCAATCAAAATGCAACAATGAAAAATGTAGAAAACAGAAATATGAAGATGAAAATTGCTGCTGATCAACATGCAGGACTCTAAACTCTCTAAAGCAAATTTTAAATAAATGAGTTTAATATACTCATCGACAGCATTAATAAAAACACTTTTAAGTAGGTCACTCCCAGTATAGGTATTGAGTAAGTCAAGTAAATTTGTGGGTCAATTTTGGCACATCTTTCGAAGAGGAGATAAGTCCTACTATACTACTAGTTTGTACCTAATGGAAGCAAGGGATGGCTGAGCTTAATGGTGTTACACAATTGCAGTACAAATAAAGATGAACTTTTGATTCATCATGTAACATGGAATAAAAGTTTTTGACTATGAAAGTGCCTAAGTCTAGCACAAAAATCATGGTATGTTTTAAACACCTAGTTAGACTAACCTAAATTGTTAATCTTAACGTACAACAGTTTATAGACTCATTTTCTATTAAGTCCTAACTTTTTAAATAAGCTTATATATGATTGATATTCTACATAAGGGTAATGGTAATCATGCACCGTTTACATGAAACTGAATTTCTTTTAAATATCAAATTTCACCAACCTTGACAATGACTCAGAAATGGAGGGCAACTTTGTAAACAACTGCTGAAATGGCCAAATCAACCAAATTTGAGTTAGCCAGATCGGATCCTTGTACACACACTAAACCTACTCTCCTACATACACCTACATACATACTCGACTCAATTTACATACGAAACCTACTCTTCTATTTACATATACATACCTAAATTGATTGCCAAAGAAGCTTTGTCACTGTACACTTTAGAGGCAGCAGGACCAGATACTGCCCTCAACATGAAGCTGTATGTCTGACCGTAATTTGCTCCAACAAAAGAAAGTGTTCTTGAGTTTTCACTATCAACTGGTTTCCATATACTATTGCAGCCATCTGAAACAAGTTCATTATACAAAATAAAAATCTGTTCAAATTTTTACTCACTATTTATATTAATAACTGATTGCATTTATCAGTTTATTCTTGTTCTGTCAGAATTTCAAGTCAAAGACAATTTGCTTTTTCAAGCACTTTTTTGCCGCTTCATTCCGATAGGTTAACCGTGGCAATTCCAGTATTTTAATTATCAGTATTAATATTCAGTCTTTTAACAAAAGCTGTAGTATAATAAAAATAAGTTTTCTGATAGTCATAGTATAATACAAAAATGTAATAAAACAAAATAGTTAATTTTGAAAAACATCCAAAAATTCTACATGGGCTTGTAATATTTGCTTTAAAAAAATTCAGTTCTATAATCTACTATATTGTTTGTTTCGATAAATTTTTTGTCTTTTATCCAAAAATAGTTAATGAGACCTCTCAATTAATTAAACTACATAAGAACCGCTCATATAACTTAACTAATTCGTTACAGGAACATTTTCTTTATAAGGAATTAAGGTTATATGAACAATAAAATACATGTAAAATGCTTTATTTGTTTCAAAATCTTTCCAAACTCATTTCTTTGGCCATACAAAAAGAAAAACTTGACTTAATTTTTCAGTTTGTGAGCTGTACCAAAAATTCAGTACTATCGGTTTGCATTGACAATTTTTCCTTTTTTCTGATCAACTTCACTGATTTTGTAAATGATGATTGCAATAATTTTTCATCTAGTTGCGGGAGAGCACGCATTTTCGATAGTCATTCACAATAATTTGTTAATTTTTACTTAGCAGTACAGTCTATTTTGCAAAGTAAAGCTAATCAAAAATATTTTATACGTCTACAATATAGAAAAACAAAAGTTATTGGTACTATAGAATAAGCGATACCACCTGTTTGTCATGAATCTGCACCCCAGGGGTTTAATATTAAAATAAAAGAAAAATTTTGGCGATACTCCAACTTGTGACATTCAGATTGGTAGATGGAATGTTGTAGCACATATGAACAATTTTGCAGCCACCCTGCTCTCTGTTTTGTTGACATATCTGAAAATCTATCACAATGAACTAGAATATCGCAAAAGTTTTATATATCATTGATAAAATGTTATACGCATTTCGTTTTTTCTCTTGCAAGTTCGGCGAGATAGGTTACTAGTCAAATCATCTTTGAGGACTGACCCAACTTTTCATTTTACATTATATAGAATTTATTATGTAGTACAAAGCAAAAACTTCACATGAACTATTTAGGTTATCTGGAATATATGTTATAGAAGATATACATTATAAAGCATCTACTGTAGTGTGTACAGCAAAGCAGCATGCAACAATGCTATAACCGCTTTAAAATGTGAATACAAGAGATGATGTATAGGGTTATAAGGGTAGCTGGTGAGTTATGAGAGAAGCTAATCTATTGACTTTATCAATAGCTAGACAAGAACCACATTACAGCAACACATTGTTCGCATATCACAGTACTATTTCTAGGAGAGGTTATCAAGAACTAAACTATCTTAATTTAAGTTAACACAGCTAGAAAATATAAGCAGAGTGAAAGGTGTACATAAATTAATTAGCCAGAAAGGTTATAGAGATATACAAACCAATAGAAGGGCTGCAACGGAGGGAGAAGCCTGAGGTAACATGACCAGCTGGATAGTCCCAGGTAAGAGTTATGTTCTCACCATTAGCACTGGCTAGAAATGATGTTGGATCAGATGGCTTTATGAAAATATTTACAACAGAGCACTAAACAAACAGTAAACTGAATGGTTAACATAGTGCTTTTTGTAGTCTGATTTAAAGAAGTTGAGGCCATGATAGATTTTAAAAAACTCATGCAATGAAAAGTTACAGTTGAAGCTATGCAAGAAATTATGTTTACTGTTGATATATACAGCACACATATTGATGTCCTTACAATATGGAAAGGTTCACTAGTTAGTATACACTACTAGTTTTATACGACTTCATTTTGTAGCTTAAATATTTTAGATAAGTTCGTTAGATTCTAGAAAATCTCACGAGTTGCTGTAGCAGCTGCCAACATGCAAGGTTAGCGAGAGGATGACTTCATGCCTATTCATCCTATGAATTAGTGGCTAAAATCTTTTTTGACAAGCTTGGACATCAAGCAGAAGACAAATAAGTCATAGTAAAACTAACATAATTTTTTAGCACGTGTACCATATTGTCCCGACACCGCTGGTCATTTTAATCATCTTTGAGAGGCAATGTTCCATTACTAAATATGGTTACCACTGTATCAGGTAAGAACTAAAAGTTCAATACTGCTCTTAACAAATGATTGCACTATTTTAACAAAAAGTGGCTCACTCTAGGGCCTTCCCTGCAATATACCCATTATCAGGGTAACAATCGGAATAGGTCTGTTTTAGGCAAACCTGTAAACCTGTTTAAATTAACCATTTGTGGAGTATACTGTATTTGTTGACTGTCTAACAGTTAAGATGAGGTCATCAATGTTTAGACCTGACAAAAAACCTCTAATTTTTTGACATGCATTTAATATAAATTTGTCTACAAACACTCTAATGTTTGTAGAATCACATAAGTGCAAAGATAACTGAAAAACAATTATCTTCTTTTCTACATTAATCTTCCAGTTTTAAAAGGAAACCAATTATTTGGAATAAACAGGATCAGAATTCTTACAGGAACACAGGCCCCTGAAAATCAAAATATGGTAAGATCAAGACCTGTGGCAAACTCACAAAGCAAGAATTAAAAAACCAGCATATAGATGAAAATATTTCAGCAATAAGGTCTAATTAAAAAAATATCACACAGAAGCAGCATGCTGGAAGTAGTCAACCATCTTACAGCAAATTAGTTTGACACTACAATATGTTGAATTGCCTAAACAAGCACTAACTGATCTGACAGAACAGTCGTCGCTTAAACGAGCAGTAACTGTTTTGTCAAAAAAGTGATTGCACAGTGCATTCCTTAAAATCAACACTTAGCTGAAAAATCAGCAATGAACAGTGCAAAAAAATGACAAATAAAAATTGGTTGCCTTTACGTCAATGGTGCACTCAAGTTGTCTACCCTCGAACAATACTAATAAAATCGAAGCTGGTTTTTCAAATTGCAGAGTAAGTGTAAGTTTTTTTTTAAATAGTTGCTCTTTCAAGTACAAGACGAAAAGAATAACCCTAGTATCAGAGAACAAAAGTACAAAAATAAAAGAACAAAACAACATGAAAGTTTCGAAAAATTCTTAAGAATACTGTTTAAACATTAGAGAAGGCCCCTGAAAATCAAACTATGGTAAGATCAAGACCTGTGACAAACTCACAAAGCAAGAATTAAAAAACCAACATATAGATGAAAATATTTCAGCAATAAGAGAGATGAAAAGGCAGAGACTAATGTACAGCTATGATTACAATGCCAGGCTTATAGCGAGTGACTTTGCTACTATTAAAGCCATGCAGCTGGTGGGAAGTTAGCACAGGCAATACCTAGTGTGATGAAAAATGGCATGGAAAGTCTCAAGTAGACCGGTATACTTGCCACTACAGTCATGAAAATTATGTCTACCCAGGCAACAGTCCAATAATTTTAGGATCATTAGCTGGGACAGAAGTTTTTGTCTGCATAAACTATTACGCCATAATTTCTGCATTACCCCGAATGCTGTACTATTTATTGAACGAAGCCAGCACCAGAAGTTATAAAAGAACGTGCTGTTAAGATACTACTCCAATACTATCTTAAATGCTGTACTATTTATTGGACCAAGTCATAGACACAAGTTATTATTATGCAATAAAAAGTTGTGGCAAAAGGGGTTAAAGATGTGCTATTAAGATATTTGTCTGATCAAGTTGCAAAAAGATAGTAAAACCTATGTTATGAGACTTAAGATTGAAAGTGCTGGCAGCCTACATAGCAATAACAGTGCGTTGCAACTAACGTACACAACAACTAACCAAATAACAAGTGTGAATGTTTACAAACACCAATTTGTGGGTCTACCATAGCCAGATGCTGATTTGAAACTATATAACCTACTGTAGGACCTAGTGTATAACAAACTTGTTTATTATTGAAAATCTCAAAAAGTCCTGTTGTGCTACGCAAAAAGTGCAAGAAACTCTGACTTCAGCAACAGTGTAGAAATATCGCAAGGAAAAGGGCTGTTTATAAAGTTGTGCTCATGCCACCACTGCAAAACTGTTGAAAGGTTTTTGCAACAAAGACATGTTTCATGTTTTGTTGAATGAAAACAATAGAATTAAATTATATAAAGTTTCAACTACACATGTAAACTGCTAGCAAATCTAGGATAAAACATAATATGTTTTATCCTGAATTTGCTAGCTGAGATAAATTCTATATATCTAGAACATTATTCTGGATATATAGAATTTATCTTTGCCAATTTTAAACATGGCAACCATAAAATAAACATAACATATTTCTTATTTTTAGGGTGGTTGCCATCATTTTTACACTGTTGTACTCGGGTATAATATTTGCTGGAAAATCTAGAAGTGTTAACCCTATGATGCTCACTAGCGATGAGAAAATTGTTACTACTACTGTTAGCCTTGCAACAAGTGATCGACATCAACAACACACTAAAGATCAAAACCTTGAGAAATATCATCCATGACAAAATTTCCCAAAATTTCAATTGATTTAATCAGAAAGTATTAGTAATTTTCCATCATTTGCAAGTTTTTGATGTTTTAAAATCAAAATAAACAGAACATGATTGCAGTTAAAATACTCCAATAAAGTGAAAGTGTGATTGTGAGGTCCATACTTGCAAAGGAGCTGACGGACTAGAAACATATACGTGTAAAGTTGCAATTTAAACGCGAAGGATAGTATCAACTATAGCAACATCGACTAGTGATGCAATTTTAAATGTATTTTTTTCAGAGCAATCTAACAGCAGTCAGGTTTTGATGATTTTAATCTACTTAAACTTTCTTTAAGTTTTTCTTGGTTACTCCATTGAGGCATTGCATCAGTACCATTGAAGTTAGCTTCAGCTGAGAGATGCAGGACTGGGAAGGGCTCTGTACTCATTTTAAAAATCTTAACAATGATAATAAATAATGACTCAGTCAAGACTTGAAAGAGCTTTGAAAATTCTCTCAAAAGAAGCATTTCAAGTTTTGCAAACATATGGCTGACACTAAATAATATTCAGAACTACTAAAGTTGGACCAACTGTAGGATAAGTATAATTTCCTTCAAAACCATTGCAAAGATTTGAATAAAACTTCTGAAAATTTTTAAAGATTCAAAGTACTCCTGAAACTGTTAACATGTTAAACCAGTTTGCGACGCACAGAATGAAGCATATACAATACTCAACTACTTCATTGTCTCTCAGCTATGAACCTTTGGCAGAAATGGGCTGTGAAGTCAGGCATTTTAAACATTTACAGTAATGAAAATATCGGAAACCTTTAGCACATAGCAAAACTAGTACGGCCACTTCATCCATGTGCAAATAATACTAACTCCTGTACTTTGTGTGAATAGTATGTTTTAGCAAAACATACTGTCAGATAACCCAAGAGACATGAACTATAGTACATAGAAACATGAAACTTGTTCTTACATCAGTCTACACCAATAGCGGTTGACCTTCAAATGATCTAGTTTTTAGAACACCCCAGGACCATTGCAGCACACCCTGCATGATCTAGGCAGCTGTCATATATACTGTGATTGCTACAGTACATTACACATAACATAAACTATACGCTGTACCATGGTCTAAGGTTTTACATAAAAATAGAACATAATAGCATATTTAATAATATATTCTATTCTGTCACAAAAAAAGAAAGGGAGCTAATGTGAAATAAAGTAGATGACGAGAAGAAAAAGAAGCAAGAATAAGGATTATTATATGATAAGAATACATACTCATTGTGAGAGAAGCAGATGTCTGACTGGGACTAGATTTAACTCCATTGCTAGATACAACAGTAGTAAAGGTGTATGTATCCCCAGGTATTAGCCTAGTTATATTCAGAGTAGATGTTAGATTATCAACTATTTGGTTGACACACGATGGTTGACAGGAAACTGTGACATCATCCCACTCTGTGTTAGTTGGATTGCTCCAAGACACAGTAACAATGGTAGAGCTGTCAGTGGAAGCTCTCACAGTGGTTGGTACACCAGTTGGGTTAAGAACTAAACAGCATAAGGTAAGCGTGAAACACACAAAGCTTAGCTATGATAAAGTGTAGGTAATATGGAGACATTCAGATTGGTGAAAATATAGGTTACAGAGCAACAGCATGGATAGCAGGAGATTGTAAAATTAAGTTTTAACGTATCTGAAAAACTATTAAAGAGTTAACAGTTAAGCAACTCTGCATACAGAGTCTAACAACAATTATCATGGCTTCTGCCATGCAAGCTCAATACTTTTATATAAATGTTTAATTTGTAGTGCCTTAAAGAAAACTTACATGGTTTATGTAGATAACATATTAGCTATTGTTGTTAGATGTCTAGTTTATCCTGCTATTAAATAATATATAAAATTAAATAGACATATGTAAAGGTAATAGTACAACAAATATTTTGTACAAATATTAAACTGGTAACTGGCATACAGAGTTTCATCATTGATTTTTAAATAATCATAACAATTTTATAATTAATTTCATACATATTATGTAACCATTCAAATAGCAGAAACTTTAATCAACTGTCAATATTTTCAACTAGGAACTTTAAAGACACAATATATCATTAGATAATGAAGCTGTGCCTAGAGTATGCCACAGGATAAAGTGATTCTTTTAATTGATTTTGTAATCTCAATACATTTGTATATTCAAAAGATAGCTGTGGTTTATAAATACACATGTGTATGTTTTACAGATAGCTATAGTATATAAATACATATGAGTCCTACGGGTATGTTATGCTTAACATATAGCAAAAGCATATACATACATATGATTAGATGGCTATAGATGGTTCAATAGATGGCTATAGTATAAAAGGTTTGTTTTTAATGTTTCACGGTTTTGATTGCACTGATATGAAGAGCAATAGAAAGCCTTAACATGAGAAACAAGGTGCTGTTAAAATTTTAATGAAAATCCCAAAAGAACCACATCTAACAGCAAATCGTAAATAACAGAATGAAGAACTAATGTGAGATAAAGTAGATGATGATAAGAAAGAGGAGCATGAAGAACATCACTATATGATAAAAATACATACTCATTGTAAGAGGGGTAAATGTCTGACTGGGACCAGATTTAACACCATCGCTAGATACAACAGTAGTAAAGGTATATGTCTCCCCAGGTGTTAGCCCAGTTATATCCACAGTAGATGTTGGTTTATGAACAGTTTGGTTGTTACAAAATGGTTGACAGGAAACTGTGACATCATCCCACTCAGTGTTAGTTGGATTGCTCCAAGACACAGTAGCAATGGTAGAGCCGTCGGTAGAAGCTCTCATAGCAGTTGGTACACCAGTTGGGTTAGGAGCTGAACAGTATAAGTTAAGCGTGAAACACGTGAAGCTGAGCTATAATAAAATATAGGTAAGATAGTAACATTCAAATTAGTGAAAATATAGGTTACAGAGTGGCAGCATGGATGGCAGGAGATTGTAAAATTAAGGTTTTCCGTATCTGAAGAACTCTTAAAGAGTTAACAGTTAAGCAAATCTACATACATTGGTAGAGTCTAGCAATAAATTCCATGGCTTCTGCCATGCAAGCTCAATACTTTTATATAAATGTTTAATTTGTAGTACCTTAAAGAAAACTTACACGGTTTATGTAGATAACATATTAGCTACTGTTGTTAGATGTCTAGTTTATCCTGCTATTAAATAATATATAAAATTAAATAGACATATGTAAAGGAAATAGTGCAACAAATATTTTGTACAAATATTAAACTGGTAACTGGGCATACAGAGTTTCATCATTGATTTTTAAATAATCATAACAACTTTGTAATAAAGTTTATACATTTAATATAAGAATTCAGATAACCGGCATTTTAATCAACTGTCAGTATTGTCAACCCAGAACATTAAAGACACAATATGTCATGAGACAATGAAGCTGTGTATAGATTATGGTACAAGACAAAGTAACTCTTTAAATTGATTTGGTAATCTCAATATATTTGTATATTCAAAAGATAGCTGTGGTTTATAAATACACATGTGTATGTTTTACAGATAGCTGTAGTACATAATACTATATTATGTTTAACAAATACCTAAAGTATTTAAATACACATGAATACTATGTCTAGCAAATAGCTATAGCATAAAAACATGTCTATTTATTGTTTGGCGATTGTTATTGCATTTAGATGTAGAGATATAGAAAGTCCTTAACATGACAAACAAGGTACAGGTTAAATTTTAATGAAACTCCCCAAAGAACTACAACTAACAGCAAATCTTAAATGAAAGAATGAAGATAATAGTAAACATTCGAGTTAGCGCCACTCTGACAGAATATTGACCTTTCATCAAAAACTATAATTTTACTGCTTTTGCTTTGTAAAAAATATTTTGCTCTAGATTTCTCAAAATAATTGAACTGAGTGTTAACCTACGTCGAAATGTTAGGTAAGATTGTGGTGTGTTTAACTTTAGTTTTAACTTTGTACTTATCATACTTCAGTAGGAAATAATTTTAGAGTACAAAAGGTCTAAAAACATCTTTATATAGCAATGTAAACTAATCGTGTACATCTATCTGAAAAAAGTTGCATGTCAAAACAATATTTTAGATATTTTTATACTACAACATACAAAGGCAAGAAGGAAGGTTCACAAATTGTTTAGTTTGAGTGGTTAAATAAACATAGAGCCTACTCATTGTGAGAGGAGCAGATGTCTGACTGAGACAAGATTTAACACCATTGATAGATACAACAGCCGTAAAGGTATATGTCTCCCCAGGTGTTAGCCCAGTTATATCCACAGTAGATGTTGGTTTATCAACTGTTTGGTTGGTACAAGATGGTTGACAGGAAACTGTGACATCATCCCACTCAGTGTTATTTGGATTGCTCCAAGACACAGTAGCTATGGTAGAGCTGTCAGTAGAAGCTCTCATAGCAGTTGGTACACCAGTTGGGTTAGGAACTAAACAGCGTAAGTTAAAAGCAGTTTAAGCACCAAACATATTTTGCAACCAAAGCTTAGCAAAATAGAGGTAAGATGGAAATATTCGGATTAGTGAAAATGTAAGTTATAAAGCAAAAGCATGGCTGGCAAGAAACTTTAAAATTAAGGTTTCACGTATATAAAGACCTCATAAAGAGTTAACAGAAAATAAACTATACACACATTGATCAAGTCTAATGAAAACTATGATCTCTATCATGCAAGCGCGATACTTTTATATGAATGTTTGAGTTGTAATTCCTTACGGGACCCTTACACTGTTTAAGTAGATAAAATTTTAACTATTGTTGTTAGATGTCTAGTTTATCTTGTTATTGAATAATATATAAAGTTAAATTGACATATGTGAAGGTAATAGTACAAAAAACATTTCATACAAGTATTATACTGGTAACTGGCATACAGGGTTTTGTTATTTGCTTCTACACACTTATAACAATTTTATAATTAATTTCATACATATTATGTAACCATTCAAATAGCAGAAACTTTAATCAACTGTCAATATTTTCAACTAGGAACTTTAAAGACACAATATATCATTAGATAATGAAGCTGTGCCTAGAGTATGCCACAGGATAAAGTGATTCTTTTAATTGATTTTGTAATCTCAATACATTTGTATATTCAAAAGATAGCTGTGGTTTATAAATACACATGTGTATGTTTTACAGATAGCTGTAGTACATAATACTATATTATGTTTAACAAATACCTAAAGTATTTAAATACACATGAATACTATGTTTAGCAGATAGCTATAGCATAAAAACATGTGTATTTATTGTTTGGCGATTGTTATTGCATTTAGATGTAGAGATATAGAAAGTCCTTAACATGACAAACAAGGTACAGGTTAAATTTTAATGAAACTCCCCAAAGAACTACAACTAACAGCAAATCTTAAATGAAGGAATGAAGATAATAGTAAACATTCGAGTTAGCGCCACTCTGACAAAATATTGACCTTTCATCAAAAACTATAATTTTACTGCTTTTGCTTTGTGAAAAATATTTTGCTCTAGATTTCTCAAAATAATTGAACTGAGTGTTAACCTACGTCGAAATGTTAGGTAAGATTGTGGTGTGTTTAACTTTAGTTTTAACTTTGTACTTATCATACTTCAGTAGGAAATAATTTTAGAGTACAAAAGGTCTAAAAACATCTTTATATAGCAATGTAAACTAATCGTGTACATCTATCTGAAAAAAGTTGCATGTCAAAACAATATTTTAGATATTTTTATACTACAACATACAAAGGCAAGAAGGAAGGTTCACAAATTGTTTAGTTTGAGTGGTTAAATAAACATAGAGCCTACTCATTGTGAGAGGAGCAGATGTCTGACTTGGACTAGAGTAAACACCACTGATAGATACAACAGCAGTAAAGGTATATGTCTCCCCAGGTGTTAGACCAGTTATATCCACAGTAGATGTTGGTTTATGAACTATTTGGTTTGTACAAGATGGCTGACAGGAAACTGTGACATCATCCCACTCAGTGTACGTTGGATTGCTCCAAGACACAGTAGCAATTGTAGAGCTGTTAGTAGAAGCTCTCACAACAGTTGGTACACCAGTTGGGTTAGGAACTAAACAGTGTAAGTTAAGAGTTAAATACACACATCTTACCTATAATAAAGTAAAAAGATTAGAAACTAAACAATGCAAAGTATGAAAAAAGATAACAAAGCGTAGCAAACCTCAAGTGAAATAAAGACACGGAGGAGTAAAATTACAATCTGAACGTTTGGCCAGCTTGTATGGAGGGATAGTCATGGCATGGACAAAAATATTGACACTTTAAAAAAAACTTAACGTAAAAGAAATATATGTTAGAGTCTGATTTCAATGTTATCTGTTAATTTACATATTAAAATTTTCATGATATGGCAATAGATGCTAACTATGAGCTGTAATGAAAGGTTTAGACTTTAAGGTTTCATGTGGCTATCGTTTCACATGTATGTGAATATGTATGTTTCACACGTATAAAATCACGTAACTGACATTATCTGGGAATATATCAGTCATATCGAAAGAAATGAGTTAAAACTGCTGTTTAATATAAAACCTCTCTACAACTAGTTTCCTTTTGCAAAGTGTACACATCACCAGACCACCTTACATACCATCTATTGTAGTTTTATCGGTTACAGGAGTTGTTTGCCCATTTACAAATCTTTTTTCTAATAATACCAGTTTCTGCGCAGTATTTCTAATAAACTGTTTTTCTCTGGGATTAATTATTTTAATAGCTGTATGAGGTTAATAGTAGTTTAATGCTTAACACGATTTTGGTACTTTGCCTCATATGAAAAATGCTTGCTTTTATGTTAGTATATAAACGACTAGTTTTAGACTATAAGTTATGTTTAGAGCTCATGTGGCTATAGGTTTATTGTTATTGTGCAAAATGCAGTAGGTAAAAGTTTTGTTCTGATAAAAAATTGTTTGACCGCTGATATTGATTAATTCAACAGTGCAGAAAAAATGAGTTGAAGTTAGAAGCCATTAAGGAAGGTATCGAACAAACAGCACATGTTCGTTCCAACGAAAGCAACAACCAGAACGCAACAACAATGGCCAGTAAATGATGCAAATACTTTTTGTTTCAAAAATGTTCATTTTCGTTTCTGAATGTACTATAAGTGCACATCGTTTATGTCACTTTTTTAACATAAATGTGTGGCATTTGATAAATTATTAATATATAGCTTTCAGGTTTGCAGAATGATAGCATTTTCATAGCATCTTCAAAGTCATCTAAACTCGGCCTACAACAGGTCGAAGCTAACAACTCATTTTTTATTGCACATAAAAACTATTTTTTGCTGCAAACTGTAGCAAATACATTAATGAGTGCAATGAGCCTTTCTACAACATAGGTTGATATGGCTCTAAAATCAAATTTGCTATCAAATTTAAACTGAACTAAAGAATTGAAAGCTCCAAAAAATTGAAAATCAGGAAAAAAGGTATAAAATCATCATAGGTTAAATGCAAGCCTTAGATATTAAATGGTACAGGTATTTCTCAGCTTTTAATGCATTTTAATTTAGAGATTTGTTACAACTTGGAGTTAATTCAACAGATTTATTGCATCCAAACAGGTCAATGTCAAAGGTGAGTTCAAAACGTTGATAAAAATCGTTTTGCCCGTGAAAAGGTTACATTTATTTTTTCAAGATTCTGATAGGCTATTTGAAAAATTCAACACCAGCTCTCATTTAAAAGGCAACTTTATTTGACTGCTACTATAAGAAAAAAGTTTTAATTTGAAGGATCATGCATTGCAAATAGGGGTTTTAGGGTTATTGTATTTCTGTACCAACTGTGTTTAAGCAAATCATTGATGCTTTTAGATTGGTAGACAGTAGATTAATAGTAAACTTATTTTAGTAAGGACATATTGAGACTAGAGAACTTAGTAATATATAATAATCATCAGCAGTTAGACCTTCTAGTACTGGGGGTGGAAGGTTTATCAGAAATCTTACTTAAAGTGGTAGGACCATAGTCTGAGTTACTAGATGTTGCGTTTTTACTCATAGTAACAACACGAAATTCATATGTTTGCTCAGCTCTGAGGCCAGCATAACTGCTCTGGTAATACCATTTTCATCACTAGACCACTCCGAGCATGATGCAGTGCCGGTACAAGATATCGTAATATTATCTCTGACTCCTTGACCATTGTTCCATTTTAACCTTATAGCTGTAGTGTTCTTATTTTCAAAGCTAGTCTTGTACACTTGCTGGAACTAAAACCACAGACAAGTAACTCAGGAATAAACATGAGATTGTTAGACTTAAATCTAATTACGACTTTAAGAGCTGCCATAATCCCACGACCAAATACGAGGGAAGCGATTGGTTTGGGAGATTTGTAATAAATGCAGATGTGCACACAACTCTCGAAAAACTATCCGTTAACAGCGGTCACCAAACCCTTGTAACGAAATCTTATCAAAAAATTTAACTATTTTTCTGTAAAGTCGTTTAAGTATAATAATGATACAAAACGCATATAATCCTATTTAAAAATGTTACCAAGCCTTTGAAAGGTTACCGCAAATTCCTAAAACTAACCCATCTGATCGGATTATACATAAATAGACAGATTTATTTAGCCAAAAATCGTTATTAAAACTTGCTAAGCCCCACTTTTATCAGTCAAGACCGGAAATAAAAATGCCGAGCAACAGAGAATAGAACGATTAAGTCGTGAGCATCTCACGAAAAAAATAACGTGCACATTTCACCAGTCTATAGCATTGTCGAATTGCCGGAGGTTTCTGAAATTAATGTTGGAGTACTGAAATTGTTTCATTTTTGCCGATTTTAAAGTAACTGACATTTTAAACACATTTAAAGAATAGAGAAAGCATAATATTATTATGCTTTATTAGTTATCTTGAGGTGTTGACTGATGTTCTACAAAAAGAATCAAGGAGATTGACCCACTAGAAGCTGAGATATAGACAGCCAAACACAGGTCTACCTAATAAAGAATCAGAGGAAAACCCTTCGAAAAGGTTTCGAACCCTACTTTTGGTATTCTACAATGTAACTGATGTCCAACGCAGTGTAAGTAAAGAAAATGACGATTATATTTTTTCTAACGGTTCTTATGAGATTATTACAATAACTAATTATAAGTTTGGATGAATACAGAATGTTTGGATGATCTGTAAACTACGTAGTACAGATTTTCTAAAAATCTATATAAATGTCACAACTTTGTGATATTGTTAGCTATGACGTTTTGAAATGTAAACAAAATTGTGCATTGGTTTTCTATTATTCCTATGTTAATAATATTGGTTATTGTAATAATATCAGTGCATTTTACTTCTAATATAGGCCAATATTGCATTTCTCCTATTGCAGGGGAGAGATATAAACATATAATCTTTTTCTTTCATTATTGCTATTTGTTGTATATAATAACATCCACACCCAGTACATTAAAGCTACCATTGCAGTTATCCTATTGCACTGCAGTGCCGTTTGACTGCTAATATTGCATTTCTCAACCATCAGTACCCTTTCTTTTTTTTCCAATATCACTTTGGCCGTGGGCTGTATGACAGTGGAATTTCTAGAAGTTTCCAAGGTTGATTATCTTAATATATTATATTTTGCTTAGTACTACATCTCAGGTTGTACTTTTATAGAAGTTTAATGTAAGACAAGAGAGATGAGAGATAATAATGTAATGCCAGGTCTAGTAATAGACCAATAGACTATGTAATATATTTATACTGATTTATGATTGGTATGTTATATGTATACCATCCTATGATTGGTATGTTATATGTATACCATCTCATGATTGGATTGCACCAAAATAACAGCTAAACAACCTTATATGTTTTATACAGCGGTGTTCTGTAAAAGATAAAAACTAGATGCCTTGGTTGCTACATTGACCCGGTGACCAACAGCCGCTATCAGTAATTTAATTCCACTAAAGCTACAAATTAATTGTTATCTCAAGTTGCTCCGCTGAATTATATTTTACTTTATTTTTTACATTTTATTACACTTCATCAAATGACCCAATCACAAATAAAACAATTTCAAAGTAGACTTGGGCAGACTAAATGTGTCTCAAGTTTGGTGAAGCTCTATGCGGTTTAGATTAAGAATCAGGGCTAACTATTTTAATGGCAGAAGATCAGAGCTAGTTTTTTTCTAACACAATTGTTATAAACTACATTGATAAAATGGCCTTTTCACATCGTTAAGGCTAGATTTGCTTTGGTATTTTAATGTTACTATATTTGTACCACGAGAATCTACAAACATTATGATACATTGGACTCTAATTACTTAGTGTATGTTCATAGCAAGTGGTTGCACTCTACTCATTGACCAAACAGATAGATAAGTCTATTGACTTCTACTTTTTATTTATATTCTTTCGTATGCATGGTGAACTGTTTCACTAAACTTCACTAATATTCTAGCAAAAGAGCTATCACCGCAGTAAAGTCGACATTTTTAGCAAAAGTAGTTACTAGCATACAACTTTATTTTATTTTAGAAATTGTTTTCATAAAATAACTTTATTCATTTAGCATATTTGCGAGCAAGTGGTAACCTACATGCATATATTTATTATTGCTGCATCTACTAATATCATGTATTACAGAGTAAAAATGAATCATCAGCATTTGAACTAAGTATCATGAAATGCGTATCGAGAAAGACAAACCTTAAAGTTGGTAAGGTTGATGTAAATCATAATAGGAAAGTTTTATTACTGTATGAAGTTTTTAAACTTCCTGTGTAACTTTTAGTAGATTTTCAACAGTGTTAGAATCAATCAAAAATATGCTGGTTGCACTTACATGTATATTTTCTTGTTTTTTATTACATAATGGTTTTAAAAAAGTGACTAAAAATAAACTCACCTGCTCCAATAGTTGTTGGGGTTACTCTGGTTGTAGTCACTATGACAACTTTGCCAAGAATGACTGAAACCAGGAGAACTAATGCACCCTGCAATGAAACACTATGTACCTTGTAATGCCCATTCTTAAATCAACTTTTAAGCAATCAACATCAAATTAGAAAGTTTTACAACTAAGATTAGGAAACAATTTTTAATAAAAACAGGACAGTTTCTTAATTAAAAAGAAACTATAACAATGGAGCGGAGCTGTGATTAGATTGAGATTAGATTCTGTGTCATCATCTAAGCAATGTGGCAGTATGACAATGTGACAATGTAACAATGTAACAACGTAACAATGTAACAACGTAACAACGTAACAATGTAACAACATAACAGTGTAACAATGTAACAACATAACAATATAACAATGTGATAAGGTGACAATGTGAAAATTTAACAAGGTGACAGTTTGGCAATGCGACAATGGAAAAATGTGAAAATGGGAAAATGTTAAAATGTGACACTGTTTCAATTCAACAATGTAACAATTTTAAAATTTTCTCAACGTAACACTTGGAGCTCAGTTGGCCTCTTTTCTAGGCCAGTTTGGTGTAATTTGAACACTTTTGGGTAAGAAGTCGATCACAATTTTTTAGGGACACGCCTGCCAGGTAGAACTCCAAGTCTGTGTGGCTTTTTAAAGACTTTTCCAATAAGATGGCACCTATAGAGACACCCTATAAAGTAGACATGGCCAAAAAGCTGTTCTGGCGCACCTCAAATCATGCAGGGCTGCAACCACACCTGCTGCCAGTTCTGACTCTTATGCTGACAAATGTTATCCAAGCAAGGATGAAGTTCCTTCAAGTGCAGGTAAAGGGCTGTCTATAAGAAAACCTCAGGTCTGTGAAGACTTCATCGGGTGAACAACCTGCAGTGGTTCAAGAGCAAATGGTCTGTCAGTTGGTACTGCTTGCGCAGTAATTAACGAAGCAACTCCAGCATTTACGCAAAACAAAATTTCAGCCATAGGACTCAACTAAAAAGAAACTCCTACAATGAAGAATTGCCCCAATAAAAAGCCTCAACACCGGAAAAATGGCAGACAGCCGCAACAGCATATCTAACTACTGGTTTCACTACAACTCAAAACTAATCTAACATCGGCAAAAGGAACTTTGCTGATGTCGTATTGGAAACCCATTTTATAAGCTGATCAAGCATGCTGCTGGTCACAGATGTCAGGCCAAAAAAAACCTTCAGCCTGTGAAAGCCCGAAGAGTAATAGAAAGTTGACACGGGTAAAGTCTATACATACTACACTGGCCATTATGGTGAGGAGACTCTAACCGCAGCTCTTGAATACTACAAGACTCTAGAGGAACTATATCTCAAGTGCCTGGAGAACAGGTTGAACATAACAACATGCTCTGAATCAGGCTAAGCTACACCAGGCTGCATTGTCAGGCGTGCTCTCAGAAATCAGCCCCAAGGACCCCAGCTGGTTCAATTTCAAAAGACTGTCTTAACTGCCAATCCGACTCGCTTTACGCTATTCTGCTAGCTTGATCTGATGCCTAGGAGCCTGCTCCAAAAGTGTGGTGTATTGAGGTTAGCCTCAAAGCAGTATCTAAAGGACAACAGGCAGGCACATAGTGAAAGCCTGCCTTGAAGGTGGGAGGGCCGGCTCACTGTACACCCACTTGTCAGACTCAGACGACACTTAAAAAGGCTATTACAAAAAACTAGTAAGCGTTTGGGCACCAAGAACTTGCTTTGCAAGACAAGGCTGGTGAAAAACCAACCAGGGCAAACCCATTGGACCAAACCCAGTCTATCAGCTACTTCCTTCCCAAACAGTTAGAAAGGCGACGTGTCCAGTTCCTGATGGACTTCAGGTGCACTACCCATTTGCTGAGCAAGTGAGTGTTTGACAAGTTTCCTCAAGGCCTCAGATCAACCTCTTGGAGGAGAATGACAGCCAAGGTCTCATAGCTGATGGAACTTGGCTACATTTCACAGTCGTGTGACTGCTCACACAGATCCGTGATGTAAAAACCAGTTAGGCCTTTGTGGGTAGTCACATTAGCAATGATGCCATGGTAGCAAGTAGCCAGTAATTTTAGTGGCTCTAAAAGGCTCGATAGAGAATTTGCAGCTTGTTGTTTCTGTGAACGATTAGCCTTTGACCTGTACAAAAAGATAGTCGGCTGTTGCTCAGTAAAGTCCAGGTGGGACAAACATTATGGTACAAACCTAGCCAAAATGGTTCTTTCATTTCAAGTGACTACAAGAGACTACTGCCTGTCAGAAGTAACAAAGGGCGGTCAGGGAAAGCCACTATTAGTTACAAGCTTGAACCTAGACCAAAGATAAGCATAGTCAAGCGCTGCCTCAACCTCACAAATTAAGCAGAACAATGACACTTACATGGGAGTGGAGAACCATCAAGTGGATGACAAATGGCCCCTCTTTGCCTCGGGTGACACAGCTTCGAGTGTAAGTATGCCAGGAGCAGAAGTGCCACTCTACTTGGAAAACCTGTACAAAGCCAGGTGGGCAAAGAATCAAGCAAGGTTGCTGATGCTCTACCAGGGTACATTTAGCACTGTCGATTGAGTTGTGGATGGATTTCATAGGTGAAGCATTCCATCCCACTGAAAAAGACAACTTGGCTTAACCAGCAGCCTCCGCATAAGCTGGGACCAAAGAAAAAGGCTGATGCTGACTGTTGACCCCAGGACCTGGTGAGAAAGGTATTTATTGAGCCAGCTGGTGGAGCTTAGAGCTCTCCAGTTGTGTAGGTCCAGAAGAAGGATGCAAGTGGCAGTCCGGCATCAATTACTGACAGCTGAATGCTGTCATCAAGCAGGATGCTCACTCTCCTGTATTGTAACATTGATAACCTTGATGTTTTGTCTGACAGGAAATACTTTGGTACACTGAACTTAGTCAGATACTTCTGGCAAGTACTTTTGAACACCGATGCACAGGATAAATTAGCGTTTGCTACCCATTTTAGTTTCTGGAGGGTGAATGTCTTGCTCTTTAGTCTTACCTCTGCGCCGGCACCGGCAGAGGTAGTGGAATGTGTACTATTCAGCTTGCATTGGAGAACGTTGCTGCTCTACTTGGATGATATCATTCTCAATGCCCTTGACTTTGATTTGACACCCACTTGCAGTGTTTGGAAAATGTATTTTGGCAATTGAAGGGAGTCGGACTAAAACTGAAACTCAAATGTGAGCTGCTCTAGTTGCAAGTGTGTTACTTAGGACATGCAGTTAGCGCTTTGAGTGTATCTCCTGACTCGGAAAAGACATGGTCAGTCTAAAATGGCCAGCTTCCACAAGGCTCAGAGAGTTGTAAGGCTGGGTACGGTAAACTATTATTGGCAATCCATATCTAGTTGTGTTACCACAACACGACTTTGCACCAGTTTTTTGGCAAAAGTCAAAAGTGGGCTTAGGACAAGGGAGAGCATATAGCTTTCAAAAAGCAGAAGAAACATCTTTCTTCAACACTTGTACTGAGCTACCCCAATTCGAGCTGGCTGTATATTCTGGATATTAATGCCAGTGGCTGAAGAGAGGATGCTGTTCCATCATGAAATACAGGAAGGGACAGATAGAGTGATTTTTTGCTTTAGCAAGATTTGGCACCTGCAGAAAGGAATTACTGTGTAATCCAAAAAGAGGTGTTAGTCGTGGTAAAGATCGTAAAATGTTTTCAGCCCTATTTTTACAGATGGCCATTCCTTCTGCATACATAATATGCTTATCACCAATAGCTATACCGGCAAAAAGAGCTTTCAAACCAGGTGACCAGGTGATTAGAAGTTCTAGCCGATGTATAGTACACGCTATAACACCAAACCAGACACCTCTATGGAAATTTCAATGGTTTCAGCCAACAGACCTGTGAGGACTGCCGTAAGTGTGAGTTCATCAAGCTGAGAGACAAAGGACCGACTTACAGGTAGCTTGCAATGAAGAGGCAGACCTTGTTGGATAACTTCGAGGAAAGTCCAACATCTGTGTCAAGAGTCGCTTAAGACGTGTTCAATACAGTCAGTCATACACGCTCATTTATTTCCATGGCAGCTAGGAAAGCTTGTCCAAGACAGACTGAGACTACCGTGACACTCTGGGGCACAGCTCAAGTAATGACTCGAGATGGTGCTGACCATGAGCTGGTCTTAGTGCAAGCTATTAGCAAGGAACTAATCCCCATCATGTATCATTCCATTGCTCAATCAGGGGAATTGACACGGGATTCGCTGAAGTTGAGAAGACAGGAACTCTAAGAGCTACACAAAATTGAGTCATTTCTAAAGCTATACCAAATAGGGTACTGGAGGCTTGAACATTCCCTTATGACTAGCTTTGTTATTACATGATCTGTTCTCTAGCTTTCAGAGAGAGACAACTGTTTGAAAGATTGAAACCCTTGCTTACTCATGACTGAGAAGAATAATCAGTCAATTGTGAATAGCAATAAATTGCACCCATAATGAGGAAATTGCTCATGAGCTGTTAGGTCTGCCAAGCGGCAAAGCACAGGTGCACCAAGACAGCCAGCAGTAGTCATAGACTATATTTTAAGTGCTTTTGGCAGAAGGTAGCTGTGAGCCTGGCAGGACTAACTCCTGAAACATTAAGAGAAAACAAGAAGGTCAAGGTGCTTACGTAGCACTTCACCAGATGGCAAAATGCCCTAGCTCACCCGGAGGCCACAGCCCCAGTGTTGGCTAATGCGTTGAATGAACAGATGTTTTGTTATATGGAACTCCCATGCAGATCCACACCAACCTGAGAGTGCAGTTTAAAAGAAAGCTGAAGACTGAACTGTGCCAACTCTGGCAGGTGAAAAAAAACTTACACAACGTCCTAGCACTCGCAAGCCAACATTGCATTCAAACACAATAATAGACAGCTGAGGGGCTCGTTGCAAAACCTGCTGCTTAATCAGGTTTAGGAAAAGTTAGACAGACTGCTCTTTCCGCTGATGAGAGCTTCATGTGGTACACCACTTATGGCTATGGGAGAAATGACAAATCTTTTAGTTTTCAAACTACAGTTGTGTCTGCCTGATGAGCCACAAGAAGCCACCTATGAAGCATAGCCCTTACTGAATTTGTGATAGAGATGGTGAAGAACCTGTTAGGGCTACATGCAGACCTCTGAGAAAAACAAATGCCCATCCGGCAAGCAGACTAGAAAAAGTCTCTAATGTATGCACCCTGGAATGGAAACTGGATTGGGCTCCTGAATAAAATATTGAAGAAGAAAACTAACCCAAAATCTCAGGCCGAGTTTGTGTGGCCATCTGAGATAATTAAAATCTGGCCTAACCACAATTATCTGATAGAGCGCTGAAGCCAGTATTTTGTGCAAAATGAGAGCCAGCAGAAGACAGTCCATATTCACCAAAAATAGCTAGGAAAAGCATCAACTACCATGGAACCTTGCAGAAGCCTTAATATATAAGAGGCCAGTGCCAAAGAGAGGATTCTAAAGCCGAGTTAAAGTTGGTAAAACGCAAGGCTGAAATTACCACAAGCTCAAGGCTTAGCCAAGAACTTGAGGTTAAGCTAAAATAGCTTTAAAGGCAGCTGCAAAGACTGGAGTGTGATGTTTTAGAAGAGTCAGCCCAGTCCCAGAGTTTTGCATCAGAATGGTTTTCAAGTCTAGAGCAAGGAGCACCTGGTACAACCCTCAGCCAGCTCGATCACTTGGTGTTCAGATTGGTATGGAGTGTGGGTAGAGCTATTGGCCACTTTGTAGAGCATCCTGGGTAGAATTACAAGAGCTGAAGAAAAGCAGCAAAATCAAAAGGCTAGTGAGCCATGGTCATTTGCTTCTGCAAGTTGCAGTGAGCAAGTTCTTTCTTGGAGATACACCAATATTCACATAACGGCCACCGATATCGATATATTTTTTTACAAGCCTATTAACATTACTCAACCGGTTGACACGGTAAACTCTCTGGCAGGTATGTTGAGTCTGTGGAAGTCTATGAAGACAGGAGAGGAGCAGTTCTATGGTCAACATCCATAATTCTTTGGCACATGTTAGCTATAGGCAAACTTGTTTTACCTGGAGACACTCATGTTGAAACACACAAAAGACACTGATGTCTGATCAAATCATTCCATCCAAGAAGATGCTGAACAGCTAGCCGAGTGAATCAAGTTAGACATTCTTCAAGAATCATGAGCATGTCTACTGATTAGGTCACTAGAGGAAGTGAAGAGAGCCAAGTTGCCCAAGTAGGCCGCGATCTCTTGTTTATCAAAGGTTGAGCATTTGAGACTCTAACCTCAGCCAAGACATCAACTCAGAGGTTACCTATGCAAATAGCAAAGCTGGCTGCCAAGCTGAAGAAAGAGATCAATTTCTATGGATCGGCACGTGAACTCTGGTGACCGAGGTTTTGCGTAAACCCGGCCCTTGTAACTTGTGTGGAGTTACGACAAGCGCCCGGAGAACCGACAGCAAGCCATCCAACCCTTTGCTGTCTACATTGAGCCTTCGCCGAGTCAGAGGTAAAAAAAAACTAGAAGTACAACAGCACCACATCTGGTCTTAACTACTTTCGTCTCCCAGTGCGAAATCAACAGTCCCCCCCCTCCCCCCCGGTGCCTCTACTGGAGAAAGAGTGTTACAGTGAATAACTGAGCGCAGGGCTGGTTGCCTGGCTCACTCTTATTTGTAGCACAGCAAGAGAGTTGACATTGGTACACCAACTTACCAAGGTGACCAATGAACTGACAATATCGATGAGTGAAGCTTAGCTGAAGAGTTCACCCCTGCTTCACTAATAAATGGAGCAAGAAAAATGCAGAAGCCAGATATTGCTGGAAGTTTATTTAACATTCCGCCTGATGACGGATTTGAACTCACAGAGATTGCAATCGCAAGTTTTAAATCTAAGCGCTATACCACTGAGCTACACAAAGCTTATTGATCAAAGCCAATATCATTTACGTATATATTTTGGTGAATTTTTGCTGCCCAACAACATCGACAATAATTCCTTTTGAAATTTGGCAATGTTTCTACTGAATTTATACATTATTAGGAGATATCCGTTGCTCACCATGGTGAGTTCAGCGGTATCCGTTATGGGAAAAACAGATTCGCAAATTAATCAATGATGAGGCTTTAGTTAAAAGTTTAAAGTTTACTAAAATACATAGTAAAACTTTCTAAAGTATGTGTTTAGTAAACTAAATTCATTGAAATGAGATTCAGTGTTGATGTTACCCGTCTGTCTCGAAGGTAAGAACTTTCCATGTAGTGCATTGTAATGCTACGTTATCTTGCAGATCATAACCACAAAGTGCACTAAAGTCATTGTAGGCACCTATAGTATACCTACTACTTTAATAATGATGATTTTTACTAAAAAGTAATTGCATTAGATAATTACTATGGGTTTCTGTACCTCTCTATGTACATCTATAGCTTGCCAATACTGAAACGAACTAAAATCATATAAATGTATATCAAAGAAATTTTTATTGTAACCGTAGCAAAACAGATTTAGTTCACTTTTAGCCATTACTTGCTAATCATTTCATATTTACATTAGGACACATTTACATTTTACTTTTTTCCTTATTTCATTTCAACAAAACACTTCTTTCAAGTTATGAAATTTGAAAGTTGCAGCTGTTTGACAAAGTTTGAAAACTTTTACAGCTGTTTTTATTTTCTCTTTTAATTTATTTCAACTACACAAATACAAGTACACTTCTACACCACTACACTTCTCTCATGATATGCCGTTTGAAAGTTTGAATGGAAAATGTTGTCATATGTTAAGTAAAAATAAATTTTATATCCGAAGATTCTTTTATTACCCAGCCAAAATCGGGTCGTACAGCTAGTATTCATATATATATTGTTAATATATATCTTATAGCTTTGAACTAGGTGACTTTAATTTTTGTTGAGCAGTAAAGGGAACCAGCAGTTTTTTCTCAGTAGGATCAACCTTTTTCACTAGGAAATTGCCAAAGATTGCTCTCAAACACCAATTATGACTTTTTTTAGCGTTGGATTTGGTCATGTATCAGCTTGTAATGTGAAATCAAAAGTGGGATAGCTACTGTGATTTCTTTTTATATAATGTCTGTGAATTCTCGCAATGTTGAAGCCAATTTATTGTTTTCCAAGTAATGCCAAGTGATCTCAATAACTGGAGGAGTAATGTTTATATAGTACTCTATGGTGTTCACAAGCAACTGTTTTAACCGGGGAAGAGAAATAAGCCGCCTCCATTGTCGCAATTTAAATAAATACTTATCAGCTGGATGTTTTGACCTGTGTTATGGCATGTGGTAAGAAAACTGCCTCTCACTCACCTTAAGAGAGTCAAAGTACAACATAGTTATCACTACAGTGATAAGCTGACAAAATAAGCGGAAGCCATGTATCCAGTTTAATGGTTTCTATTGGCTTAGGCTAATGAGGAGAAGACAACTTCAGATGGAGGTGTGAACATACATGTAATAGCAAGACTAGGAGCTGAATTAAATGCTATATTTTTGTTGTAGTCAATCGTGGTGATTAAGACTGTCTACTCATGTGGCTTAGGTATGAAACCAGATCTTTAATCAGTTCAATTGCATAGGTGCTATAAGTAGGCAAGTTATGAACTAATCTGAATTTTGCTTACTTGAATGATAGATAGGAGAATTTCTTTAGGCAGGAGGATAACGAAAGTCAAACAAAAGTAAAAATACATGTTATCAGCTCACAAGGTATCGATGAAAGACCTGTTAACTTCAACTACATTCAAAAAATAATTATGGAGTAAAAATATATTACAAATTTCAAGAAAATGACTTCAGCTCACTCAGCTTTCGTAAAAATTATTGGCGAGTTGAAGGTGACTGTTCTTATCTGCTAAATGAACATTAGACAGGAAATTACCCGTAATTCACTTATACTCCTTTAGTAATAGGTTTTAAACAAACAATAAGAAATGCTGTAACTGCTATGACAGGTCTTGTTTCAAAGAATTCCCGACTATTGAAAATGTCAGGATAATACAACTTCAAATATTTGCCATGAGAAAAAGACTCCCACTGAGCATGGGTATTGAATAGATGCATAGGGAATTGCTTTAGAAAGCTGCCTAGAGAACATCAACTAAATTTGAAAATTTTATTTGGTTGCTGTTATTAAAAAGGTTTGTGTATATGAGTGATGACCACAGATATACACATAACTAAACATGGAAGTCACATTAGACAGTGTTATTGTTAAAACGCTACAAAAATTTGTGCATTATCACACACACATGTATGTGGAAGAATGCTTTTTGTTACCTTCCTCCATTGTTGAAGCGCTAGTATATTGTGGCCATATTGGCTAAGTAACCCCGCTGGTGATCACACGTGAAAAACATTGAACATGAGACTGTGTGTTTTATGTTCAAATAAAGCTAGGCACCAGTTACAGCATTGTCAGACTACTACAGAATGTCTAAATCAGAGGTTGACAAACACTGTTCCTCTTCTGGCAGCAAAACTTCAATGGCTGTCTCACGAGGCACAAATGTATGGTTTCACTTGTACAATGCATGTTGAAAAAGTTTGTCTTCTGCTTCTAGCAAATGTTTATCCATCGTCATATCTTACAATTACTCTTGGTAGTTATCAAAGGTATTCAGGGTGTACGGTTCAATTTTATCCTGATAGTTTAACAATTCTGTAGGCAATGCTTGCGGCTGGTATGGGAACCATGTTTAAAAAACTGAAAACATTTTGCTCTAAGTTCTATATTTAGGAATCAGCAATTTAGCTTTACAGCGCAGCTTTGGTGTAAAATAGTTTTACTAGTCTTTTATGTGAGAATGTATAGCCTAAGAGCCTGAATAGCAAACCACAAAATGATTAGTATAAACCTTTGAAACGCAGACACTAAGTTATGGACATTCATAGGTTTTTCTATAAAGAAACATACTAAATATTGAGTTAAAAAAGGCCTTGGGTAAAATATGGTGAAACAAGGAGACCAGAAAGTTTAGGCATGTCATGAACAATCAAAAAAGAGCTGTTTTCTAATATCATTCTATTTCTTTTAGACAAAACGGGGACTTGAGTCAGAACAACAAAGACTGTTTATTTTATTAATTTAGCATGTTATTAGGTTATTAGGGCACCAATTAACTTTGAGGTGCAAAAATTAAAGTGATACACATTGTAAATGTTTCTAATAGTTCAGAGAAACTTCTACAGCACATGTTATGATATTAATAATCAATAGGACTCAGCAGCAAATTGAGTTGCATTTAAGCATCTCGGTTTTTCAAAATGATTACCATATTGTCCTACCAGTGATACTTCCTTTTTAAATGCAGTTTGTTACAGTGACAGGTAAGTACAGAGGCATATAAGTACAAAAGCAGATAGCTACAGAGTCAAGAAAAAATAGAAGTGATAGGCAGAAAGGCAATTAGCTGCTGACGCCCTCTAGGTACAGAAGACTGTACATACAGATGTGGATACATACAAAAGTCAGTACCAGCAAGCAAGTAAAAGTGGGTACATACAAAAACGAGTACATAGAGAGTTAGATACTTACAGAGGCAGATAGGTGCAAAAGTCAGTAGCTACAGACGCGGGTCGACATAGTGGAAGTTATGTGTAGAGGCAGGTAGTTACAGAAGAGGTATATAGAGAAGATGATACGTGTAGTTAAAAGTTAGTTAGTTAGTTAGTTAGTTAGTTAAAGTGTGTGTGTATTTGTCTTAGTAAGAGAAATAAAATTTGTTTGCATATATGCTCAAAAAAACTGATGCTGACTGAAAAATACATGAACAAATTAAAAATGTAATACCATAAAAATCATATTACTTGGTAAAAATGTAATTAAAATATGATATACACTTAGATCTAAAACAGTGTTTTTGTAAGTTCACTCTAAATTTTATCATAGAAGGTTGTTCTGAGAGTAGTTTAGCCAAAATTAGGATTGATGTGGCTTCTGATGTTATCAGACTTAAGCTTTTTATGGCTAAGTGGCAGTCATATAGTTGTTGGACAGGCTGCAACTCTGAAACGCTACTAAGTTTCATAGCTGATTTTACTACCCTTTGTAATAACTTTTTAGAGTCATTAGTGAAATGGGAGAAGACAAGTACTAGATGGTAAGTCACAACACTTTTGATAAAAGGTTTATAACATGTTGTGATGAGCCTAGCGTTGATACCCAGATGCTGCAGTTTACTCATAACATGTAGTCTTTTGCAAGCTTTGAATACACACTTTTCAGTATTCGCTTTAAACTCTAATTTCTGGTTCAAAACTGTGCCAAGATAGGTAAATTCTGACACCTGCTCAATAGTCGCATTGTTTCTGACTAGATTTTGAATGGAAGAGTTATCGCAGCAGTTACTGAATATTAAATCTTTAGTTTTTTTAGAGTTTAGCAAACGGTCACTGTCAGCGCACCAATTACTGAAATTATCTGCTTCATCCTGGAGGTTTTATTTTTGCAATGTTGTAAGGAAGTCCCAGACCACTGTTTCATCAACATATTTGATGTATTTGATGTTATCGTGCTGACATGGCATGTCTGAGACGTAGAATGAGAACAACAAGAGACTGATGATGTGCCATTGATGTGTTCTTGTTGATGATTTGATTATTGCTGATGCATTTGCAGAGGTCTTAACAGTTTGTGTTTGGTTGCTTAAAAAGCAGCACAGCAAGTTGAATATGTATGAATGAATGCCAGGCTGGGAAACCTTTTTCCTCATTAACAGCGCTGGATTGATGGTGTTAAAAACACTCGTTTAGTCAATAAATAGAACACGCACAACGTTCCTAGCATTCTTATCTAGATGTTTGATTACCATGTCTATAAGTACAATCAGAGAATCTTTGGTGGATCAGTTTGGCTTGTACGCAAACTGGCTTTCATCAGTGAGTAGTGATGTAATGTGACTATCAACTAGCCTCTCAAGATATTTAGCTAAGATGCAGATTGATGTGAGTGGACAAAAGTCCTTAGGTGCTATCATACTTGCATACTTTAGTATCGGTTGATAATTGAAACTTTCTAGACTGATGGAAAAGTTCCTTCGGCTAGCGCCATATTGAAGATGTCAATAAATGGATGTGCTAAAGATGTTGTGTTCTGTTTCATGAAGGAGGCTGAAATGGCAGAGGCAGGATGCCACAGAAGCGAGTAAGTAACTAGGTAGGAATGTAGCTAATTAGATAGGCTGGTTGGTAATAAGAGATGCAGGTAGGTATTAGATAGTGCAATAGGTAATTAGAGAAGCAGGTGGGTAATTAAATGCAAGGGTAGTCAATTACAGAGACAAGTAGGTAATTAGATGGGCAGAAAGGTAATTATAGTCCCAGGTAGATATAGAAGCAATTTACTTCAGAGAACTTTTTAACACCTCTAAACTTTAGCTAACTTCTTGTATTTTTATAAAAGTCACAAAAAATAGCATTTTGTAAACTAATAGACTTTCATTAGTACTAGATATGATACTATCATGCTAAAATTCTCATTATAATTTTTTTAAATTTATTTCACTATTGCATAGAATTATAACTTTTAGCAGTTTAACAAAGAAATTTATTCTACTTTAAAAGGATCACAATTAGCTTAGAAGTTAATTACTTACCAAAGTTTTATAACGGCTCATGCTTATCTCTTATCTCTCAGAGTTTTATGCTCACTCTAGTCCTAGAAACTGACTACCTCACCAGGAACTTACTGCTATAACAGGCAAGTGACTGTCTTTCAATCTTCCAATCACATCGTAAACTGGGTTATCAGTTGATTGGATTACAGCTCTAACACTCCACCTAGCAGCCATGTTTGCATAATGATAACAAGCTATGGTACTTCCGTAATGCATAGTCACCTTATCTTGCTTCAATTTTGAGACAAAACAACGTATAGTTAGAATTAGTCATACAGTGCACCAGGGCAGTTACTAATGTTATTGCTGCTGTCTTTGTATTTGTATATCAGTTGTCTGCAAACAGAAGTATCGATTTATGCTAGTTTACAAAATATGCCTTATTAGAATATGTAGCTTAGCTAAAAAAGGATTTCAAAATCTAACTACATCCTATATACTTATAAAACACTTATTGTCTAACAACGTCATTTGAAATTGCAGTGCTGAAAAAATAACTGAACAAAATGTGTATTGAAAGATAGTAACATACAGGCTATAGCTATAGCTATAGCCTATAGCTATAGCTATAGCTATAGCTATAGGCTATAGCTATAGCTATAGCCTATAGCTATAACTTATCACATTAGGCTCACGGTATTGACATCCTACAAAAAATGCCAATCCGACAACCATTTGATTTTGTAAAAGTGTTTTTACAGTAGCAACAGTAGTGTTTTGCGATGTTAAAAAATGATAGCATGAGTGAAAAGTTAAAAGATCAGACTGCAGAGTTCCACTCATCTGATACCCGTAGCTTATTTAATGTTAAAAAGCCAGTCCACCACAAGCAATGCCAGGAACTAGCAAACTTAGAACTTTTATTTTTAATATAAATGGACCTGCTTTGGCAGAGCACCGAGATCAGGGCCAGCTGCCCAACCAATCATATGAGCGACGCCACAGCCAGACTGATTCTCAGCGTCACAGGAGGAGGCTTGGTTGTAGGTGAGCACGTTTGGCACACAAAGTTGGCTAACCAGAGACCAGTAAGCCAAGACCACAGAAGTCTGGAGTCAACCATGCTGGCTGACTATATAACGACCAGCTGAAAGGAAAAGGCAGAGGTAGTGGCAGTCTGTCTGCATGTTGTATATTGTAATGCGCACACATTGATTCATCTACTTATATGTTGTTGCCTACACTCTTGTCTTCGTTCTTGTAGAGCAGTAAAAGGAACCGACAGTTATCTTTACTGCTCCACCATCTGTCTAATTAGAAACTCACAGAAATGCACCTCAGCATGTATTAAGGGTGATTGCCCTTAGTGAATGTGATCATGGATGTTTGTCATAAAAGTAGGGTAACAATTTCTACTGAACATGAAAGAAATCTTGGGCAATGGTAGGCTTACCGCTAACTTGTTCGCATACGTGTCAGTTCCAAACAGGAGCAAAAAACCAAAAAGCCAACATTTTACAATATATTTATTAATAGCTTATTTTTGCTAATTTTTTGTTTTGGTGTTTTCTTACTGGAATGGTTTAAAGAACGTTTTCTTGCTAGGTGTAAAACTAAACTTATAAATCACAGTTAAAAATGTATATCATAAAAAACTATCTTTTCTACAGCTTTGTCATTCTCTGATGTTTAATAGTCAAAGCTTTGACTTACACAAACTCTCAACCATGTTTGTTTTGTCTGACAACCAAGTGTAAATACTAACAAAAATAAACATAAACAGAAAGAGAAACATAAACTAACATGTAATCATTGTCTTAACTTGTTTCATGTTGCTACTTATTCCATTTCTCAAAAGACTCACACAGAATGAACACTCGTTTTACTTTAAAAGGAGACATTGCTATATGATCATATCAACTTATCTGTTTAGTTATGCTGCACACAAAACCAAAAAGAGCTTATGTTTACCTTGTCAATTTATTTACAATAATTATGTATTAGCTTCTGTTAAAGTTCGTAATTTCTGTGATTTTTGATAACTTTTCTAACTGTCATTGCTGCCTACATTATTGTAGCCCAAATTTTAATGGCACCGATTATACAATATGCACTACTCAACTTCTTGCATTTATTTTGTGTAAAATAGAATGAATTCTGTTTTTCAATGCAAGAGTTAAAATATCTTACATTTAGTAGTATTGATGTTTAAAGCTGTATTGATCTTTGTCTAGCATATTATTGACAGTGAAGATCATTTGACCTAAATTCTATAGCGATAAGTAAAGAATATGAGGGAGATAATACCCTTCCTATTATTATATTAGCAAAATTTTTTGTGATGCGTATTTGTTTTTGATGCAATTTATCAAAAGCTTATTTCTGCAGAAAGCAGTACTTTCGCTTGATAATTTTTACAGAGTTTCATTTAGCCAATCGTTTGTTAGAGTATGCAGACTCCAGGGTTGATTTGACAAAAATAAATAAATACAATATTAGAATGCCATATCTGTTATTTGTCCCCACCTGCCACCACCTGTAACCTTTCCAGGAAATGAACCCTCTCCACCTGTTGCTCATCACTAGGCTGATATTGCGAGTAGAATTATTCCCTGTAAATTATTGCAACCAAGTTTTTTAAATTTGACTTTGTTCTAATTGTATGCATGTTTAGTCAAATTTTTTGCAGTAAAAAATGCTAACAAATGAATTTCCCTATGAAGGAGTTCAGTTTTTAGTGCGTTTAAAATAATGATATTTGAACCTAATTACATACAAAAAAATTTATTTTATACTAGAGTGTCTGTAAAATCTGATTTATAGAATAAGCAGGGGCATCCATATTTAGACTTTCCAATCATTTAATCTTACAAGTCATTCAATGAAAAGTTCTATAATTTCAACCAATCAAATTCTAGCTTAGCTACATTCTATGTTTACATGCATGATAAGCAATAAACCATATTCGAAGCATGCAGAGATGGTGCACATACCTCTCTGCATGCTTTGAATGAATGAATTATAATTATATGTTACTAAATAAATATATGTTTTCATGCATGATAAGAAGTAAACCACATTCGAAGCATGCAGAGATGGTGCGCATACCTCTCTGCCAAAACGGTCGAACCTTTTTCCTTTCATACTTTTACTTTCATTTTAGGCTCCGCCCTTTTCCTTTGTTCTATGATCAATTTTTGTTTTACTGTCTTCTTAGCTTTTTTTCTGTCTCTCAGTTTCTTCTCAGTAGCCTGTGTGCCCTAACGATGGCCGGGTCTTCCTCTGTGTCTTGAAGGCTGAGCCCTACCACCGTGGTGGTCAATAGACTTATCGCTACGGCTCTGGTCACATTGTTGTGCCATAATATTTCTTTATAATGTATACAAGTGTTTGCAAAACTATGTGAACACGAACACTTTAATTAATCAAAGTAAATACTTAAATTAAACACATACTCGCAGTCAACACCTTAATTCACAAAACTGTTGCTGTTGTATTGTTGCTGGCAATAAGGACAATAATTACATTGCTTTCAGAAATCATGAGACAATCTTACAATTCATGCCTTTATTCATCAGAGGGCACCCTTGCTGTAGCCTGTTAATCTATATAAGTACCACATATTGAGCACATCTTTAGATGCAGAAATTTCCCATTGTAAAAAGACTTTCACTCTTATTTTATAGCAAAGGGAATAGAATTAGTGTCGAAATCTTAAATTGTCAGTTCCTCATAACTAATCTTGTTAGTGGTAAAAAAAGGCATCATTCTTTTATGTTGTGCATTCTTTCATCTCGCAGTGTTAGGCAATTTTTTGATGGATTTATTCTGCTATTTTGTAAGGTGTTTGAAAAACATACTGACCTTAAATACTTAACGAGTAACAGTGATATAGTGAATATCCGATTTGACAGTTTAACTAGTTAACAAGCAAATAGTACAACTTTACCTGTTCAATCTGTAGTCAACGTTCAGTTGCTACTTTTACATCAGGAATGTTGCTGTATAAACTAACATGCAATGATTGCTACATGGTTTAACTATAAAAGCTTTCTTGCTGTGCTCTATTCTGTTTCAATGATTTTGGTAATAGAAATTTTTACAAATAGTTTTTTATTCAACAAACAAACAAGTTTCTACACATTGTCAGCGCATTTAATTTTTCTATTTAGAGTTTAAAGTTCAGAGTATCATGTGACAGCGCCAGCTACGATGCCAGCAACAGCACCAGTGACAGTGCCTTGTATTATTTCTTCATCTTTCTATAAGCTAGTTTGTTACAAAGTGTTTTCTTGCAGCTATTGAAATACACACTCACGCGCGCGCACACACACACACACACATACACACACAAACACACACACCACACACCATCTACCACACACCACACACCACACATACACACGCACGCACACACACGCGCGCACACACACCATCACCACCACCACTACCACCAATAACAAAATACCACCCACATGATAACAGAAAGTCACCACACACAACCGAACTCACGCACACACGTTATTTATTATATTAAGCAGAGCTTAAGATAAGCACAAAATATTTTCACTGGAACTTGAGATTAATAGTAACAAAGAGCCACAAAAGTTCGATTGCAAGTTTTACATAATGAATATGATCACTGCATAGTATAATAGTCAATCTATTAGCATACAAAAACTTATGTACGTAATGGTAAGCAATTCTTTGATACCTCATTAATGTCTTGTAGTTTATCTTGTGGTACAAGTATTATATGCTTCCAAGAGAAGTTGAGCTGAACTCGCTATACTGAACCCATTCGATAGAGCAATAAACAAGCAGAGCAGCAAACTGATCCTAGTAACTAGTTCAGTATTTAAGTCAGCAATTTAAAAACAAAGTATTCAGACTTCTACAAGGATGATTGTTTGTAGTAATCAGTGGTTGCTGGCATGGTTCAAATAGTGTTACACGTGTCTTTTGGTGTCAGTCATAAAAGGAAAAAACTGTTTAATTGTTTTGCCTATATTTTCTAAACATTAGTTATCCATATCGTTTGCAGCAGATTGTTGTAAGCATGTAGTCTGCAAAATTATTATTGATATTATAGCTGGTAAGAGTTAATCTTCTTATTTCTAATTACTCTAACATCACACTTATATTTAACAATGGGGATTGTAAGAACTGTCGAAACTACTTAGGCATCTTTTTCCTGTCAAATGCTTAAAAGATTATTCAACAGAACCAATTAAGTGATATCACCAAATGGATGCCTGAAACACAATGAGAATTGCTAGGCTAGGCGACATTTGAGTTATTTCTATAAAAAATGCATGCATAAAGTATTAAAGATCACTAGATTTTGCATTTCTAGAGTACTTTTTTGTAATTTTAGATTGAACTTTCAATATACACAGTTTTGTGCTCATCAGTATTGTAATTTTACATTTTGGCGGTACTGCATCCAATAATTTAAATAACAAGACTTCCACCCATATGTTTTTATTAAGTGATATTTCTATGGGAATATATTAAAAAAAATTTATTACGAATGACAGTTTCTATTAAATGCTAAAAGCTAAATATTTTTTAAAAAAAGGTTGAAAGCATAGGAAAGTAATAAAATGTAATTACCCACTCAAATCCAATGTTATACGACAAAACCATATAATTATTAGAAAAGTGATTTTAATAAGTGTACAGTAAGATAGAGCATTCATCTTGATAAATAAAAAGCTATAACACATTAGAATTTAAAGCAGTGATGATGCTGGTAAAGTTCAAAAGAAATTGATAAATCATATCAGTAAAAAAAGTGTACATTTTTTATTAGTTATGAATTATCGCTACTATAGTATTCTCAGTGGATATGGTCATTATTATTGTCATTATTGTTGTTTAAAAAATTATTAATTAGGTTGACACACTTTTAAATCCATCAATTTTTATCTAATGTTGTAACATTGTGCAGCACTTCTATATTTTGTTCCATTTCAACATCAAGAAAAATAATAACCAAAATAGATTGCGTAAAACCTTTTGATTTAATTTTCATATTTCTTATAAATTTAGTAACTAAAATTGTTTTACTAGCCATGTTTAAATTAGCTGCTACAATAGTTAGGCTTTCTAGATTTCATGATGTCGAGTAAAGCTTAACTAAACCAGATAATATTGATAGTTTCCAGTTAGATGTCTAAAGTTCCGATCTCATTTCAGAGTCGTCTTCCTTGTTTTCATTCAATTCGCTGCCACCCATTGGTGTTAGCATCACCTCTTCAAGACCTGTGAAAGTAGACATAAATATAAATTGGAAATTGCACATTTCATTGGATGGCATAAAACTGTTAAAGGTTAAGACTGCTGACTAATGAGTAACATTTCAAGAAGTAAAATCAGTCAATGCAGGCTCCGTCGATTATTTATCCAAACTTTGTTTTGGCAGCAAGCTGGTATATTTTACCAACGTTGTTACGCTCCCTTCAATCAATAGAATGATTTACTTGTTTATTGATTTATGTTACAAGTTTCAAGATTCTCATACAGCAGTTTGTTTCTTTATAACTCAAAAGTGAAACATATCACGAACCCGCAGGGTGATTCTCGTAGGTGTGGTCCATGAGGGAAGATGTCTCATCATCAGATGTCCGTGTTGCTGAACTTTCTCTATTTTCAGGTGTCACTTTGTAGCGAGCAGAGAGATTTGACAGCAGAGCAGCTTTCAGACAATCATGAATATACACATATTGGTCCTATAAAATTGGCAGATTGTAAGATCGAGTGAGAGTATGAAAAAACAAGTTTGAATATTGAGAGAAGTTTTTTTTGTATTGCAGACAATGTGATTAAACTAGTAATAGATATTTTAGCAAATAATTATTATTAATAATAATATTATTATGAGTAATAGTATTATAGATCAGAGGCTTAAGTTAGTCTTCTTTTAATATTGTTTCTGAGGTAAAAAGAATTCATTTTCACTAAATTGAGCTATTCAGAGATTAATCATTGCAATCAACAAAGTTTTTTATATCCAAAAACACTATTTAAGTATTATTTTGTTGTTCATAACTTTGGGTGTCATTTTTGCACTTCTGCACAAACACCAACATGACACGAGGATCATGTTCGCCTTTCCACAAATCTGTAATGGCTCAGAACATATGAAAATTAACGACTGGTAAATTTGCATAACATGATTGAAAAATACTTAAAAATTTAATATTTTTAAAATAGAGGTATATTTAAATTGCTTATGAAGCATTTTTAAACTGCTAGAATAAGTATTTAGTTAATAGTGGCAAAAGAAATATAAGTATTTAGTTAATAGTGGCAAAAGAAATAGATAGCAGCAAAATAATATGCATTCCTTCGTGATGTTGTGAACAGTTTTTAAATATTTAGCAAAACTTTTATAACTTTGTGACAGCTCCCTTAACCCACGTTCAATCATACTATAAACTTCTATACATATATTAGATATTAAAACAACTGTGCTATATTTGTTAGTAACTGATATTCTAACTGATAAAAAATAGAAGTTTTGCAAAAATCAATAATCCAAAACTTTTTATTTCTATGAACAAGTTTTACCTTTTTGTATGACGTTTTATGTCTAACTTCGTTACAATATATTTTAGTATAAATTTGAAGCTTTCTTTGTAGGTAAACTCATTGTCAGTCATCTTAGGACATTTTGGCTATCAATAATTATATTTTTTATGATACACATTTATTTGTTAGTCAATCGTACTCTTCTTATGGTGCGTTTACACTGGCCGATTTTGTCACCGATTTTGTCGTGCACAGACAAATTTGATGAGTCGGTGTCGGTGTCGGTAGGTGTGAACAGAAAGATCGGTGTCAGCACCGATCTGAAAGTCGGTGTCGGAGAAACCTAGCAGTGCCCGGTTGCACCGACAAATCGGACGCTCATCAGCCAATCAGAAGCTAGGAGCCTCTGATTAAATGAGCCTAGGCTTTAATGACAGTGCTAAGTTTCTGAAACGAAAGGGCTAGGTTTAATGAGAGGCTAGGAGACTGTCATTAAACTTTCTCTAGTTCTCTTTTTAATAGTGAACGAAGTCTTAGAAGTCCACTTCTGGTTTTCATATATTCTCATTGCATCCTATAACTCTGCATTAATTTATTCTAGCTTTTTTCAAATTCTTTTATGCTATTTTAACAACTTGTTTCTAACTGCAAGATAAATTGGCTTAGACTTTTGCAATTTAAACTAGATCACAGATAGATGTCCTTTTTTCAAGAAGGTTTTACCCAGGTTAGGTACTATCAACCATATTTGGTTGCTGTAAATGTCCTTATAAAATACTGTTTATTTAGGTTATATAGAACAAGTAAGAACAGAACAAGAGCCAAAACCAAATGACATGTTTTAGTAAAAAAAAGTCACCAAAACACCTGACACGAGTGATGCAGCATTCAAAGAGTTCATATAATTACCTTGAAAGGGTCTATAATTTTTCACACTTGATTTTTAGCCTGACGTGCTCAAGTTCTTGCAAACATTATAAATACATTTAACATTATGCATCTATATCCAACACAATCCTAAATACAAAAGCATAGTCCAACATTTTGAAGTTATGATGAATTTAGTTTTGGCTTCTAATTTATTTCGACAAAACACTTCTTTCAAGTTATGGACTTTTAAATTTACGGTTGTTTGAAAACCTCTTCAGTTGTTTTATTTATTTTTAATTTAGTTGTCCTACACAAAACTTTTTCTTCATGGTAAGAAGTTTAAAAGTTACAGTTGTTTGACAAAGTTTGAAAACTTTAACAGTTGTTTTTATTTTCTCTCCTAATTTGTTTCAACTACACAAAAGACCACAAAACACTTTTCTCATAATATGTAGTTTAAAATTTAGAATGGCAAATGTTGTTATATGTTAAATACAAATCAATTCGTCTAAAGACTTTGTTATTACTGGGGCAACGCCGGGTAGCAGAGCTAGTTTGTGATAAAATCATCAATGGTTTATTTATTAGGAATAGCAATCTTTATTTGGCAGCTTTTTAGCAAGAGCATTGTCAATTGGACAGCTTATTAGTTATGAAACCCTTGATTGGATAGCTTAGTAGTGATAGCTTTCTTATCAAGAATACAGCAAGTAAAATCACATTTTAGCAGACAGGAAGGTGCTAAAACAATGTTAAGTCTTTGAGTTATTATAACTCGTCTGCCTCCATTATATTAGCTTAGATTGCTTCAGCTGAGACATGCCCTTTCAAAAGCTTCAAATGAATTGCTGTGTGTTGATGACTTAATGTTACAGATGGCATTACTTGACAGGTGACAATATGTGGCAGTGTCAATCCCACATGTAAACATTTGACAATACTTGACAGGTAGCAGAACATGCATGAGCTAGTATAAACCAGCATTTGAAAATTATAGTGTTAATGCATTAAAATATGTGCTATTATAATGTTCCTACCATATTAATTAACTTATTAGCTATCACATTTATATACCACAGTATAATAATATTCACTGAGCTAAACAACTATATTTTTCTTTCTAAGAACAGAAGGAATGTATTACCTCGGTTTGCACCATTTTGCATCTGTAGTCTCTCATCTCCAATACCATGGCAAAGATGTCAATTTCATCATTCTCTTGTATCTCTTGAAGAAGCCTGTCAACTGCTATGTATGTACCTGTTCTGCCAACCCCTGCACTGAAAACAGCCAAAAAAGGGGGTGAAACTGTGTTATAAATCAGCTTTGGTAATTTTGTTTCCTGTATAAACGTGAGTGCTAGTGTGCCCAATCAGTCAACGTACAGCGCTTGGAAGGAAGGAGTGAGAAATGAATCTTACATGCATTGCCGAGTAAGACATCGAGTGTATATTGATATATGTAAATATATATATACATATATATATATATATCACATATGTATCACTTATGTGTCAATGATACATATATATATATATATATATATATCTAATACTAGGAAGAAAGTACATTTTTAATAATTGCGCTACAAATTTGTTTCGTGCAATGGACTCATCAGACGCGGTTGGAAGTCTATATATATATGTATATATATATATAAACTTTGATGTATATATACATATATACATACACATACATATATACATATATATATATGTATACTGTATACATATATATAGTATATATATATAAGTACTGTATATAAATATCAAGTTTTCTACAGATGTATCTGTATATATATATTTGTATATATATATATATATATATATACATATGTATCTATATACAAACATATATATAGATATATCTCTATAGATATATATATATACATATGTATCTATATACAAACATATATATAGATATATCTCTATAGAAATATATATATATATACATATGTATCTATATACAAACATATATATAGATATATATGCATACAAATATATATAAAAACGTTGTGCTCTATATATATATATATATATATATATATATATATATATATATATATATATATATATATATGGGTCGCGGTCACAGAAACCATGGTTAAGTCGCAAATCACGAAGTTGAGTTATTCGACTTTTAAGTTCCACTAACTGAATTTATAATTTTGGTAAGGATTTTGATAACACATGCTTCTGGTCTAATCAAAGAGTGATCTTTCTGAATCTGAAGCCAGTTTAGATAATAAATGTCTTAAAACCTCGGAAAAACCCCTTAAAACCGTTGCTATGCTAAACAGGAAGTACTGATAAATGGCGTCCGAAAAACGTAATCGTTTCTTTTTTGCCGATTTGAGGGATATTCCGACATTTTGGACACTTATAATGAGTACTTTGTGTTGTATAATCGAGCTGGTGGGCCGCGGGCTACGCTAATGCCCGAGGTCATGGTAGTTACAGGTAGTTACGAGAGGTCACGGGAAGTACGAGAGGTTACGGGAAGTACGAGAGGTTACGAGAGTATAAAGGCGTGGGGAGATTGAGAGGGCTTTCTTCTTGGCATCAACCGCATGTGAGTACACACGTTTATATAACACTTTGGTATTCCAACTGATGCCAAAAGCAGTGTAAGTAAAGGGAATGACCATGATATATTCTTAACCATTCATTTAAGATTTTTACAATATTTAATTATAAGAATAATTATTCGATTTTATAAGATTTGATTATAAGAAAAATAATTCGAATTTGCAAGATCAAAGTATAAAGTGACCAATAATGTGCAATATGTTACTGCTATTATTATTTTTTAACATTTTGTTGATCATACTACGGTTGTGCTCAATATCGCGGCACTGCCAAGCCGTTTTTAATATCTGCAAAATTAGGTAATGTACTGGTTTTTGTCTTGGTCTACCAGTGTACCTAATGGCGACCCCACAGGTCGGCTTACATTAGCTTGCCGTGCCTATAACTGTATGTGATTATAGAAGACCACATCAACCCTAAGGTCCGTCGTCGGAATAGCTTAGGTCGACCTCTCTGCTACTAATTAGGTCGACCCAGTCAGGGCACCTTTAGCTGCTGACCCCCGTAGTCAACCAGCTGACCGATGATGCCTATACTGGTCAACTATCCTGCATTAATTCTTGCTGACCGTTCAAGTGAGAAATGAAGAGAGAGAGTGCGTGTGTGTGTGTATAATTGTATTGACTAGACTACAAAACAACTGCCCCCACTGCGGCTATGCCTTCCTTTATATAGGTTGCAGCTCGCCCATATAAGGGCATAATGACTATATATGGTAATAATGACCATATATGGGTTAATGACGCGGGGTTGACTAATAATGTAAGTAAGCATGCACTTGAAATGAGCTGTATAATACGAAGAGTAACAAATCTGCCACATACGCCGACCCTATAGACGGCTATCCGTCTATATAGACATATATAAAAATAATACTAAAAATAAAAAAGAATAGTAATGAGGTGATAAAATAGAGAAGGAAATGAGTCTAAACCGCTTGTTACTGTCACAGTTACGGGCTGGCCTCTTGCTGGTCGGCCAGCTTTTCTAAGTATGCGGCCGTCCTACGCAATTGCTGAGCCTCTAACCCCAACCGGTCAGCGGCTGACTTTGACTTCCTTGGCATCGAGATTTCCAACCTCTCTGGACGTACACTCACAGTCCGAACGGAAATCTGAGGCTGGTGTTGACTGAATGATTGGGGCATGGCAGCACATTTTAAACTAGCCGCTGCCAATGAAGTAATCGCTCCCGAATTGTTTAATTGGATACTGTTCAACTCATACTCCCGCAGGTGCGGAGGCAGATTCCTACTCCTCTGAGGCCTGCTAACATTGTCTGGCTGTCGGTGGACAGCTGACTCTCCTGCCTCCGCACTTGCTGGAGTGCAGTTTTCTGTATCTCGGCATTTTCCACTAGAAGGCTGGCTTTCTGGGTTGTCAAAAGCTTCCTTAGGAGTTGTCTTATCGCCACCTTCGGAGTTGTCCTTCCTATTTGCCTTTTCTGCATTTTCAGCTTCTAAGACAGGCTCTGCCTGAGTTTTTCCAAAGTTTTTCCTTACTCCACGCATGTTAGGCCTTCTACTAGGCTCAAGCAAGACTGGGGCTTTTCCATGATAATTGCTGCAGGGTTTGTAAGCCCTCAACCGGTGTTCAGACTGCACAGAACGCTGTCCCCGGCGTTCGATTGTGTACGTATGATTTGGAAAGCTTTGGATTACCCGGTAAGGCCCAACTCTCTTGGCCGACAACTTGGAGTTCTCCCCCTTCCGTCGACGTCTGCGGGTCATCCAGACCAGGTCGCCAGCCTTGAACAGTGGTGGTTCAGTGGTGTCTTCAGCCACGATTTCTGACTGCCTGTGCCTGAGAATCTCATGGGCTTATAAGAGCCGATCTTGGATTGCAATAGCGTACTCATTCGTACTCTGAAAAGATTCCACTGAACTCCCATGTTGGAGTTGGTCAGGGAGGCGCAACTCCCGACCGAGCATCATGTAATTTGGAGTTTCTTTAGTGGCTGAATGGGGAATCCCCCTCAGTGTTCTCATTAAATGTGGTAACACGAGATCCCACTCCTCCTGTCCTCTTCCCGTAAGGAGGGCTCGCAGGGAGTCTCCGAGTATTCTGTTATTCCGTTCAACTATACCGTTACCTTCAGGCCGGTATGGAGTCGTCCTTGACTTCTCGACTCCCCAAAGTCGACACAGCTCCTGGAATAGGTCAGATTCGAACTGGGCCCCCTGATCAGTATGGATTATTTCTGGCAATCCGAAATAACTGAAAACCCTTTCCTCCAGCGTACTGGCCACTGTAGGCGCGGTGGCATCTGGGATTGCGATAGCGTCCGACCACCTAGTGAAGTGGTCGGTCATCACAAGAGCCCAGATGTTTCCTCGGGTGGTTAAGGGTAGGGGGCTGACCAGTTCTACAGCCAATCTCTGCCACGGTCGACCAGCGTAGAGCCTCTGTCTATTGGAGGTTGTTGCACCAGTGCCATGTTTGGCCTGTTGGCATACTTCACAGGACATTACCGTCTGACGTATGTCACTGGTCATTCCTGGCCAATACCAGTCAAACTGGACCCTTTTTAGTGTCCGATCTACGCCACTGTGGGCCTGTCTATGTGTCTCCCAGATTAGGTCTTGCCGCACAGGCAAAGGGCAGACGGTGACTGCTTTGCTTCTACCATTTCCTGGGATTGTCGCTGTCAAGACCCCGTCGGGATCGATCCGTAGCTGTGAAAACATGTTGGCTAGCCTCTTCAACTCTGGGTCGCCTAGTTGTAAAACTTGGGCATCTATGGGTCTACCAGTCAACACTGCCTGGTAAATTTTCCCGATTGCCGTCTCTGCTCTCTTTTGTAGCGCAACAATTTCGCCAGCTTTCGTCTGTGCAGAGGGCCGTTTTTCTATAATAGGGGGCTGAAGTAAGCCTTGGTCGACCTTCTTGTTTACACTAGGGTCGCCCTCCTGGATTGGCCTGGGGCCGGCCTCCTTGTCCCTCCTAGGCCCGCTGTTGGGTCCGACCTGGTCGATCTCCACATCTGCCGAGACGCCCACTGCTTGGTTCCTCCATCTCTGGGATTGCTGGGGCAGAAGTGGCCACTCAATCTCATCCAGATTTCCCGTGGGAACTCAACTTGATGGAATCGTCCCCTCCTGTAATTCCTTACAGATCTCCGAGCGGGGAGGCCCACCATCTCGTCTATCTATTGAGGCACATTGCTTGCAGTCTTCACACTGTTGCCTACTCAGGCCATCAGCATTTCCATGCTTCTCTCCCTTTCGGTGCACGATCTTGTATCTGTGTTCCGACAAGCTTTCCAACCACCGTGCTATCTGACAGGAAGGTTCCTTTCTCCGGTGCAGCCAGACTAGGGAAGCATGGTCGGTCCTGATGACAAACTCTCGACCGTACAAATAGGGCCGAAAATGTTTCACGGCTAACACCACCGCCAGGAGTTCTCGCCTCGTGACACAGTAGTTCCTCTCCGCAGGGGAGAGCGTCTTGCTGTGATAGGCGATAACTCGCTCCTGTCCTTGTTGGACCTGGGACAATACGGCCCCAGTTCCGACGTTGCTGGCATCTGTGTCAAGGGTGTACTCTAAGGTCGGATCTGGGTAGCCTAGTACAGGGGCATGCGTCAAAAGCCACTTGAGGTGACTGAAAGCTTCTTGTTCAGGTTGACCCCACTTCCAGGTGGACCCTTCTGCCGTGAGTAGTGTCAAGGGCTTGGCAACTGAAGCGTAGTCGGGCACGTATCGGTGGTAGTAACCGGTAGTGCCGAGAAAAGCCCTCAGCTGAGTCACATCGGTTGGCTCCGACCACCTGTGGATCGCTTCCACTTTTTCCGGATCCGTGGCTACCCCAGTCGAACTCACCACATGTCCGAGGTACTTCACTTTTGTCTGCATGAGGGTACACTTAGATGGTTTTAGTTTCAAGCCGGCTTGTCGAAGCCTGTCTAGTACTTCTGACAGCCTAGACAGGTGACTCTGGAGGTCGGCTGACATGACTATGATGTCGTCCAGATACAGCAAGAGCGTCTTCCAGTGGAGCCCTTGCAGCACTCGCTGCATAAGCATCTGGAACGTGGCAGGGGCTGACGTCAGCCCGAAAGGCAGCACTTTCCATCTCCAAAGCCCACTTCTCGTGATGAAGGCTGATTTCTCCTGCGCTCCCGGCGACAGGGGTACCTGCCAATAGCCGCTCATCAAATCGAGAGTGCTGAACAACTTGCTGCCTGACAGAGCATCCAGACTGTCATCAATTCGAGGAAGTGGATATGCGTCCTGTTTAGTGACCGCATTCAACTTCCGATAGTCAATGCACAGTCTCCAGGTTCCATCCTTTTTCCTGACCAGGACCACAGGAAAGCTCCAAGCTCCATATGCCTGCTCTATCATTCCCTGTTTGGCCAGCTCAGAGACCTGCCGATCTATTTCCGCTTCCTTCTCAGGGCCAACCCTGTATGGGGTCTGCCGAATGGGTTGAGCATCCGTTATCGTGGGTATCTCATGTTGGACCAAGGTAGTCTGACCCACATCTCCATCCCCTTTACTGAAAACATCGGCATACTGATCAAGGAGCCTAACTACCTGTTGTCTGTCGTAGTCACTCCTACAGTGCACTATAGCTTGGCTATGCAGCTCTTTCACGTGAGGAGCCACCTTTGGGTCAGGCCGGGTATCCTGGCTTGGTCTCGCTCCCTTTGGCCCCCCCTCTGTCCAGGGCTGGCCGATTTCAGTTTCATCGACTCCTGTGTAGCTGCCAACCACAGTTCCCGATGCTACCTGTACAGGGGAATCTGTCGGGTTCAAACAACACAGGGCCACTCTTCTCTTCTCATCAGGTAGGTGGAGGCTGGCAGCCACCATGTACCGATCTCCTGATCCCTCTACCATTCCTAAGGGTTGGTAGGTGTGGGTCGTGAGGCGGCATGTAACCACCATCTCCGACCGAGGTTGAAGTGTCATGGTACGGACAACCTGCACCTTGCTCACCAAGGGTCGTCCGTCCCGATCTGTGCAGATCAGCTTCTGATCATTCACTACCAATGTGGATTCTTGGAAATTCATTTCACAGCATTGGTCTGTCAAGAATGGCATCCCGATGATGGCATCTTCTTTTAGGGGGCATACAAGAAGTGATACAGTCAATTGTACACTTCTGACTCGGATGGGTAGGGTCAACATGTCATGAAAGTTTAGGCGAGACCCATCAGCCATCGTGCCATAGTCTGTTCTCTCTACCAACTGAGCCTTCAACCCCGCGGGAAGCCGGTCAAAGACATGACGGCTGAGTAGGTTGGAGGTGCATCCACTGTCTATCAGGAAATGAGCAGGTCGGCCCATAATCTTCCCAGGTAAGAAATAGCTACTACTGTACGGTTTCCAAAGGGTGTCCGCAGCCACTCTCTCAGGACCGACCTGCTGAGTCGTCCGACCGGTGTGCTGCCACCTCTTACGCCGTCTCCTTGTCTGGAGCTTTTCTGTAACCACTGGGTTTGGGATTTGGATTTCCTCTGTTTGCTGCTCAGTTAGTGAGTCAAAGGAGTTTTGTAGTAGGACTGAGGTCGACCCATGGGGGGTCTGAGGTCGACCTGTCCGACGTGGGGTTTGCCAAGGTGGCTTTCTCTGGTTTGAGGGTCCACAGTCAGTATGTCCCCCTACTGCTGTGGACGATGTCCGTTTCCCTGCTGCTGGTTTCTTGCTGGCTGGGTAGCTACCATCTGAGGACACTGTCGTCTGCCATGTCCGACTATTCCACATTCCCAACAGCTAGTCGCCCTTCTGATTTGCTGCGGCTCTGGAGTAGTCCGACCTTGGCTTCTGAGTCGGCTACCATTGACCGCCAGTCTTGTCATCAAGGTGGTCAGCTCCTTTAGGGCTACAAGGACATCTTCCAACGTAGCCGATTTTGTAGCTTGTGGGAGGTCGACCTGGGCTGCCTTGGGGTCATCCTCTTCCTCCCCATCTATAGCCATGATGGTTGACCTTTGGGTCAACCAAGGATTAAATGGCTGAATTTGCAGAAAGTCATTTCCAGCCTGCACTGCCTCTCCCAAAGTCTGTGCTCCCACCGCTAACAGATGCCTCTGTAGATAGGTGTTGCCCAATGTCATGGAGAAAGCATCTAATGCCATATTTGCACGATGGTGCTCAGGCAGATCAGCATAAGCTATATTGGCTAGTCTTTCTACTTCCGCAGCATGATCTTGCAAGCTAACCTTGACTTCCTTCTTGAGGTTTAATCGACTCCTGGCCTCTCTAACTGTCAGACCAAATTTAGTTCTCAAGGCTGCAAAGATGGCATCTGTAGTTTCTCCCCTGCCACAGCTTTTAGCACCGTCATTCAGCACCTCTCTGAGGTGCAGACGTGCTGACCCTGCAGACCATTGATTAGCTTCAGCTACTTCCTGAAACTGACTGATGAACAGTTCAACATCATCACTGCCATCAAACTTAGGGGGCTTGAAGTCCCTCTCTGGTCGAAATTGCCGTAAAGCCTCAGTTATGGCGTCAGCCATCCGCCCATACTGATCAGCTTGATGGAGGTCAGCCTCAGCTGCCTCTCTCCTAGTTGACCGCCTTCCAGGCATGGTCAGACGATCCCACCGCTGCCACCAGTGTACTGGTTTTTGTCTTGGTCTACCAGTGTACCTAATGGCGACCCGACAGGTCGGCTTACATTAGCTTGCCGTGCCTATAACTGTATGTGATTATAGAAGACCACATCAACCCTAAGGTCCGTCGTCTGATTAGCTTAGGTCGACCTCTCTGCTACTAATTAGGTCGACCCAGTCAGGGCACCTTTAGCTGCTGGCCCCCCCCCCCGTAGTCAACCAGCTGACCGATGATGCCTATACTGGTCAACTATCCTGCATTAATTCTTGCTGACCGTTCAAGCGAGAAATGAAGAGAGAGTGTGTGTGTGTGTGTGTATAATTGTATTGACTAGACTACAAAACAACTGCCCCCACTGCGGCTATGCCTTCCTTTATATAGGTTGCAGCCCGCCCATATAAGGGCATAATGACTATATATGGTAATAATGACCATATATGGGTTAATGACGCGGGGTTGACTAATAATGTAAGTAAGCATGCACTTGAAATGAGCTGTATAATACGAGGAGTAACAAATCTGCCACAGTAATACATTTTCTTATAGATATACAGCTATTTCTACGACGACCAGCCAAAATCTGTTTAAATTTTTAAATTCAGCATAATTTTTTTGATACAAATACAGAAATCTAGATAATTATCACAACCTCTTAATATTGGTTGCTACGACGTTTTGAAATGCAAAAAAAACTGTGCATCGGTTTTCGTTTCTCAGACTTTAACACCAGTTTTCTCGGAACTAGGTTTTCGCACTGATGGTAAACATGCATTCAGTTTATTGACCATAAAACCTGTTGTAATTAAGCTAGAATCAAAATTTTTTTTGCAAAATAATTGTGAGAATTTTCTCCTTTTGTTAATGCAAACAACTCTAAATCTTATCATCCCGACTTAACCATGGTTTCTGTGATCATGACACATATATATATATATATATATAGGACACAGCATTTTTTACGCTTGCTGCTTGTCAGGCTGTCTCTCTACTTAACTCATAGAGTTTGGAGTTTTCCTTTCAACTTAGTTTCTTTGATATGATATATATTACTTTTAAAAAATATATAAATCTAATAGAAAAGATGAGAGAAAACTTATCCAAGATTTCTCCTCTATTACAGGTTTTTTAATCTTTAGAGTACTGTCACTCTAGTTTTCTCTAGTGTATGTATGACTAAGAATATCTCCTTTATTTATAAAGCTAAAAAAACGCTGCAATCTTTTGTTGAAAATCTTTTGACCACTTATTTTGTGTTAGTGTACAAATTTTTTAGATTTAAATTGTGTTGTACCAAAGTTCCATTTTTTGCCATGATTAACCTGAGGTTTTAGGAGTTACCAGACACCAATTAAGTAAATGAAAATACCTGCAGTGTACGACCAAAGGGCCTCTTGGCTCAGGCTTCAAGTGGCTTCTCACCACCCTCACCAAGTTTAGCAGACTTGAGGTTTCTTCTGGACATCCAAAGTCAGGCCAGAAAGACACAGAAAAATGTTTGACCGTTCTTTTTGCATCTTTCTGTAAGATGGTGAAGGTAGAGAAGCGGTTTTAAAAATAATAAGTGCCTGCAGCTCGAAGACTGTTCTAATGGTTATCAGTAGAACAAATTATTAGCTAACATTAAAAAAATCGGTCATTTAAAATATTTATGGTGAACTTACAAAAATTTTCTACTACTTGTGATTGTTTTTGATGTTTGAGGTGATCTGACTGGCCGGTTGTTTTAAGATTAAAATCAACAAGACTTGATCATGCGTAAAATCCAAACCAAATTGTTTATATTTGTGTATAATTCTTTAACTCATTAACAAAGAGCGTAGCTTCAAGAATATAAAGCATGGGAATATATCTACATCTACGCACTTACCATCTGAACATCAAAGATTCGAATAGTGTATTCTGGTAGTATTGAAGTGGATACCAGAGTAACCACTAAATCTCCATACGCTGATCCTTCATCAACCTCATCTGGCCAGTACTGTTCACACTTCCTCCTGTCTGTAAAGCATGTTTGTTTTACAGTGTATAACAGAAACGACTCAAACTTTTTAAGATACAACAAAAAACTAGGATTGTTTGACAGTTCTGATGTTTAACATTAATACAGCTTTCCATTTAGGAAGATAGAAAAAAGAATCATTGACGAGATCTGACTATGTTGCGATCTATATACAATGTATATATGTATATGTATAGATTTCTTATTTATGCATAGTTTTGCTATATACAAATGTATTCATTTTAGTTACTTTAATGTTCAGTTCAGACACCCAAAAAATAGTATTAGATTGCTTCAAGTTCTGCATGAATGAAAAAGTTGTCAGCGTTAAAAGTAATCTGTGTCAACATTTTACTAGGCACATAAGTAAACCAAGTCAGAATTATTTGAAACATTTTTATTTTTATCAGCTGTTGTGCTCTATTATCCTAATAATATTCTATTATCCTAAAAATGTTCTATTATCCTAATAATGTTATGCAAATAAAAAGTGCATCAAAACCAAAATAGTGGCTGCGAATTGCCTAAAATAGTTATTTGTCTTGAATAATGGCAAAAGCAAAATCTGGGCAAAGATTATATTAGTAGTCTTTCAGCATCATTGACATTTTTATTCTGAAAACGTAAGTCTTATTTGTATGCCTATATTTAACTATATTCACATAATAAAATATTTGAAAATAAAATTATTTTAATTATTCTATCAAGATATGTAATTAAACTTTAATAGCTATTATCTGTGATCCTTTGATTGATTGATTTTCATAAAGACTTACTTTTTTCAATCAGCTGTGTCAACATGACAATTGTAGAAACATTCTGCTCCCAAACCATTCTCCAGAAGTGATCGATGGTTCCAGGAAGAGGACCTTGGGTAGCTATGTATTCTCTGCGAGACATGAATCCCTACATTATTAAAAATTATTTGATACAAACTTGCATGACGCGGCTTGGTTTTATCAACATAATCGCAAGGAATCTACATTTATATATGAATATCAGTTCCACTGTCTGTCCAGTTATAACAAGTAAAATCTAGCAATTAAAACTCCGCTTTACAACAAATTTCATCTTGGAATCTTTAGGTTTGAAGGCCAGGGATCTAATCTACTACACTACAATTATTATTCAACTGATCCTAGTGATGAATGATTGTAATTACATTGATTACACCAGTTAAATTTATTAAAACATTTTTCTGCCTAAAATACTCACATTTAAAGCACTTTGGGTGAAGAGCTAGCACTGTTGGTTGCTGTGCGTAGCATAACTATTATCAACCTGGCTTAAAACACGGCTATTGTTTAAGTAAAGATTTAGACTCCTAGCTTGTGAAGTAAGTATTCATTGGGTAATTATTTTATTATATCTGTGATGCTGAGTATAAATTGAGTGCATAAAACAGAACCAGTAAACCAACTATTGTATACTGAATTATTCATTTATTGTTTTTTAAAAGATCCATGTATACCACAAATTTATTCAAGCTCACAAAAGTTCATTTTTTTCTGTTTCATCAAATTTTATGGTTGTGATGTCTATATAAACCAAATTATATTAAAATCATTTTAATTGCATCATAACTTTATTAACTGTAATTACAACATCATACACAAGATGTGTGTTTAGAACAAAAACATTCCTATGGTTTGTCAGTGGTGTCATCCTGATAATATAGGTATTATATAAACTGAACTGAACTTGAACAACTTGCCTGGTTGAGTTGAGAAGTTTTACCATAGAAATGTCAAAAGTGGATTTGGCTAGTATTTAGTAACTACTATATTTTATTTATTTCTGAACAGTATAACCGACTGACTTGCAAGACTTCTGGTACCTATTTTTAAATGCAAATCATTGTTTTAAGCGCCAAAGCTGCAGTTGAGTTTATTGATTAGATATAAAACTTTTTTATACAATTATAACTTTCTCAGCATTAAAAACATCTTAAACTGATGATGCAAATGAAAGTTAAAGCAAATGATACATATTGAATCACTCAGAATGGATTGAGCTACACACAATAAACTGGGCTACTTTAGTTTGCTACGGTAGCAGAAATAATAATTTAAAAAGGACACATCGACAGCAGCTCATTTTTTAGGTTTGTAACAATGATTTACAAAAAGTGATTAATTTGTAAAAATTATCGACGGCAGCTCTTTCTCTAGGTTTGTAACAATGATTTACAAAAAGTAATTAATTTGTAAAAAATTGTTAATGTGTGTGTTTCACCCCTTATTCTATTAAAAAAACATTGTTTACAAAGGTTAAGTTAAGATAGCCATAAATATGCAATTAAACAATTTAGCATCCTGTGGCCATCGGTAAAATACATTAAAGAATTCTTACAGGCATGTAGTTAGCGTTGATATAGTCTGAACCAATTTCCTCTTCTGCAGGTAGAAGTTTCACTCGAGAATGGTCAACTGAAATAGATAAATAGAGATTAAAAGTAGGACTAGTTATTAAACTCATTTTTAAGCTAAACTTCTTTAAAAGAAGCAAAATTAAAGAAATTCAAGCGAAGTTACTTGCAAGAGTATGAAATAGTAGAGCTTACAGCTAACAACACCAGAACTCATATATATATGTAAATATATGTATATATAAATATATACATATACTAGCCAACTGCCTGGCGTTGCATGGGTATTAAAAAACTGCTTATAAACAGTGGCAAGTAATGTAGTTGCCTGCCACTTTACATTAGCCTGACACATTGCCAATGACTAATTTAATTTAGTAAGCTACTATCTGTATTGGTAAACTTACTAATAAGAGCCGTGAGAGCAAGCTTTAGTGATGTTGTGTAACGCAGAGTGCTACGCACTTTTTAACCGACATAACAACTCATATCGCCTAATGTATTCATTGCATCTCGCGTAGCTTAATTTGTTAAATTATTGCTTGATGAATCAGAAGGTTCCCAGATCAAACTCAGCACAAAGCAAGTTTTTCATTCCTAGGTTTTGTGGGATATTATGTAAATATCCGAGGCTTTTCAGTGATTAGCCGGTAAACCAAGAAAAAGCCGAGGGGGAGTGGAACTAACAGGTCTTGCTATATAAGCAGGCGTTAAACAAATGCTTGGCAGAAAGCTCAGTGGAGAGCAAGTGAGCTGATCGTCTGCATTGCTGTACTTCTACTGACAAGCAATTTGAGCTTTGGAGATCGGACTTGAGAGTCTATTGGTTAGCAGTGAGGCTGCTGATTGGTTAGCCTATTGGTCGGCAGTAGGGACTGCCGTGAGATCGATGACAGCATTCTGCTGCAGGCGTGTATCGCCGTGGTGGTGAAGGCTGGTGGCAAAGGGGAGGCTGGTGTGTCATCGTAGCAGCTTGGTGCTGCGCAGCAATATCCTCGTTATATTGCTAAAAGGTTTTAACAGCTATAGCTAGATACACCGAGCAATGGGCCATGATATGTATACACGTAACAGTACAATTCGCTATTAACTGGTATCTGCTAGTCTCAAGCCAATGCTATTAGTCAGGTCTCAAAAGAGTGACCTGAATGAAAAGTAAAGGTTTGAAAGCCTTCTTACAAATTAGTTAATATAGCAGCCTGATTGCTGTACAAAATCAACTTGCATGAGAATAAAAGATTCTTGAATAATTTTACAGTATTTTTTATCAATCTACAATTATGGAAGCTCTAAATCAAACACTACTTTTGTCTCTACACACAAAGTTTAGGAAACTAGCCTTGGAAAAAGTCCTGGACTCGAATTATGAATTAACTTCTAGCAAACAAGAAAAAGATTCATTTTTTGACTTGCTACAGTTTTGCAAGTAAAAGTGGAAGAGTTTATTAAAATTAGAAGCTAAATATTAAAATATTAAGTTACACAAAATAAGGTAACTTTAACTATACCTAGTGTTAGTTGAAGTCATCTTACCTTGCATACTTCTACTCTCTGTCAATGACCAAATTTACAAACTGTCGGGCCTAAACTTCTACTTAGATCTAACAATGAAGTCTTTTTTTACTGATTGTTATTATAACTAAATTTATTGTAAGTTTTTACATACATTTTTTATACTTTGTGCTTTTCAATATTACATATGGTAACTCAAAGTATTTATTACTGTTTTTTTACTCAGCTCTAAAAAGTGTTTGTGCTAGAATATTTGCCCCAGTTTGCTAGACTTTTTATAAATGAAGCAAATTGACTTTGAACCAAGTCTTAAATTCAGATGTTTTAAGATAGACACTAAAGTTTTTGTAACATCACACACTGTATAACATCACACCTTGTATAACATCACACACTGTATAACATCACACGCTGTATAACATCACACACTGTATAACATCACACACTGTATAACATCACACACTGTATAACATCACACACTGTATAACATCACACACTGTATAACATCACACACTGTATAACATCACCCACTGTATAACATCACACGCTGTATAACATCACACACTGTATAACATCACACACTGTATAACATCACACACTGTATAACATCACACACTGTTTAACATCACACACTGTATAACATCACACACTGTATAACTAAGCATACGTACAGGGAAGAATGTCAACCCAACGATTTTTAGAAGTGTTCGGCTCCAAAACAGCTGCATTATGTCGATTTTTTGGAGACATCCTCAGCAAAGTCTGCAATCATCACAAAATAACATTAAGCAAATATGTTAACAGATACATTAGTAAAAACATTTTTCACAAAAAAGATTTTAATGCCATAAGCTACACACATTGAATGCACAAGAATATTTTTAAAAAGTTTATGAAAACAAGGTTTACTTTGGAGCAAACCTGTTTCAACATTTTATTAGTAACTTTTCAAATGGCCTTCTCTCAACAGCTTTATAAGTTCATAGTTGTTAACCATCATACAACTTGATTAATTGTGCACTGACATCTCTTTTGCTTATTTAACAACAGAAGCATGCCTAATGATTGATCTGTTAGAATTACACATGTATTCAATGAGCTCTACATCGTACTCTTCAAACTTAAATCAAACTCTACATAAAACTCCTCAGCTAGTGTTGAACTCAATGAGCTTTTCATGATGCTCTTCAGAAATAAATCACACTCTATGAGCTTTAGCTAACACTCTTCAGCTAATTTCAAACTCAATGAGCTCTTTGTTGTACACTTCAAATATAGATTAAGCTCATCGAGCTTTTCATTGTACTCTTCAGACACGCATAGGCGCAATAAGGTTTACGCTGTATTTTGCAGACACGAATATATTCAATGAGCTTCACACAACGTTTATCAGACTTGAATCAGACTTGGTGGTAGAGTCTGTGTTATACTATTTGGATGCTATTAAGAGTCTGAATTATACCTGATACTCTTCAGAGAACAGGAAGTTCTGGTCTTTATGCATGTTTTCAGTGTGAGCTACAAAATCTTTCTGTGAAACAGGTGCCGGTTGCTCTTGCTCATCGGTTTCTGTATTATCTCCAGACCAGGTAGGTGAGTCTGTTCGAGACATGAATTTTGGAGATTCACCCCCTAGTCTGCAACTTACATTTTTAAAATGTTAGCAGAAAATATGCGAGTTCAAGTTATTAGCTTACTTGTTTACTTAATAAATATATAATATCAATCAGTCAATCAGCATACATATCATCAGATATGAATCAGACAACAACTAAATTGTAACCTTGTTGAGCTTTTTGAGTAAAATAGAACTTACACAAAATTTTAGTAGAGTTTATCTGAAATTATCGATATTATTCTATCATTTGTGATACTTTTTGATGTTTGAGGAGATCTGACTGCCAGGATGTTTCAAAATTAGAATTGAATAAACCTGATTGCACTGAAAATGCTCATCACGGTTAAAACACACAGATCAAGCGAGAGTGCGATTATGACGTCTTTAGTTGCAAAGAGTCTGACAGAATAGAGACACGTAATGCTGCAACTTAAACACAGTAGCCGATATCAGCTATAGCAATATAGCTATAGGAATATTTATTCCAATTTAGAATGATAGAGATGAGTGTCTTAAAACCCATTATAATCTAAATTCAGCCTGCAAAATCTTTTCAGTTTTTTTATGAAAGGTAGATAAACTATTTAAAATTGCTCGTAGCTTGTTACAGGATGTTTAATAAGCTGAAAATCGAGAAAAATGGTCTCAAAAAAATGTGTTATTATAACAAAGTAGCGTTGTTATCATGCTTTGATAGCTCATTTTTAAATACGCAACGTTAAATAGCTTATCTTCCTTTCAGAAAAAATTGAGGTTATTTTGAAGGCTGAATTTAGATAATAATGGGTTTTAAGACACCCATTTCTATCATTCTAAATTCATAATTTAGAACTTGTGACGATTGTGTTCTTTTCGAGACCAATATTAAAACGCTGTAAAAAGCCTTTATTACTTTGAAAGTTAGTGGATCAATCTTTATTTTGAGTACAAAATTGGAATCAGCATGTTTGATTTATCTAAAAAATATGATAAAATTGGTACGTGGCAATTATGGTTTAAAGAGACTAATTATTGCTAATCACAAGGAGTTGCCTTACCTGTCTTTACGCTTCTTTAGTACAACCATAACTATGATGAGTAATATCACGGCAACCAAAAAAGCAGCCGCTCCAATAGCAATTGGAATGATGTCAAGTTTTGTTCGTTCTTGCACAACGCACTCCGAGTCAGCGTAGCCTTCCCCACTAGTCCATCCTCGTAAGTATATGCTTGACAAACAAGAATTGTAGCAACAGAACCAAGCAATGTTTGTTTGAACCGTGATTATTAGTATTAATAGTTGTAAGCAAAGGCAGAAAACAGAGCCGAATAAAAGTCAGAAATAAATACAAAACTGTCAGGCAGTCATGGTTAAACCGACAGTGGAATAAAGAAAAAAACAGAGAGAGGGAAAAAGAGAGAGAGAGAGAGAGATAGAAAGAGAGAGAGAAAAAGAGAGAGAGAAAAAGAGAGAGGGAGAGAGAGATAGGGAGAGAGAAAGAGAGAGGGAGAGAGAGAGAGAGAGAGAGAGAGAGAGAGATAGAGAGAGAAAGAGATAGAGAGAGTGGGAGAGAGAAAGAGAGAAAGAGAGAAAGAGAGAGGGAGAGAGAGAAGGTGAGAGAGGGAGAGAGAGGGAGAGAGAGGGAGAGAGAGGGAGAGAGAGGGAGAGAGAGGGAGAGAGAGGGAGAGAGAGGGAGAGAGAGGGAGAGAGAGGGAAAGAGAGCGAGAGAGAGCGAGAGAGAGGGAGAGAGAGCGAGAGAGAGGGAGAGAGAGGGAGAGAGAGGGAGAGAGAGGGAAAGAGAGCGAGAGAGAGCGAGAGAGAGGGAGAGAGAGGGAGAAAGAGGGAGAGAGAGGGAGAGAGAGGGAGAGAGAGGGAGAGAGAGGGAGAGAGAGGGAGAGAGGGAGAGAGAGGGAGAGAGAGGGAGAGAGAGGGAAAGAGAGGGAGAGAGAGGGAGAGAGAGGGAGAGAGAGGGAGAGAGGGGGAGAGAGGGAGAGAGAGGGAGAGAGAGGGAGAGGGAGAGAGAGGGAGAGAGAGGGAGAGAGAGGGAGGGAGAGAGAGAGAGAGACTGGCAATCACATTGACAGCTCGTACTAGTTACCAGTTACGAGACTGAAGTATGAGTAAAAAGTGAACAATCAAGAGACAAGTAACATGCTGTTTTAAGCATGTGTGACGAATAATATTTTTGCTGTTAGAACAATTTGGTCCAAAAGTTGACTATCATCTAGTTTTTTTAGATTAGAGTTCAATACTTGTATTCTGCTGAAGTTGCTTTGCATGAAAATCAGTTCAGCCAATAAAAAATACACTTTATCTACGTTTTGCTAAAAATAATGCTTTCATTCTTAGATGTAAAAAGTTTGATTACAATTCTTTAGCGTGTCAAAACTGTTATAAGTTGGAGCAAACGTTTTTATGAAAAGGCATTATGTCTTGTAATTCAATCCGCAACCTAAAGCCTACATTATTATTACTTCAAGGATCTTCATATAGCATTAGAGCCAATGCATGTTTTAAAAATACGTAAATAATTCAACTACTTAAAAAGACTAAATTAACAAATAATAATAATAATAATCAGGAAAAGGTTTTATAGTTACTTCACCTTCATGATACGTGAAGAGAATTGTAGGTTCAGTCATAGCGAGTTAAATAAATATGTGGTGTGAGTTACTTTAACTTGCACTAAATGTACTTGAATCAATGCATTTGTATTTCATAATCAACTTTTCCTTTTTATCAGAATTTATACTGTTACTTAAAACGGTGTAAGGTTTTGAAAAGTTCTGATGTCATTTGATGTAAATTAATTGGTACAAACAAATAATTGATCAGTTCTTCCATCAAAAGTCAAAATAGTTGCATTTATGTGACATGGTAATTTTAGGTATGATTGTGCGGTTTAAAAGCAAAACAGGTTGTGCTTGGGCTGTGCCAGTCAAGGCAGGATAAGACAGAGAATAACAGTTCAGGAGCAAGACAAGGTAGAGCTAACAGGGTAGAGCAGAACGTTAGGGTAGGGGAAGGTAGGATATGAGAGGGTAAGACATGACCAGATAGGTAGAAAAAAGCGGTGCAAGGTTTGACATGGTTCTTAGTGCCTTGCTTCTTCAAGGGTTTCAAACAATTTTTCTACATAAAAAAACCAAATATATACATACATGTATATGCATTTCATAAAACAAGCGCTATTGAGGTTTGCATATTGATTAAGCTGCTCAATATGTTTTTAAAAACAAATGATAAACAAAATTTATTGGAAATACAGTCTAATGAAAATGAGAAAGCTTCCAAAGCTTTCTGTTGTTAGAGATTTCTGCAAGATGCGAGATGTAAGCAATTACTCACCAGTAGTTAGTGTTGGGTTTAAGATGAGCGTTACAGTACTTCTCTTCACCAACTTCACAGTCATCATCATCCCCTACTGTCTTTAGAGTCGCCCCACCTCTTCTAATAGATAATAATATATGGTAACATGGTATATATGATCATTCATATATGATAAATGATTATGGTATACAACTAATACAAAAGCTCCTGAGTCAGCAAAATTTATGCTGTGTAAAAAATTTTATTTTGCTAGTATAAAATTTGTTTAATGGCTTTAAATATAGTACATATAAGCTGTAAATTTACAGTCTTTTAGCATTGAAAACAAATTACTGTCTCAATTTTGACTATAGCTGTTCGTATAAAGGGCTGTGTAAGCATCTGTAAAACTACCTAATCCTCCTCAACAGCCAAAGGTCAAAAGGTCAGCATAAGGTCAGCCAAAGGAGACAAACACAGACTTCTTAGTACTAAAGATTAAATAACTATAATAAATATTAAACACAAATTAATTTAAATTATAGTTATGGTAAGGTTAATGAAAAGTTTATGACAGGGTACAGTTAATTAACTTTTCATGTCACATCTGCTTATAGCAGTAAAGCATCTAGTTACAGATTTACCCCTTAGTAGTGACAAATGTAACATATTTTAGTGGCATGTTTTGCACAGTTTTCCTACCATAAATATTCTTTCAAGTGGAAAACTTCTACATAGGCCAGCAAAACTAATATTTTAGCTAGGCAATGATACCAAATTTAATTTGTTCACATCAGGTCATGTGACCTAGGGCCATTTCTATTTAGTTCCCTTCAAATTTGAAGTAACTTTTTAACCAAAACTGTCAACCTTGAAACATCATAACAAGCAGTGTGATAATGAGATGGTGTGAAAAGGAAATAATTTTCAGAGTCCGCGTACTACGAGGTTAACTTAGTCACAATCTCAAGAGTCTAAAGTGTTGTGAATCATAAATGAAGGTGAAATAGAACCAAAATACCTTTGATTAGCCTGTGAAGCTGCAACAACACTTCCAATCGCATAAGCTTGTAGAGACTTTCCTTTATAACTTTGAGCCTGGCCCCAAGATTGAACGATCTCAGATTTTCCTGTTCCATCTAACGACAAATACGATTATTAATTAATCAACAAATAGTATTCTAAGTTGATGCTCTTAACAACTGTGTCTAAATAACAGACAAGCTTGTAGCTAAATTGTAACAAGTGCAAAATTTATGTCTCTACACAGTCTGGTTAAATTACTAGCGTCATGTCCTAGCAAGTCAAGTATAAAAATACACATTTTGTCAAATCTATATACATGTACAGTAGAAGCTCCTATAACGTATATCTCTTATAATGTAAATTCCAGATAAGGTAAAAAATTATGTTTATGCAAAGTTTATGCTTCGCACTACGTAAAAAATTTAATATAACATAGTTTCAAAAAAGAGAAACTTCTCAAATTTAATTTTAATAGTAACATATCTCGCTGCACTTGTGAGAAAAACAACAGTTACAAAGCATTATATCTATCATATATTCAACTTCCATGACGTTGTAGTTTGTCGAGATAGATCGTCGGACGTGTCGACCAAACAGAAAACAGCTAGCTGCACAATTGTTAATAAATACTTAAAAGATATCAAATGTTACAGCGTCGGTCTTGTAGTGTTATAGTTTTATGAACTTGAGCAAAGAAGCTAGTAAAAATTAAAAACAAAACGTACTAAATATAAAGGTTATTAGAAATTTATAAATCAAATTAGTTCTTTTGAATGTTACTGGGAGTAAGCTGAGCTCCAATGACTTTGATCTCAAAACTTGTGCATGATCATGGCAATACTTATATAGAAAAGTAAAAATAAAACATTATTAATTATTTCATTACCCTTTTACATCTTCACAAGTGACTTCATGTTTCTGCGCAGTTTCATATAATGTATTAATTTCAAGGTCAAGTGTAATTTTCTGAAGTGTTTATTAAAAAGGTATAGTACATGCTTTTGCTGGTTGGTGGGGTAAATAAAATATATTAACATATGATCTGGTAGAAACATCTGCTCTAAACTGTGAAAGTTTCAAATTATGAGGCAGATATCATACTGAATATGAAGAATTAGCTTCATATTCAGACTATTGCAATAATTATAGCTGTTCCATGGTTTCTCATAGTGCTTTCTCATAGTGCTTTCTCATTGTGCTTTCTCATTGTGCTTTCTGGAAGCTTTTTGCTTATTGGTACCCATAGCTTTTTTATACGAAGCTTTCTCTTTGTTCCCAACTGTCAAGATGAGAGCAGCTAATAAAGTTTCTGTCAATAAACTGAATATTCAAACTTTATAAACAAGAGGGATGCTCGACTGTACAAAGCATAATTGAGATGCAAATATAAAATTTAATGAAAAATAAAACATTTCACATTCACCTTTGCGGTAGCCATCGTTTGATTCAGATGCGAGCACAAGGATCTGGTATTCAATGATCTGTCCATTTTTCTGGGAGAATATTTCAGAGAAGTCATTGGTGAGAGTGAATTGAATGTAGGTCGTTGAAACTTCATTTATCCAACCTTCTCTCACAGAGCTGCTGAGGGTTTGTGAGCTTGGAACTAAAATTGTAGTACAAGAAGGGGTTTGCTTATTTTTATTTGAAAGGTAATAACTGTATTTATGTTTACATTTTTTGCACAAATAAAACTAAAACTATAATTAAAAAAAATATATATAAGCTTGTCTTACCATTTATTTCAAGAGAAACTTTCAACAATCTGTTTGTTTTGCTCAATTAATTCATTCAGAGTAAAAATCAATTGTTTTCCCTCGAGTTGTCATTGCATCCACCTTCCATCTCCTCTCTTACCCTTCAGCTCATTCCTTGTTTTTCTGTTTTTAGTTTATTCAAAGTTTTTAAAAGCTACAATAAAAGAACATTAATTTCACCATCATTAATATTTAAAACAATATCATATAAACTTACCTCCTCCTTTCGTGGTTTCAACAATTGTAGCCGATCTTCCTTCAAGTATCTCACCTTTCCTGATCACATAGCCTACTAATGTGATGTTATATGCAGTGTTGGATGACAGTCCTTCAATAATGTGGTTTGTTCGACTCGCTGATATGTTGACACGTTTTTCGTTGTATGACAGAATGTATCCCCTACATAACAATGTTATGTTATCAGTCTATAAATTGACCATTAAAACTCACGGTACCAATCATTCCTTATTTAATAGTCCACACCTTATCAGCCTATCAGTCATACTTATCTTCGTATTTATATGTATGTATTTATATTTCAAAGCTGTATATATATAATATATTTATAAATGCATATACATATATTATAATATATAAATATATACATCATATTATAATATATATTTATATATATATATATATATACAGTCAAACATGGATAACTCGAACTTCAAGGGACCGAGCAAAAGTGTTCGAATTATCAGAGCATTCAAATTATCAGAGCACTGTCACAAGTCCATATATTTACTTATTTATTAGTAGATACATGTACATATACAAACTATAATATAAATCAAAAGCACAAATGGCTTGTTTCAAATTAAATGCTTCTAATGTAAAGTTTAAAACGTTTTCATGAAAAAGTATAGAGATTTTTCAATCACTTGAGATTGGTTTGTTGTTTGAGGTGATGTTATTGCCAGGACGTTTTTCAGATTGACATTGGCAAAACTTGATCGTTGTTGAAATGCTCAAAAGAAAAGACATTTTTTTCTTTTGGGGTTTTACCCACGATCAATTTTGCCGTTTTTTCTTGAAGTTTATGCAGATTACCTTACTTTACCTGGGATTCGTTAAGAGCAACACTCCGAGGCAGTTCAATTAGAAGTTTTACGAGGTTTTACGGTACATTCTATATCACTCACGCTTTTTTAATAGATACTTATTGAATGTACACACGTATTCTGTGTTTAGGTCAAACGATGAATAGTTTTTTGTAGCTCAGACAACGTATACGTTTAATTACAAAAATTTTTAAGACGTTTTAAACATTCAACATTCCGACGTTGATTCAACACGGAATCAACGTCGGAAAACTATTCATCACGGGTTAGCCGAGTCACGCACGCAAGGATTTTCGCCACGCACATACAAAACAACATGCGATTTTTGTTTTGTATGTGCGTGGCGAAAATTCTTGCGCGCGTGACCCGGCTAGCCCGTGCTATTCATCGTATCGTAGTATAAATCAAATTTCACCAAACTTTTAGAAAAGTCGTTGACAAAAATATTTTGCCGATGGTGGTAATAACGACGCTTATGAATTACGAAAAGATGAAGTTTACCTCTATGGCTTTGAATAAAGTGATTTTCTAAAGCGAAAACAACCGTTTCGGTAGCTGTTGGGCAAAAAAACAGTTGGAATTAACAGTGTTGAGTTCGAGTTATCTATAGCAATTTATCATTACGTGGGAACGGACCAAAGGAAATGTTCGAATTAACCATGTGTTCGAGCTATCCGTGGACGAGTTATCCATGTTTGACTGTATTTCTTAAAGTCTGTTTGTCTGTCATTCCGGCTATAGCTATTATTAGAACAGCTGAGCTGAACAATGCCGGCATAAGGCCATGGAGTACTAGTCATTAGAAGCCTATCCTTATTAACTAGCTTAATGGAATTTTCCATTGGCAATATGCCAGGCTAATATAGCTTAAAAGGTACAGTTGTTTGACAAAGTTTTAAAACCTTTACAGTTGTTTTTATTTTTCTCTTAATTTATTTCAACTACACGACACACTTCTCTCATGATATGTAGTTTGAAAGTGAGAATGGCAAATGTTGTTATATGTTAAATACAAATCAATTTTCTGTGCAACGACTTTTTATTACCCGGGCAACGCTAGGTGTTACAACTAGTAAATATATATACCCGTAATATAATATATAAATATATACATTATATTATAATATATATAAATTTATACATTATAATATATAAATATATACATTATATTATAATATATATAAATACATACATTATGATATATAAATATATACATTATATTATGATATACAAAAGTTTATATTGTAATATATGAATATATATATATTATATTATAATACATAAATATACATATTACAATATACTAATATATACATTATATTATAATATATAATATATAAAAATATGTATTATATTATAATATATATAAATATATATACATTATAATATATAAATGTGTGTATTATATATAAATATATATTATAATATACAAAAAATGCATTGTATGGTAATATATATAAATATATATATTATAATATATAAATATATGATATGATATGATAAATTATATTATAATATATATAAATATATATATATTATACTATATAAATATATGCATTACATGATAATATATATAAATATATATATAATATATAAATAATTGCATTACATGATAATATATATAAATATATATTATAATATATAAATAAACGTATTATATTATAATATATAAATATATGCATTACACGATAATATATAAATATATATATTATAATATATAAATATATGCATTATATGATAATATATATAAATATATATATTATATTGCCTTAACACTCAGTGTCTTTAGTTCTTGTGGAGAATAAAACGAATCTGCAGTTTCCTTTGAAGGATCAATATTTTAGTGGCTGGCATTAAACTGATTGCACATTTGTTTATTCTACAAGCTCATGTATTTAAAAGTAAAACATTTGATAAGAAAAAGACAACTTCAACAGTGTATTGATCGAATATTTTAAGTCTGAAAATAAGCTAACACTTTTTAGAAAAATATGCTACCAAAAGGAAAGCCATAGCATTGCAAACACAGGAAAATGCTATCTTTTTAATGCTTCTGTCATCAGTTTTATTTTAGTTCTATTAGATAATCATACCAGTCACTAAGGAGGCTGCACAATAATTCTGTTCTACAACAAACATTTTGCTAGAAACATAAGTTGCAAAAATAGAACTCATAGATAAACTTTGAAGCCTCATGACCAACAGTTTTCAAGAAAAGACTCCAGCACTATTGTGGCCAATCTGTTATGAGTATGAAATATACTTACAGACTTTTAAATATCAGCTACCACAAGATTTATCATTTATAATGCTTAAAAGCCTTGACACTAGTGTTTTATGATTGTGTGTTAGAATCTTAATTGACTATAATTTTTGACTTTTAGAGAGTTTCAAAGCTCAAAAGATTTCAGCTGTTTTTATTGTTTGAGTCAGTGAAAATCCGTTTCAAAACTCTGTGGGATATTTAGTATTCAAAGACTCTGCGGGATAGCTAGTATGCTAAAAAGTAAAGCTATTTATTATCGACAATGAAAATGTTTGGCATCGTTTGTTTTTTGCCAGTTTTTGCTAGTCATAGTCTCTATTTTGTATGCTTAATTTCCATAGAGAACATTTCAGTTTCAAATAAATTCAAAAATGTTTAAAAGATGCTAAATTTATTTAAACTGCTTCAAGCTTATAGCTAAACAAGTCTGTATTATGATACTAAAGTGGAGTTGTCTACTCACATAATGATACCGTTTCTGTATTCTTCCGGAATTGCTGACCATCTTAGCTCTATTGAACTAGAAGAACTGGAGATACTAGTGAAACTTGCTGGTGGAGCAGTTGGGGCTACAACAAAGGAAGGCTACCTTATAAGTTACATGTAGATTCCACTGGTGGAATAATTGGGACTTGGACAAAGCAAAACTCAGTCAATTCGGGAAGCTATTATCAGCTGAAAAGTTGAAGTTTAATTGTTTAAATCATACATGTACATTAAAACATAACATATGGGCTAGCAAAGTTATAAGGTAAATTAGCACTTTTATCATTTTTAAAATAAATCAATTTTTATGTTCTTTGTTGCCAGTAGATTTTGCAGAGCGATCATTCCTTACTAGCTTTAAAGCTAGCCTATTTTAATATTTGTTATTTCACTCTCTGCGTTTTCAAGACTTAGAGAGTCATATACAAATAACACTGTGGCGTATTGAAAGAGGCTAAATTTATGTATCTTAAGTCTAGTTTTGTGTTCCCAATTTATTTTACTCTATTCAAATTAAAAATTTCAAACTAAACTTAAACAGCAAACATAAAACAAATTATTTTATATTTAATAACTTTTGGTAAATAACACCAGATATTTGTGTTTAATTTATTGCACAGCCCAAAATCACTAAACTACAGTAGTTCATTTTATATTTATTACTTGAGCAGACAACAGCTTTTATCAAATACAATTTGACATACATGGCATTTTACTTGTCAGAAATGAAGACTTTTATGTAACTACCTGCTTGCAGAGTTTTAGTTCCCCCTGTAGCTGCAGACCCCCATTGAGGAAAGCTGGTCATAGCTCTTACTGATACAGTATAGTTTGTATATGGCCTGATTCCATCAGATATTCTTATGAAGGTTCCTGAAGTCTATGAAATATAACAAAATTAAATGTGGCTAGAACAGCAAGACAAGAAAGTGAATCCCAATTACGTAAATAACATGAACAGTATTACAATTGTATGTAAATAGAATATACTTGTACAATGTATTACAAGTATATTTAAATGGGGAATACTTGTACAAGGTATTACAAGCGTATGTAAATAGAATATACTTTTACAAGGTATTACAAGTGTATGTAAATTAGAGAATACTGGTACAAGGTATTACAAGTGTATGTAAACAGAGAATACTTGTACAGAGCATTGCAAGTGTATGTAAATAGAATATACTTGTACAATGTATTACAAGTGTATTTAAATGGGAATGCTTGTACAAGGTATTACAAGCGTATGTAAATAGAGAATACTTGTACAAGGTATTACAAGCGTATGTAAATAGAGAATACTTGTACAAGGTATTACAAGTGTATGTATGTAAACAATTAGATAGCCACTAGACAACAGGCACTTAAATGAAAAACTTTTTTTTCATAATATGCTTGCCTGGTTTTACCTGCCTCACTTCCAATAGACCAATTAATGCTTGTAAAATTTCATCTGAGTTTGAGACTAATGATTAAGAGAGGATGATAAGTAGCTTTTCATAAAATAGGTGAGCTGATTGATAGAGTTTGGAGATCTCACTTATCATGAGATGGTCTCTGGAGATGAGCATTAATAAAGATGGGTACTTGTTTAGGAAAGCCGAACCTTGACAAGCCCCCACATTCACACTAACTTTGGATATTGCTTAAAATCTTTGCTGCTGACAATAAATATTTGGTCAGTGAGTAAAAATCATGAGTTACGTTTAAAGATTCATGCATATCACTATACCACATCATCAATTTAGATATTTTAATAAAGTTTTTGTAAAAGTAGCAATGCTGTAGGAGAGTTGAGTAACCTGTTTACTCTCTAGCTAAATGCACTTCTCACTTTATTGCTCTCTGTCCAACCATGCTGAAGCCTCACAATGCACAGATATATTCTACATAATAATTTAAGTAGTAGGGCAACTTATATCAACACTTTTAACTATGAGATGAGTCTATCAAAATTGATTTCTTTCATTTTAAACCTGACAGCAAGCAGGTGGGTTGTCAAGAACCAGACAGAGTTTCAAACCAATTATTTTTCAAACGAGTGGATGGCGCAGAGCTTATGCGTGGGAGGTTTCGATGAACTTGGTCAGCAAATATAAAACAAGTAGTGTTCACACATTCTAACAGAAACATGTGCGCGCACAATGACAAACTAGAAGTTATTAACAGAGATTTTAAATGCCCTTAAAAGTGAAATAAGCCACAACTTCAGTTTTATCCAGGAAGGCTAGGTCATGTAACTATTACGAAGAAAAGCCAATTTTTGCTGTTGATATTCTTTTGTTTGCAAAATGCAAAGTTAAATTACTTTCAGTTTTAGGATGGCAAAATCTAGTTCAACAGTAGACAAGCTTTATAAGTATAAATTAGCTATAGTATAGCTCACAAGTATAAATTAAAGCTATTGTTAAAGAAATTTTTTAATTAGCAGTTCAAATATTTTTACTTCCATGCTGCCAGAACAAATCTCAAACAATGATCAAACTGTGGCACAGCAGCTGAATTTTTTAATATGAGACTTTTTTAAATGGAATTAAAAATCTTTTTGCGAAAGACATCTGCACTCAAACTTCTTGTAACTATTTAGCATAACAATTTTACCAAAATTCAAATTTATAATTGTCAGAACCGTGGTTGGTTATTTTTTACCATAAAACTATTTCCTGGTTTCAATAGTTTTGCAAAATATAACCAGAATAGGTTGAGGACTACGGGGAAAAATTTCTCTGCAATATATCACCGTACCATTGGTTAATAAATCTATATATATACATATTTCTAAAATATGTCGTATGTTTGTAGGATTGATTGTCCGACTATAGATCTTAAAATCTGGGAATAAATATTGCGTACCTTAGAACATTTGATCTCAGACCCTACCTTCACCAGTGTCCCGCCTTACCCACTAGACTACAGAAAACTAATTGCTAGCTTGCCAAAGTAAGCCATCATATGAGAGCAAATACTTAACTGCTTTGCGTACGACGCGGGTCATAGCTTCACGTCACAAGAAGCTGTTTGCTCACATTATTAAACTGGCTAATGGCGAGCAACTCTCACTACTTCTCATTGTTTATAACACAAAACACTTTTATCACGATATGTAGTTTGAAAGTTAGAATGGCAAACGTTGTTATATGTTAAATACAAATCAATTTTCTGTCCAAAGACTTTTCTATTACCCGGGCAACGCCGAGTGGCACAGCTAGTAATAGTATAAATTGTTAAACTTACACTCCTGTTTGAAACAAGCATTTGAGATGTGCTGACTTGAATATTATACTTTTGTATAGTTCCACTTGTGTTAAGTGGAAGATTCCAACTCACAGACAGGTTATAAGAATTAGCTATGATCTGAAGATTCTCGACAGGTCCTGGAACTCCATCTAAAACGTATTATGTGTAATTGGAATAAATTAAGAGAGAAAATAAAAACAGCGGTAAAGGTCTTCAAACTTTGTCAAACAACTTTTAAACTTCATATCATGCAGAAAATGTTTTGTGCAGATCAAGTGATTTAAAGAAAATAAAACAACTATAAAAACGATTAGATGTAAATGGGAAATAATTAGCAAGTAATAGCTAAATTAAGTCTGTTTTGCCACGATTACAATAAAAGATGATTCAGTAATGAGACAATTAATAGGAACTGAAAAAAAAAACTCTTGAATATGTTGAATTAGTAATAACAACAATTTTTGCTTGGAAATGTGTGTGTTACTAAAAATGTTACTGTTCTACCAGAAGCTATCCATCCAAACTTTAAATACGGCAATAATGGTACTCTTCAACCTTGGTACAAAAGTAAAAATGAGATATCGGACTGTCTTTGTCTGATTGAACAGCAAGAGAATGTAGAGGCCCTTTTCACGGAGACAATACAGTTATCCACGTGAGAAGAATTAGCCTTGTAATTGTAATTGTAATTGATTCTCACCAAAAGGATTTTAACAAGGGCATCGTAACGCGTGGCCACATCGGTAAAATAATCAGCGTGTGCTATAACTATAGCCGGAATGACAGACATACATACTTTGAGAAATGTATACATATAGATAGATGTTGAAAATGCAGGCTTCTGCCAAAATGATTGTGTTTATGAATAAAGTAGGTGAATAGTAAGAAACCATGATATATTAACAGTACTATAGTCAGTAGCCATGACATATTAACAGTACTATAGTCAGTAGCCATGATATAGTAACAATAATATAGTCAGTAGCTATGATATGTTAACAATACTATAGTCTGTGGCCCTGATATATTAACAACACTATAGTTAGTAGCCATGATATATTAACAATACTATAGTCAGTAGCTATGATATGTTAACAGTACTACAGTCTGTAGCCATGATATATTAACAATACTATAGTTAGTAGCCATGATATATTAACAATACTATAGTCAGTAGCTATGATATGTTAAAAATACTACAGTCTGTAGCCATGATATACTAACAATACTATAGTCATTAGCCATGATGTATTAACATAGATATATAAACCTAGATTGGCCAATAGGGAAAAAGCTTGTCAGACTTAAATAGCATGATGTAACGTCATAGTATTGTACCTCACACTTGACTGCACTATTGTTAACAATGGAGCTAATGAGAAGAATTTGACAAAATTACATTTATTTTCACATAAAAACCTTCTTGTATACATAATCAAGTAAACTAAAGCAGTTCTGTGATAATATCTGATAACCACCTTAGATTAAAAGTATAAAAGCTATGAAATGTTGCACACAAATCATGAGCTATCAGGGCTTTATTTGCCACCCTCTCCTATCTCCATTCTCTCTTTTCCCCTTCTCCAAAGAAGAAGCGAGAAGGGGAAAAAAGAGAAGGGGGAAAAGAGAGGGGGGACTAATAGCCCACCCACCCGAAGAGCCAGACCCTGGCTAGGTAAAAGACTAATATCAGGTTGAACTAAACATGACTAAATATGATGAGCCTGTGAAGTTTTGATCTGATCAGGCAAATGGAATCAATGGCTTTCCTAGCTAGAGCTGGAATGAGACCAAGGAATGCAGGGTCGAACCAGACTCAGGTTCAGCAATGAGGGCCAAGATCGGGTCGGACCGGGTCAGCACGCGCGATTTTTTATTCATTTAAGGTTAAGAGATAGTTCTATTACAGCATAATGTTGTGACATCAATAAACTAAGATAAAAGAAACCATTATCACATCAATCATTATATTTTGTGGCTTGGTTTATAGATGCAACCTACAATTTATGGCTAGACATTGGTGGATCAATGCTACTCAATGGGTGATAGACTAATGGCATGATTTGGCTAGTGTTTTTATTACAGATTTTATTTTCAACTGCTATTATAATCAACAAGAGATTAGTTAAAAAATACTTTACAATTATAGAAATAGATAACCCAGCATAGTAGAAAGCAAAAATCCATCACTTCCCTTAAACCTTTGGTATTAGTGAAAGAAACTAAAAATAAAATAAATTTGTTGGATTGAAAGTTCTTAGACGCGCTTTTAAGTTCCTCAGGATGACCTCGTTGTAAATGCCTCAATGGTATTGAGATGGACTCTTCTTTGTAGCTTAAAGGTTGACTTGCAACAAAATTCACATTACAGTTATTTGGTATCAAAAGATTCACCATGTCTTACTCTGTTGTGTGGTAGGTGCCAAATACGTGGAAATGTGATTACAAGCTCTTAAAAGCTCAAAAACGAAAATCCGCCGTAGATTGGAATCTGTTTATTTCTCTGACGTAGTCATTACAGTTTAGTTATCGTCTTGTCACGTGATGTTCTCACATGAATTGAAAAGCCAATAAAAAACTAAATATAGAACTTATCGTAGCACTAGTTTATGACAAACATTTCGGGTTTTACCGAATACCCCGTATCAAATATAGATGCTCGCTACTTTACAGTTTTCTTTCGGCATTATTCAATCGTCAAGTCATAATCCGATCACGTGACCCAATACTTCGAAAATAATTTTTGCAGCACTTTTCGATTATCACAGGTGGCCAACAGGCTCATCATGATTATCAGACAATGATATGTACTCCTTTGAGCTAAGGTTAAAAGTTTAACGATTTGTTATGCTAAGTTATAAGATATCACTGCTAAAAGTGACAGCATTACAATGGCAATAAAACAGACGCGTAAGAACAATAGAAATGGTTTTATTGAATGGGTGAAGTATATTTGTGGAAATATTTTGATGAATGAAGTTGCATGAAAGTGTCAACAGAAACCATCCTGTAACAACTATGTCCCATTTGAGCCGTTTTGGAAAGCGATTCCAAACTACGGCGGTCTCGTGTGGCTGCAATTAACTGTTTGTTTTTGAGCTTTTAAGAGCTTGTAATCACATTTCCACATATTTTGCACCTACAACACAAAAGAGTAAGACATGGTGAATCTTTTGATACCAAATAACTGTAATGTGAATTTTATTGCAAGTCAACCTTTAAACAATAGCATTGTGTTGAACCTCAGCAACTTCTCCATGGTGGCAATTAGTACTAGCCTAGGAAAGTTTTTCACTAATCCAGCACTACTAAGCAACACTCTCGTCGCTTTCTCACTGTGGTTGCAAACCTCAATCACCACAGGCGAAGACAAAGTCAAGCCACCACGATTCTTAACTGTGATTAGGAAATTCTTTGCCTGGTTTACATAATAGTTAGTAACATCCACGATGCTAGTGATACAATCATTCCATTTCAGCTTTAGTGACCTAGCCAGCTACATAGCCAGCTGTAAAATAATCATTCTGTCTCATTTTTTACTTAAGACATACTTGCATACTCATCATATTTAGTCATGTTTAGCGCAGTATGATATTAGTCTATTTTCCTAGCCAGGGTCTGGCTCTTTGAGTGGGTGGGCTATTTACCTCCTCCTTTCTCCCTTTTCTCTTTTCCCCTTCTCACTTCTTTGGAGAAGGGGAAAAGAGAGAATGGGGACAGGAGAGGGTGGCAGATAAAGCCCTGATAGCTCATGATTTGTTCGCAACAATTCATAGCTTTTATAGTTTTAATATAAGGTGGTTATCCGATATTATCACATAATTGCTTTAGTTTAATGGATTATGTATACAAGAAGGTTTTTATGTGAAAAAAAAGTGATTTTGTCAAATTCTCCTCATTAGCTCCATTGTTAATAACAGTGCAGTCAAGCGTGAGGTACAATACAATGATGTTACACCAGGCTATTTAAGTCTGACAAGGCAACCGATGGGAATAGCTATTATTGGCCAATCTAGGTTTATATATCTATGTATATTAACAATACTATAGTCTGTAGCCATGATATATTAACAGTACTATAGTTAGTAGCCATGATATATTAACAATACTTTAGTCAGTAGCTATAATATGTTAACAATAATATAGTCTGTGGCCATGATATATTAACAACACTATAGTCAGTAGCCATACTATATTAACAATACTATAGTCTGTAGTCATGGTATATTAACAACACTATAGTCAGTAGCCATGATATATTAACAATACTATAGTCAGTAACTATGATATGTTCACAATACTATAGTCTGTGGCCATGATATATTAACAATAATATAGTCTGTGGCCATGATATATTAACAACACTATAGTAAGTAGCCATGATATATTAACAATACTATAGTCTGTAGTCATGATATATTAGCAATACTATAGTAAGTAGCCATGATATGTTAAGAAAACTATACTCGGTAATCATGATATACTATTAATATTATAGTCTCTAGTCATGATCACTAGAGAATCAATTTAAATCTCTTTTTTTATTAGGTAATACATATTCATGAAAAATTCAACTGACCTACTGTAAGTTACCCTTAATTTAGCAAACCATGGCTTACATAGTATCTACCAAATCAACCATTTAAAACTTATTTGGTTTTAAGTCTGTACTTACCTAGTCTATCGGTACGTCCACCAACAGTAGTGATTTCACTAAACTTGTAACTACTAGCATTAGCGGCATCTCGAACTTGTGTCCTCACTGTGAAATTATACTCAGTGTCCACAGTAAGGTTATTGTATGTTATTTTATAGAGACCAGACTCACTAATCACATCACCTAAAATAGAAATCACACATCTTGTTTTCCAGTACATATCTCAATTCAGTTTTCTTCCTTTACACTCTCTTAATTTTTACTTTCAGCGTAAAAGTAAGGTTTATATTTCTTTCTGAACAAGCTTCAACATAACCATAGGTTTACCCTCAACACCTTGGTAAAAGAAATTATATTGAGCGAGTGTCTTTGTAAATTGCAGGTAATTATCTGCAAATATCTGTTAATGAGCTGTGACAATGGCACGACAGCAGTTTAACCTCCAATATTCTGCGAGACCCTCTCTGTAATTTGATCTAGTCTTCCTCCAATTGCCTGATTTAGAAAAATTTCCCGTTTTTGAAAACTTCCTCAAACCAATTTGAATATGAGTTGCTCACTTCACACTTGGTCAAAGTTTTCCCCAAGCTAATTTTTTACTTTTCAACTTTAGTTTGAACATTCCGTCTCAGCAGGATATCTATTGGACAAAGAAGTAAGACCAGTTGCCATATGATTAGTTCTGTTATACGTTAAGGCTTGCGCAGGTCCCAATGTCAATGACTGCGAGCTACATATATTCAAGTTTTGCTAACTGGTTGCCAGCTATTTGGTACAGGCATATAGGATCTAAAGTATTTGTATAGGTTCTTGCCATATGAGGTAAAAGAAGTCTTTCGGGAACACATTAATTTTTATGATATCCTACTTGGTGCGGTTTTCTTTTAATATTGAGAAAAAAATCTAATTAATGATTGTTACCTAGCCAAGCATAAAGCTAGTAGATAAGCTGTGTAAGTGCTTTGCTATCTAATCGTTCTTCATGCGTAAATTTACAAATGAATGAGGTATGGTGTAGACCATACATTTACTAGCTTAGACTTTATCTCAGTTCTGTAGTGTTCAGGCTAAATAATTTCTCTAATATTCCGTCTACCACATGTTATCGATTATTAATTTTTATCACTATTACAAATTAATTGTAAAGGTAATCATATTCACAATATTGCATAACAATTAATTATTATTGATAAGCTATTATTAATTAATATGATATAATGCTCAGTTAATTGACAGTTTTTGCTTCCCTCAACAAGAAAAGGTATTTTATTTTCACTATATTGAATATGTAGTGTTTAGATCCACACATGATCTGATAAATTGAGCTTACATTCTACTATGTTTATGTAGTTTATTTGGTCATGTGACTGACCCATAATGCCTTAGGTAATTTAATTTTAATTGTATAGCGTTAATTTTTACTATAAATACGGCGGGTTGAATGACCAGAAATAAGATTTGAATGTTTCATCATGAATGATTCGACTTTAAACTAAACAAACAGGCAGCGAAATGAAAAATTGCTAAGTACATATTTCATGTAAGAGACCAGTACTGATGCAATGCTTTCTATGTTTATGGTAAAATACAGCATTCCCTTTAAAGAAGAACCCAGTACTGATGCAATGCTTTCTATGTTTATGGCAAAATACAGCATTTCCTTTAAAGAAGAACCCAGTACTGATGCAATGCTTTCAATGTTTATAGCAAAATACAGCATTCCCTTTAAAGAAGAACCCAGTACTGATGCAATGCTTTCTATGTTTATAGCAAAATATAGCATTCCCTTTAAAGAAGAACCCAGTACTGATGCAATGCTTTCTATGTTTAAGGCAAAATACAGCATTTCCTTTAAAGAAGAACCCAGTACTGATGCTATGCTTTCAATGTTAATAGCAAAATACAGCATTTCCTTTAAAGAAGAACCCAGTACTGATGCTATGCTTTCAATGTTTATAGCAAAATACAGCATTTCCTTTAAAGAAGAACCCAGTACTGATGAAATGCTTTCTATGTTTATAGCAAAATATAGCATTCCCTTTAAAGAAGAACCCAGTACTGATGCAATGCTTTCTATGTTTATGGCAAAATACAGCATTTCCTTTAAAGAAGAACCCAGTACTGATGCAATGCTTTCTGTGTTTAAGGCAAAATACAGCATTTCCTTTAAAGAAGAACCCAGTACTGATGCTATGCTTTCAATGTTTATAGCAAAATACAGCATTTCCTTTAAAGAAGAACCCAGTACTGATGCTATGCTTTCAATGTTTATAGCAAAATACAGCATTTCCTTTAAAGAAGAACCCAGTACTGATGCAATGCTTTCTATGTTTATAGCAAAATATAGCATTCCCTTTAAAGAAGAACCCAGTACTGATGCAATGCTTTCTATGTTTATAGCAAAATACAGCATTTCCTTTAAAGAAGAACCCAGTACTGATGCTATGCTTTCAATGTTTATAGCAAAATACAGCATTTCCTTTAAAGAAGAACCCAGTACTGATGCAATGCTTTCTATGTTTATAGCAAAATATAGCATTCCCTTTAAAGAAGAACCCAGTACTGATGCAATGCTTTCTATGTTTATGGCAAAATACAGCATTTCCTTTAAAGAAGAACCCAGTACTGATGCAATGCTTTCTATGTTTAAGGCAAAATACAGCATTTCCTTTAAAGAAGAACCCAGTACTGATGCTATGCTTTCAATGTTTATAGCAAAATACAGCATTTCCTTTAAAGAAGAACCCAGTACTGATGCTATGCTTTCAATGTTTATAGCAAAATACAGCATTTCCTTTAAAGAAGAACCCAGTACTGATGCAATGCTTTCTATGTTTATAGCAAAATATAGCATTCCCTTTAAAGAAGAACCCAGTACTGATGCAATGCTTTCTATGTTTATAGCAAAATACAGCATTTCCTTTAAAGAAGAACCCAGTACTGATGCTATGCTTTCAATGTTTATAGCAAAATACAGCATTTCCTTTAAAGAAGAACCCAGTACTGATGCAATGCTTTCTATGTTTATAGCAAAATATAGCATTCCCTTTAAAGAAGAACCCAGTACTGATGCAATGCTTTCTATGTTTATGGCAAAATACAGCATTTCCTTTAAAGAAGAACCCAGTACTGATGCAATGCTTTCAATGTTTATAGCAAAATACAGCATTCCCTTTAAAGAAGAACCCAGTACTGATGCTATGCTTTCAATGTTTATAGCAAAATACAGCATTCCCTTTAAAGAAGAACCCAGTACTGATGCTATGCTTTCTATGTTTATAGCAAAATACAGCATTCCCTTTAAAGAAGAACCCAGTACTGATGCTATGCTTTCTATGTTTATAGCAAAATACAGCAATCCCTTTAAAGAAGAACCCAGTACTGATGCTATGCTTTCTATGTTTATAGCAAAATACAGCATTCCCTTTAAAGAAGAACCCAGTACTGATGCAATGCTTTCTATGTTTATAGCAAAATACAGCATTCCCTTTAAAGAAGAACCCAGTACTGATGCTATGCTTTCTATGTTTATAGCAAAATACAGCATTCCCTTTAAAGAAGAACCCAGTACTGATGCAATGCTTTCTATGTTTATAGCAAAATACAGCATTCCCTTTAAAGAAGAACCCAGTACTGATGCAATGCTTTCTATGTTTAAGGCAAAATAGAGCATTCCCTTTAAAGAATAACCCAGTACTGATGCAATGCTTTCTATGTTTATAGTAAAATACAGCATTCCCTTTAAAGAAGAACCCAGTACTGATGCTATGCTTTCTATGTTTAAGGTAAAATACAGCATTCCCTTTAAAGATGAACCCAGTACTGAAGCTATGCTTTCTATGTTTATAGTAAAATACAGCAATCCCTTTAAAGAAGAACCCAGTACTGATGCTATGCTTTCTATGTTTATGGCAAAATACAGCATTTCCTTTAAAGAAGAACCCAGTACTGATGCAATGCTTTCAATGTTTATAGCAAAATACAGCATTTCCTTTAAAGAAGAACCCAGTACTGATGCTATGCTTTCAATGTTTATAGCAAAATACAGCATTTCCTTTAAAGAAGAACCCAGTACTGATGCAATGCTTTCTATGTTTATAGCAAAATATAGCATTCCCTTTAAAGAAGAACCCAGTACTGATGCAATGCTTTCTATGTTTATAGCAAAATACAGCATTTACTTTAAAGAAGAACCCAGTACTGATGCTATGCTTTCAATGTTTATAGCAAAATACAGCATTTCCTTTAAAGAAGAACCCAGTACTGATGCAATGCTTTCTATGTTTATAGCAAAATATAGCATTCCCTTTAAAGAAGAACCCAGTACTGATGCAATGCTTTCTATGTTTATAGCAAAATACAGCATTTCCTTTAAAGAAGAACCCAGTACTGATGCAATGCTTTCAATGTTTATAGCAAAATACAGCATTCCCTTTAAAGAAGAACCCAGTACTGATGCTATGCTTTCAATGTTTATAGCAAAATACAGCATTCCCTTTAAAGAAGAACCCAGTACTGATGCTATGCTTTCTATGTTTATAGCAAAATACAGCATTCCCTTTAAAGAAGAACCCAGTACTGATGCTATGCTTTCTATGTTTATAGCAAAATACAGCAATCCCTTTAAAGAAGAACCCAGTACTGATGCTATGCTTTCTATGTTTATAGCAAAATACAGCATTCCCTTTAAAGAAGAACCCAGTACTGATGCAATGCTTTCTATGTTTATAGCAAAATACAGCATTCCCTTTAAAGAAGAACCCAGTACTGATGCTATGCTTTCTATGTTTATAGCAAAATACAGCATTCCCTTTAAAGAAGAACCCAGTACTGATGCAATGCTTTCTATGTTTATAGCAAAATACAGCATTCCCTTTAAAGAAGAACCCAGTACTGATGCAATGCTTTCTATGTTTAAGGCAAAATACAGCATTCCCTTTAAAGAAGAACCCAGTACTGATGCAATGCTTTCTATGGTTATGGCAAAATACAGCATTCCTTTTAAAGAAGAACCCAGTACTGATGCAATGCTTTCTATGTTTAAGGCAAAATACAGCATTTCCTTTAAAGAAGAACCCAGTACTGATGCAATGCTTTCTATGTTTATAGTAAAATACAGCATTCCCTTTAAAGAAGAACCCAGTACTGATGCTATGCTTTCTATGTTTAAGGTAAAATACAGCATTCCCTTTAAAGATGAACCCAGTACTGAAGCTATGCTTTCTATGTTTATAGTAAAATACAGCAATCCCTTTAAAGAAGAACCCAGTACTGATGCTATGCTTTCTATGTTTATGGCAAAATACAGCATTTCCTTTAAAGAAGAACCCAGTACTGATGCAATGCTTTCAATGTTTATAGCAAAATACAGCATTTCCTTTAAAGAAGAACCCAGTACTGATGCTATGCTTTCAATGTTTATAGCAAAATACAGCATTTCCTTTAAAGAAGAACCCAGTACTGATGCAATGCTTTCTATGTTTATAGCAAAATATAGCATTCCCTTTAAAGAAGAACCCAGTACTGATGCAATGCTTTCTATGTTTATAGCAAAATACAGCATTTACTTTAAAGAAGAACCCAGTACTGATGCTATGCTTTCAATGTTTATAGCAAAATACAGCATTTCCTTTAAAGAAGAACCCAGTACTGATGCAATGCTTTCTATGTTTATAGCAAAATATAGCATTCCCTTTAAAGAAGAACCCAGTACTGATGCAATGCTTTCTATGTTTATAGCAAAATACAGCATTTCCTTTAAAGAAGAACCCAGTACTGATGCAATGCTTTCAATGTTTATAGCAAAATACAGCATTCCCTTTAAAGAAGAACCCAGTACTGATGCTATGCTTTCAATGTTTATAGCAAAATACAGCATTCCCTTTAAAGAAGAACCCAGTACTGATGCTATGCTTTCTATGTTTATAGCAAAATACAGCATTCCCTTTAAAGAAGAACCCAGTACTGATGCTATGCTTTCTATGTTTATAGCAAAATACAGCAATCCCTTTAAAGAAGAACCCAGTACTGATGCTATGCTTTCTATGTTTATAGCAAAATACAGCATTCCCTTTAAAGAAGAACCCAGTACTGATGCAATGCTTTCTATGTTTATAGCAAAATACAGCATTCCCTTTAAAGAAGAACCCAGTACTGATGCTATGCTTTCTATGTTTATAGCAAAATACAGCATTCCCTTTAAAGAAGAACCCAGTACTGATGCAATGCTTTCTATGTTTATAGCAAAATACAGCATTCCCTTTAAAGAAGAACCCAGTACTGATGCAATGCTTTCTATGTTTAAGGCAAAATACAGCATTCCCTTTAAAGAAGAAACCAGTACTGATGCAATGCTTTCTATGGTTATGGCAAAATACAGCATTCCTTTTAAAGAAGAACCCAGTACTGATGCAATGCTTTCCATGTTTAAGGCAAAATACAGCATTCCCTTTAAAGAAGAACCCAGTACTGATGCAATGCTTTCTATGTTTATAGTAAAATACAGCATTCCCTTTAAAGAAGAACCCAGTACTGATGCTATGCTTTCTATGTTTAAGGTAAAATACAGCATTCCCTTTAAAGATGAACCCAGTACTGATGCTATGCTTTCTATGTTTATAGTAAAATACAGCAATCCCTTTAAAGAAGAACCCAGTACTGATGCTATGCTTTCTATGTTTATGGCAAAATACAGCATTTCCTTTAAAGAAGAACCCAGTACTGATGCAATGCTTTCTATGTTTAAGGCAAAATACAGTATTTCCTTTAAAGAAGAACCCAGTACTGATGCTATGCTTTCAATGTTTATAGCAAAATACAGCATTTCCTTTAAAGAAGAACCCAGTACTGATGCTATGCTTTCAATGTTTATAGCAAAATACAGCATTTCCTTTAAAGAAGAACCCAGTACTGATGCAATGCTTTCTATGTTTATAGCAAAATATAGCATTCCCTTTAAAGAAGAACCCAGTACTGATGCAATGCTTTCTATGTTTATAGCAAAATACAGCATTTCCTTTAAAGAAGAACCCAGTACTGATGCTATGCTTTCAATGTTTATAGCAAAATACAGCATTTCCTTTAAAGAAGAACCCAGTACTGATGCAATGCTTTCTATGTTTATAGCAAAATATAGCATTCCCTTTAAAGAAGAACCCAGTACTGATGCAATGCTTTCTATGTTTATGGCAAAATACAGCATTTCCTTTAAAGAAGAACCCAGTACTGATGCAATGCTTTCAATGTTTATAGCAAAATACAGCATTCCCTTTAAAGAAGAACCCAGTACTGATGCTATGCTTTCAATGTTTATAGCAAAATACAGCATTCCCTTTAAAGAAGAACCCAGTACTGATGCTATGCTTTCTATGTTTATAGCAAAATACAGCATTCCCTTTAAAGAAGAACCCAGTACTGATGCTATGCTTTCTATGTTTATAGCAAAATACAGCAATCCCTTTAAAGAAGAACCCAGTACTGATGCTATGCTTTCTATGTTTATAGCAAAATACAGCATTCCCTTTAAAGAAGAACCCAGTACTGATGCAATGCTTTCTATGTTTATAGCAAAATGCAGCATTCCCTTTAAAGAAGAACCCAGTACTGATGCTATGCTTTCTATGTTTATAGTAAAATACAGCATTCCCTTTAAAGAAGAACCCAGTACTGATGCAATGCTTTCAATGTTTATAGCAAAATACAGCATTCCCTTTAAAGAAGAACCCAGTACTGATGCAATGCTTTCTATGTTTATAGCAAAATACAGCATTCCCTTTAAAGAAGAACCCAGTACTGATGCAATGCTTTCTATGTTTAAGGCAAAATACAGCATTCCCTTTAAAGAAGAACCCAGTACTGATGCAATGCTTTCTAAGGTTATGGCAAAATACAGCATTCCTTTTAAAGAAGAACCCAGTACTGATGCAATGCTTTCTATGTTTAAGGCAAAATACAGCATTTCCTTTAAAGAAGAACCCAGTACTGATGCTATGCTTTCAATGTTTATAGCAAAATACAGCATTTCCTTTAAAGAAGAACCCAGTACTGATGCTATGCTTTCAATGTTTATAGCAAAATACAGCATTTCTTTTAAAGAAGAACCCAGTACTGATGCAATGCTTTCTATGTTTATAGCAAAATATAGCATTCCCTTTAAAGAAGAACCCAGTACTGATGCAATGCTTTCTATGTTTATAGCAAAATACAGCATTTCCTTTAAAGAAGAACCCAGTACTGATGCTATGCTTTCAATGTTTATAGCAAAATACAGCATTTCCTTTAAAGAAGAACCCAGTACTGATGCAATGCTTTCTATGTTTATAGCAAAATACAGCATTCCCTTTAAAGAAGAACCCAGTACTGATGCTATGCTTTCTATGTTTATAGCAAAATACAGCATTCCCTTTAAAGAAGAACCCAGTACTGATGCAATGCTTTCTATGTTTATAGCAAAATACAGCATTTCCTTTAAAGAAGAACCCAGTACTGATGCAATGCTTTCTATGTTTAAGGCAAAATACAGCATTTCCTTTAAAGAAGAACCCAGTACTGATGCTATGCTTTCAATGTTTATAGCAAAATACAGCATTTCCTTTAAAGAAGAACCGAGTACTGATGCTATGCTTTCAATGTTTATAGCAAAATACAGCATTTCCTTTAAAGAAGAACCCAGTACTGATGCAATGCTTTCTATGTTTATAGCAAAATATAGCATTCCCTTTAAAGAAGAACCCAGTACTGATGCAATGCTTTCTATGTTTATAGCAAAATACAGAATTTCCTTTAAAGAAGAACCCAGTACTGATGCTATGCTTTCAATGTTTATAGCAAAATACAGCATTTCCTTTAAAGAAGAACCCAGTACTGATGCAATGCTTTCTATGTTTATAGCAAAATATAGCATTCCCTTTAAAGAAGAACCCAGTACTGATGCAATGCTTTCTATGTTTATGGCAAAATACAGCATTTCCTTTAAAGAAGAACCCAGTACTGATGCAATGCTTTCAATGTTTATAGCAAAATACAGCATTCCCTTTAAAGAAGAACCCAGTACTGATGCTATGCTTTCAATGTTTATAGCAAAATACAGCATTCCCTTTAAAGAAGAACCCAGTACTGATGCTATGCTTTCTATGTTTATAGCAAAATACAGCATTCCCTTTAAAGAAGAACCCAGTACTGATGCTATGCTTTCTATGTTTATAGCAAAATACAGCAATCCCTTTGAAGAAGAACCCAGTACTGATGCTATGCTTTCTATGTTTATAGCAAAATACAGCATTCCCTTTAAAGAAGAACCCAGTACTGATGCAATGCTTTCTATGTTTATAGCAAAATACAGCATTCCCTTTAAAGAAGAACCCAGTACTGATGCTATGCTTTCTATGTTTATAGCAAAATACAGCATTCCCTTTAAAGAAGAACCCAGTACTGATGCAATGCTTTCTATGTTTATAGCAAAATACAGCATTCCCTTTAAAGAAGAACCCAGTACTGATGCAATGCTTTCTATGTTTAAGGCAAAATACAGCATTCCCTTTAAAGAAGAACCCAGTACTGATGCAATGCTTTCTATGGTTATGGCAAAATACAGCATTCCTTTTAAAGAAGAACCCAGTACTGATGCAATGCTTTCTATGTTTAAGGCAAAATACAGCATTCCCTTTAAAGAAGAACCCAGTACTGATGCAATGCTTTCTATGTTTATAGCAAAATACAGCATTCCCTTTAAAGAAGAACCCAGTACTGATGCAATGCTTTCTATGTTTATAGCAAAATACAGCATTCCCTTTAAAGAAGAACCCAGTACTGATGCAATGCTTTCTATGTTTATGGCAAAATACAGCATTCCCTCTAAAGAAGAACCCAGTACTGATGCTATGCTTTCAATGTTTATAGTAAAATACAGCATTCCCTTTAAAGAAGAACCCAGTACTGATGCAATGCTTTCTATGTTTATAGCAAAATACAGCATTCCCTTTAAAGAAGAACCCAGTACTGATGCAATGCTTTCTATGTTTATAGCAAAATACAGCATTCCCTTTAAAGAAGAACCCAGTACTGATGCAATGCTTTCTATGTTTATAGCAAAATACAGCATTCCCTTTAAAGAAGAACCCAGTACTGATGCTATGCTTTCTATGTTTAAGGCAAAATACAGCATTCCCTCTAAAGAAGAACCCAGTACTGATGCAATGCTTTCTATGTTTATGGCAAAATACAGCATTCCCTCTAAAGAAGAACCCAGTACTGATGCTATGCTTTCAATGTTTATAGTAAAATACAGCATTCCCTTTTAAGAAGAACCCAGTACTGATGCAATGCTTTCTATGTTTATAGCAAAATACAGCATTCCCTTTAAAGAAGAACCCAGTACTGATGCTATGCTTTCTATGTTTAAGGCAAAATACAGCATTCCCTTTAAAGAAGAACCCAGTACTGATGCAATGCTTTCTATGTTTATAGCAAAATACAGCATTCCCTTTAAAGAAGAACCCAGTACTGATGCAATGCTTTCTATGTTTATAGCAAAATACAGCATTCCCTTTAAAGAAGAACCCAGTACTGATGCAATGCTTTCTATGTTTAAGGCAAAATACAGCATTCCCTTTAAAGAAGAACCCAGTACTGATGCAATGCTTTCTATGTTTATGGCAAAATACAGCATTCCCTTTAAAGAAGAACCCAGTACTGATGCAATGCTTTCTATGTTTAAGGCAAAATACAGCATTCCCTTTAAAGAAGAACCCAGTACTGATGCAATGCTTTCTATGTTTATAGCAAAATACAGCATTCCCTTTAAAGAAGAACCCAGTACTGACGCAATGCTTTCTATGTTTAAGGCAAAATACAGCATTCCCTTTAAAGAAGAACCCAGTACTGATGCAATGCTTTCTATGTTTATGGCAAAATACAGCATTCCCTCTAAAGAAGAACCCAGTACTGATGCAATGCTTTCTATGTTTATAGCAAAATACAGCATTCCCTTTAAAGAAGAACCCAGTACTGATGCTATGCTTTCTATGTTTAAGGCAAAATACAGCATTCCCTTTAAAGAAGAACCCAGTACTGATGCTATGCTTTCTATGTTTATAGTAAAATACAGCATTCCCTTTAAAGAAGAACCCAGTACTGATGCAATGCTTTCTATGTTTAAGGCAAAATACAGCATTCCCTTTAAAGAAGAACCCAGTACTGATGCTATGCTTTCTATGTTTAAGGCAAAATACAGCATTCCCTTTAAAGAAGAACCCAGTACTGATGCAATGCTTTCTATGTTTAAGGCAAAATACAGCATTCCCTTTAAACAAGAACCCAGTACTGATGCTATGCTTTCTATGTTTAAGGCAAAATACAGCATTCCCTTTAAAGAAGAACCCAGTACTGATGCTATGCTATCTATGTTTAAGGCAAAATACAGCATTCCCTTTAAAGATGAACCCAGTACTGATGCAATGCTTTCTATGTTTATGGCAAAATACAGCATTCCCTTTAAAGAAGAACCCAGTACTGATGCTATGCTTTCTATGTTTATAGCAAAATACAGCATTCCCTTTAAAGAAGAACCCAGTACTGATGCTATGCTTTCTATGTTTATAGTAAAATACAGCATTCCCTTTAAAGAAGAACCCAGTACTGATGCAATGCTTTCTATGTTTATGGCAAAATACAGCATTCCCTTTAAAGAAGAACCCAGCACTGATGCTATGCTTTCTATGTTTATGGCAAAATACAGCATTCCCTTTAAAGAAGAACCCAGCACTGATGCTATGCTTTCTATGTTTATAGTAAAATACAGCATTCCCTTTAAAGAAGAACCCAGTACTGATGCTATGCTTTCTATGTTTAAGGCAAAATACAGCATTCCCTTTAAAGAAGAACCCAGTACTGATGCTATGCTTTCAATGTTTATAGCAAAATACAGCATTCCCTCTAAAGAAGAACCCAGTACTGGTGCAATGCTTTCTATGTTTATAGTAAAATACAGCATTCCCTTTAAAGAAGAACCCAGTACTGATGCAATGCTTTCAATGTTTATAGCAAAACACAGCATTCCCTTTAAAGAAGAACCCAGTACTGATGCTATGCTTTCAATGTTTATAGCAAAATACAGCAATCCCTTTAAAGAAGAACCCAGTACTGATGCAATGCTTTCAATGTTTATAGCAAAATACAGCATTCCCTTTAAAGAAGAACCCAGTACTGATGCTATGCTTTCAATGTTTATAGCAAAATACAGCATTCCCTTTCAAGAAGAACCCAGTACTGATGCAATGCTTTCAATGTTTATAGCAAAATACAGCATTCACTTTAAAGATGAACCCAGTACTGATGCAATGCTTTCAATGTTTATAGCAAAATACAGCATTCCCTTTAAAGAAGAACCCAGTACTGATGCTATGCTTTCTATGTTTATAGCAAAATACAGCATTCCCTTTCAAGAAGAACTCAGTACTGATGCAATGCTTTCAATGTTTAAAGCAAAATACAGCATTCCCTTTAAAGATGAACCCAGTACTGATGCAATGCTTTCAATGTTTATAGCAAAATACAGCATTCCCTTTAAAGAAGAACCCAGTACTGATGCAATGCTTTCAATGTTTATAGCAAAATACAGCATTCCCTTTAAAGAAGAACCCAGTACTGATGCAATGCTTTCTATGTTTATAGTAAAATACAGCATTCCCTTTAAAGAAGAACCCAGTACTGATGCAATGCTTTCTATGTTTATAGCAAAATACAGCATTTCCTTTAAAGAAGAACCCAGTACTGATGCTATGCTTTCTATGTTTATAGCAAAATACAGCATTCCCTTTAAAGAAGAACCCAGTACTGATGCAATGCTTTCTATGTTTATGGTAAAATACAGCATTCCCTTTAAAGAAGAACCCAGTACTGATGCAATGCTTTCTATGTTTATGGTAAAATACAGCATTCCCTTTAAAGAAGAACCCAGTACTGATGCAATGCTTTCTATGTTTATAGCAAAATACAGCATTCCCTTTAAAGAAGAACCCAGTACTGATGCAATGCTTTCTATGTTTATAGCAAAATACAGCATTCCCTTTAAAGAAGAACCCAGTACTGATGCAATGCTTTCTATGTTTATGGTAAAATACAGCATTCCCTTTAAAGAAGAATCCAGTACTGATGCAATGCTTTCTATGTTTATAGCAAAATACAGCATTCCCTTTAAAGAAGAACCCAGTACTGATGCAATGCTTTCTATGTTTATAGCAAAATACAGCATTTCCTTTAAAGAAGAACCCAGTACTGATGCAATGCTTTTTATGTTTATGGTAAAATACAGCATTCCCTTTAAAGAAGAACCCAGTACTGATGCAATGCTTTCTATGTTTATAGCAAAATACAGCATTCCCTTTAAAGAAGAACCCAGTACTGATGCAATGCTTTCTATGTTTATAGCAAAATACAGCATTCCCTTTAAAGAAGAACCCAGTACTGATGCAATGCTTTCTATGTTTATAGCAAAATACAGCATTTCCTTTAAAGAAGAACCCAGTACTGATGCTATGCTTTCTATGTTTATAGCAAAATACAGCATTCCCTTTAAAGAAGAACCCAGTACTGATGCAATGCTTTCTATGTTTATGGTAAAATACAGCATTCCCTTTAAAGAAGAACCCAGTACTGATGCAATGCTTTCTATGTTTATGGTAAAATACAGCATTCCCTTTAAAGAAGAACCCAGTACTGATGCAATGCTTTCTATGTTTATAGCAAAATACAGCATTCCCTTTAAAGAAGAACCCAGTACTGATGCAATGCTTTCTATGTTTATAGCAAAATACAGCATTCCCTTTAAAGAAGAACCCAGTACTGATGCAATGCTTTCTATGTTTATGGCAAAATACAGCATTCCCTTTAAAGAAGAACCCAGTACTGATGCAATGCTTTCAATGTTTATAGTAAAATACAGCAATCCCTTTAAAGAAGAACCCAGTACTGATGCAATGCTTTCTATGTTTATGGTAAAATACAGCATTCCCTTTAAAGAAGAACCCAGTACTGATGCAATGCTTTCTATGTTTATAGCAAAATACAGCATTCCTTTTAAAGAAGAACCCAGTACTGATGCAATGCTTTCTATGTTTAAGGCAAAATACAGCATTCCCTTTAAAGAAGAACCCAGTACTGATGCAATGCTTTCTATGTTTATAGCAAAATACAGCATTCCCTTTAAAGAAGAACCCAGTACTGATGCAATGCTTTCTATGTTTATAGCAAAATACAGCATTCCCTTTAAAGAAGAACCCAGTACTGATGCAATGCTTTCTATGTTTATGGCAAAATACAGCATTCCCTCTAAAGAAGAACCCAGTACTGATGCTATGCTTTCAATGTTTATAGTAAAATACAGCATTCCCTTTAAAGAAGAACCCAGTACTGATGCAATGCTTTCTATGTTTATAGCAAAATACAGCATTCCCTTTAAAGAAGAACCCAGTACTGATGCAATGCTTTCTATGTTTATAGCAAAATACAGCATTCCCTTTAAAGAAGAACCCAGTACTGATGCAATGCTTTCTATGTTTATAGCAAAATACAGCATTCCCTTTAAAGAAGAACCCAGTACTGATGCTATGCTTTCTATGTTTAAGGCAAAATACAGCATTCCCTCTAAAGAAGAACCCAGTACTGATGCAATGCTTTCTATGTTTATGGCGAAATACAGCATTCCCTCTAAAGAAGAACCCAGTACTGATGCTATGCTTTCAATGTTTATAGTAAAATACAGCATTCCCTTTAAAGAAGAACCCAGTACTGATGCAATGCTTTCTATGTTTATAGCAAAATACAGCATTCCCTTTAAAGAAGAACCCAGTACTGATGCAATGCTTTCTATGTTTATAGTAAAATACAGCATTCCCTTTAAAGAAGAACCCAGTACTGATGCTATGCTTTCTATGTTTAAGGCAAAATACAGCATTCCCTTTAAAGAAGAACCCAGTACTGATGCAATGCTTTCTATGTTTATAGCAAAATACAGCATTCCCTTTAAAGAAGAACCCAGTACTGATGCTATGCTTTCTATGTTTAAGGCAAAATACAGCATTCCCTTTAAAGAAGAACCCAGTACTGATGCTATGCTTTCTATGTTTATAGTAAAATACAGCATTCCCTTTAAAGAAGAACCCAGTACTGATGCAATGCTTTCTATGTTTAAGGCAAAATACAGCATTCCCTTTAAAGAAGAACCCAGTACTGATGCTATGCTTTCTATGTTTAAGGCAAAATACAGCATTCCCTTTAAAGAAGAACCCAGTACTGATGCAATGCTTTCTATGTTTAAGGCAAAATACAGCATTCCCTTTAAAGAAGAACCCAGTACTGATGCAATGCTTTCTATGTTTATAGCAAAATACAGCATTCCCTTTAAAGAAGAACCCAGTACTGATGCAATGCTTTCTATGTTTATAGCAAAATACAGCATTCCCTTTAAAGAAGAACCCAGTACTGATGCAATGCTTTCTATGTTTATAGCAAAATACAGCATTTCCTTTAAAGAAGAACCCAGTACTGATGCTATGCTTTCTATGTTTATAGCAAAATACAGCATTCCCTTTAAAGAAGAACCCAGTACTGTTGCAATGCTTTCTATGTTTATGGTAAAATACAGCATTCCCTTTAAAGAAGAACCCAGTACTGATGCAATGCTTTCTATGTTTATGGTAAAATACAGCATTCCCTTTAAAGAAGAACCCAGTACTGATGCAATGCTTTCTATGTTTATAGCAAAATACAGCATTCCCTTTAAAGAAGAACCCAGTACTGATGCAATGCTTTCTATGTTTATAGCAAAATACAGCATTCCCTTTAAAGAAGAACCCAGTACTGATGCAATGCTTTCTATGTTTATGGCAAAATACAGCATTCCCTTTAAAGAAGAACCCAGTACTGATGCAATGCTTTCAATGTTTATAGTAAAATACAGCAATCCCTTTAAAGAAGAACCCAGTACTGATGCAATGCTTTCTATGTTTATGGTAAAATACAGCATTCCCTTTAAAGAAGAACCCAGTACTGATGCAATGCTTTCTATGTTTATAGCAAAATACAGCATTCCTTTTAAAGAAGAACCCAGTACTGATGCAATGCTTTCTATGTTTAAGGCAAAATACAGCATTCCCTTTAAAGAAGAACCCAGTACTGATGCAATGCTTTCTATGTTTATAGCAAAATACAGCATTCCCTTTAAAGAAGAACCCAGTACTGATGCAATGCTTTCTATGTTTATAGCAAAATACAGCATTCCCTTTAAAGAAGAACCCAGTACCTATGCAATGCTTTCTATGTTTATGGCAAAATACAGCATTCCCTCTAAAGAAGAACCCAGTACTGATGCTATGCTTTCAATGTTTAAAGTAAAATACAGCATTCCCTTTAAAGAAGAACCCAGTACTGATGCAATGCTTTCTATGTTTATAGCAAAATACAGCATTCCCTTTAAAGAAGAACCCAGTACTGATGCAATGCTTTCTATGTTTATAGCAAAATACAGCATTCCCTTTAAAGAAGAACCCAGTACTGATGCAATGCTTTCTATGTTTATAGCAAAATACAGCATTCCCTTTAAAGAAGAACCCAGTACTGATGCTATGCTTTCTATGTTTAAGGCAAAATACAGCATTCCCTCTAAAGAAGAACCCAGTACTGATGCAATGCTTTCTATGTTTATGGCGAAATACAGCATTCCCTCTAAAGAAGAACCCAGTACTGATGCTATGCTTTCAATGTTTATAGTAAAATACAGCATTCCCTTTAAAGAAGAACCCAGTACTGATGCAATGCTTTCTATGTTTATAGCAAAATACAGCATTCCCTTTAAAGAAGAACCCAGTACTGATGCAATGCTTTCTATGTTTATAGTAAAATACAGCATTCCCTTTAAAGAAGAACCCAGTACTGATGCTATGCTTTCTATGTTTAAGGCAAAATACAGCATTCCCTTTAAAGAAGAACCCAGTACTGATGCAATGCTTTCTATGTTTATAGCAAAATACAGCATTCCCTTTAAAGAAGAACCCAGTACTGATGCAATGCTTTCTATGTTTATAGCAAAATACAGCATTCCCTTTAAAGAAGAACCCAGTACTGATGCAATGCTTTCTATGTTTAAGGCAAAATACAGCATTCCCTTTAAAGAAGAACCCAGTACTGATGCAATGCTTTCTATGTTTATGGCAAAATACAGCATTCCCTTTAAAGAAGAACCCAGTACTGATGCAATGCTTTCTATGTTTAAGGCAAAATACAGCATTCCCTTTAAAGAAGAACCCAGTACTGATGCAATGCTTTCTATGTTTATAGCAAAATACAGCATTCCCTTTAAAGAAGAACCCAGTACTGATGCAATGCTTTCTATGTTTAAGGCAAAATACAGCATTCCCTTTAAAGAAGAACCCAGTACTGATGCAATGCTTTCTATGTTTATGGCAAAATACAGCATTCCCTCTAAAGAAGAACCCAGTACTGATGCAATGCTTTCTATGTTTATAGCAAAATACAGCATTCCCTTTAAAGAAGAACCCAGTACTGATGCTATGCTTTCTATGTTTAAGGCAAAATACAGCATTCCCTTTAAAGAAGAACCCAGTACTGATGCTATGCTTTCTATGTTTATAGTAAAATGCAGCATTCCCTTTAAAGAAGAACCCAGTACTGATGCAATGCTTTCTATGTTTAAGGCAAAATACAGCATTCCCTTTAAAGAAGAACCCAGTACTGATGCTATGCTTTCTATGTTTAAGGCAAAATACAGCATTCCTTTTAAAGAAGAACCCAGTACTGATGCAATGCTTTCTATGTTTAAGGCAAAATACAGCATTCCCTTTAAACAAGAACCCAGTACTGATGCTATGCTTTCTATGTTTAAGGCAAAATACAGCATTCCCTTTAAAGAAGAACCCAGTACTGATGCTATGCTTTCTATGTTTAAGGCAAAATACAGCATTCCCTTTAAAGATGAACCCAGTACTGATGCAATGCTTTCTATGTTTATGGCAAAATACAGCATTCCCTTTAAAGAAGAACCCAGTACTGATGCTATGCTTTCTATGTTTATAGCAAAATACAGCATTCCCTTTAAAGAAGAACCCAGTACTGATGCTATGCTTTCTATGTTTATAGTAAAATACAGCATTCCCTTTAAAGAAGAACCCAGTACTGATGCTATGCTTTCTATGTTTATGGCAAAATACAGCATTCCCTTTAAAGAAGAACCCAGCACTGATGCTATGCTTTCTATGTTTATGGCAAAATACAGCATTCCCTTTAAAGAAGAACCCAGCACTGATGCTATGCTTTCTATGTTTATAGTAAAATACAGCATTCCCTTTAAAGAAGAACCCAGTACTGATGCTATGCTTTCTATGTTTAAGGCAAAATACAGCATTCCCTTTAAAGAAGAACCCAGTACTGATGCTATGCTTTCAATGTTTATAGCAAAATACAGCATTCCCTCTAAAGAAGAACCCAGTACTGATGCAATGCTTTCAATGTTTATAGCAAAATACAGCATTCCCTTTAAAGAAGAACCCAGTACTGATGCTATGCTTTCAATGTTTATAGCAAAATACAGCAATCCCTTTAAAGAAGAACCCAGTACTGATGCAATGCTTTCAATGTTTATAGCAAAATACAGCATTCCCTTTAAAGAAGAACCCAGTACTGATGCTATGCTTTCAATGTTTATAGCAAAATACAGCATTCCCTTTCAAGAAGAACCCAGTACTGATGCAATGCTTTCAATGTTTATAGCAAAATACAGCATTCCCTTTAAAGATGAACCCAGTACTGATGCAATGCTTTCAATGTTTATAGCAAAATACAGCATTCCCTTTAAAGAAGAACCCAGTACTGATGCTATGCTTTCTATGTTTATAGCAAAATACAGCATTCCCTTTCAAGAAGAACCCAGTACTGATGCAATGCTTTCAATGTTTATAGCAAAATACAGCATTCCCTTTAAAGATGAACCCAGTACTGATGCAATGCTTTCAGTGTTTATAGCAAAATACAGCATTCCCTTTAAAGAAGAACCCAGTACTGATGCAATGCTTTCAATGTTTATAGCAAAATATAGCATTCCCTTTAAAGAAGAACCCAGTACTGATGCAATGCTTTCTATGTTTATAGTAAAATACAGCATTCCCTTTAAAGAAGAACCCAGTACTGATGCAATGCTTTCTATGTTTATAGCAAAATACAGCATTTCCTTTAAAGAAGAACCCAGTACTGATGCTATGCTTTCTATGTTTATAGCAAAATACAGCATTCCCTTTAAAGAAGAACCCAGTACTGATGCAATGCTTTCTATGTTTATGGTAAAATACAGCATTCCCTTTAAAGAAGAACCCAGTACTGATGCAATGCTTTCTATGTTTATGGTAAAATACAGCATTCCCTTTAAAGAAGAACCCAGTACTGATGCAATGCTTTCTATGTTTATAGCAAAATACAGCATTCCCTTTAAAGAAGAACCCAGTACTGATGCAATGCTTTCTATGTTTATAGCAAAATACAGCATTCCCTTTAAAGAAGAACCCAGTACTGATGCAATGCTTTCTATGTTTATGGTAAAATACAGCATTCCCTTTAAAGAAGAACCCAGTACTGATGCAATGCTTTCTATGTTTATAGCAAAATACAGCATTCCCTTTAAAGAAGAACCCAGTACTGATGCAATGCTTTCTATGTTTATAGCAAAATACAGCATTCCCTTTAAAGAAGAACCCAGTACTGATGCAATGCTTTCTATGTTTATGGTAAAATACAGCATTCCCTTTAAAGAAGAACCCAGTACTGATGCAATGCTTTCTATGTTTATAGCAAAATACAGCATTCCCTTTAAAGAAGAACCCAGTACTGATGCAATGCTTTCTATGTTTATAGCAAAATACAGCATTCCCTTTAAAGAAGAACCCAGTACTGATGCAATGCTTTCTATGTTTATAGCAAAATACAGCATTTCCTTTAAAGAAGAACCCAGTACTGATGCTATGCTTTCTATGTTTATAGCAAAATACAGCATTCCCTTTAAAGAAGAACCCAGTACTGATGCAATGCTTTCTATGTTTATGGTAAAATACAGCATTCCCTTTAAAGAAGAACCCAGTACTGATGCAATGCTTTCTATGTTTATGGTAAAATACAGCATTCCCTTTAAAGAAGAACCCAGTACTGATGCAATGCTTTCTATGTTTATAGCAAAATACAGCATTCCCTTTAAAGAAGAACCCAGTACTGATGCAATGCTTTCTATGTTTATAGCAAAATACAGCATTCCCTTTAAAGAAGAACCCAGTACTGATGCAATGCTTTCTATGTTTATGGCAAAATACAGCATTCCCTTTAAAGAAGAACCCAGTACTGATGCAATGCTTTCAATGTTTATAGTAAAATACAGCATTCCCTTTAAAGAAGAACCCAGTACTGATGCAATGCTTTCTATGTTTATGGTAAAATACAGCATTCCCTTTAAAGAAGAACCCAGTACTGATGCAATGCTTTCTATGTTTATAGCAAAATACAGCATTCCTTTTAAAGAAGAACCCAGTACTTATGCAATGCTTTCTATGTTTATAGCAAAATACAGCATTCCCTTTAAAGAAGAACCCAGTACTGATGCAATGCTTTCTATGTTTAAGGTAAAATACAGCATTCCCTTTAAAGAAGAACCCAGTACTGATGCAATGCTTTCTATGTTTATAGCAAAATACAGCATTCCCTTTAAAGAAGAACCCAGTACTGATGCAATGCTTTCTATGTTTATAGCAAAATACAGCATTCCCTTTAAAGAAGAACCCAGTACTGATGCAATGCTTTCTATGTTTATAGCAAAATACAGCATTCCCTTTAAAGAAGAACCCAGTACTGATGCAATGCTTTCAATGTTTATAGCAAAATACAGCAATCCCTTTAAAGAAGAACCCAGTACTGATGCAATGCTTTCTATGTTTATAGCAAAATACAGCATTCCCTTTAAACAAGAACCCAGTACTGATGCTATGCTTTCTATGTTTATAGCAAAATACAGCATTCCCTTTAAAGAAGAACCCAGTACTGATGCTATGCTTTCTATGTTTATAGCAAAATACAGCATTCCCTTTAAAGAAGAACCCAGTACTGATGCTATGCTTTCTATGTTTATAGCAAAATACAGCATTCCCTTTAAAGAAGAACCCAGTACTGATGCTATGCTTTCTATGTTTATAGCAAAATATAGCATTCCCTTTAAAGAAGAACCCAGTACTGATGCAATGCTTTCAATGTTTATAGCAAAATACAGCATTCCCTTTAAAGAAGAACCCAGTACTGATGCAATGCTTTCAATGTTTATAGCAAAATACAGCAATCCCTTTAAAGAAGAACCCAGTACTGATGCAATGCTTTCTATGTTTATAGCAAAATACAGCATTCCCTTTAAAGAAGAACCCAGTACTGATGCTATGCTTTCTATGTTTATAGCAAAATACAGCATTCCCTTTAAAGAAGAACCCAGTACTGATGCTATGCTTTCTATGTTTATAGCAAAATACAGCATTCCCTTTAAAGAAGAACCCAGTACTGATGCTATGCTTTCTATGTTTATAGCAAAATACAGCATTCCCTTTAAAGAAGAACCCAGTACTGATGCTATGCTTTCTATGTTTATAGCAAAATACAGCATTCCCTTTAAAGAAGAACCCAGTACTGATGCAATGCTTTCTATGTTTATAGCAAAATACAGCATTCCCTTTAAAGAAGAACCCAATACTGATGCAATGCTTTCTATGTTTAAGGTAAAATACAGCATTCCCTTTAAAGAAGAACCCAGTACTGATGCAATGCTTTCTATGTTTATAGCAAAATACAGCATTCCCTTTAAAGAAGAACCCAGTACTGATGCAATGCTTTCTATGTTTATAGCAAAATACAGCATTCCCTTTAAAGAAGAACCCAGTACTGATGCAATGCTTTCTATGTTTATAGCAAAATACAGCATTCCCTTTAAAGATGAACCCAGTACTGATGCAATGCTTTCAATGTTTATAGCAAAATACAGCAATCCCTTTAAAGAAGAACCCAGTACTGATGCAATGCTTTCTATGTTTATAGCAAAATACAGCATTCCCTTTAAAGAAGAACCCAGTACTGATGCTATGCTTTCTATGTTTATAGCAAAATACAGCATTCCTTTTAAAGAAGAACCCAGTACTGATGCTATGCTTTCTATGTTTATAGCAAAATACAGCATTCCCTTTAAAGAAGAACCCAGTACTGATGCTATGCTTTCTATGTTTATAGCAAAATACAGCATTCCCTTTAAAGAAGAACCCAGTACTGATGCTATGCTTTCTATGTTTATAGCAAAATATAGCATTCCCTTTAAAGAAGAACCCAGTACTGATGCAATGCTTTCAATGTTTATAGCAAAATACAGCATTCCCTTTAAAGAAGAACCCAGTACTGATGCTATGCTTTCTATGTTTATAGCAAAATACAGCATTCCCTTTAAAGAAGAACCCAGTACTGATGCTATGCTTTCTATGTTTATAGCAAAATACAGCATTCCCTTTAAAGAAGAACCCAGTACTGATGCTATGCTTTCTATGTTTATAGCAAAATACAGCATTCCCTTTAAAGAAGAACCCAGTACTGATGCTATGCTTTCTATGTTTATAGTAAAATACAGCAATCCCTTTAAAGAAGAACCCAGTACTGATGCAATGCTTTCTATGTTTATAGTAAAATACAGCATTCCCTTTAAAGAAGAACCCAGTACTGATGCAATGCTTTCTATGTTTATAGTAAAATACAGCATTCCCTTTAAAGAAGAACCCAGTACTGATGCTATGCTTTCTATGTTTATAGCAAAATACAGCATTCCCTTTAAAGAAGAACCCAGTACTGATGCAATGCTTTCAATGTTTATAGCAAAATACAGCAATCCCTTTAAAGAAGAACCCAGTACTGATGCAATGCTTTCTATGTTTATAGCAAAATACAGCATTCCCTTTAAAGAAGAACCCAGTACTGATGCTATGCTTTCTATGTTTATAGCAAAATACAGCATTCCTTTTAAAGAAGAACCCAGTACTGATGCTATGCTTTCTATGTTTATAGCAAAATACAGCATTCCCTTTAAAGAAGAACCCAGTACTGATGCTATGCTTTCTATGTTTATAGCAAAATACAGCATTCCCTTTAAAGAAGAACCCAGTACTGATGCTATGCTTTCTATGTTTATAGCAAAATATAGCATTCCCTTTAAAGAAGAACCCAGTACTGATGCAATGCTTTCAATGTTTATAGCAAAATACAGCATTCCCTTTAAAGAAGAACCCAGTACTGATGCTATGCTTTCTATGTTTATAGCAAAATACAGCATTCCCTTTAAAGAAGAACCCAGTACTGATGCTATGCTTTCTATGTTTATAGCAAAATACAGCATTCCCTTTAAAGAAGAACCCAGTACTGATGCTATGCTTTCTATGTTTATAGCAAAATACAGCATTCCCTTTAAAGAAGAACCCAGTACTGATGCTATGCTTTCTATGTTTATAGCAAAATACAGCATTCCCTTTAAAGAAGAACCCAGTACTGATGCTATGCTTTCTATGTTTATAGCAAAATACAGCATTCCCTTTAAAGAAGAACCCAGTACTGATGCTATGCTTTCTATGTTTATAGCAAAATACAGCATTCCCTTTAAAGATGAACCCAGTACTGATGCAATGCTTTCTATGTTTATAGCAAAATACAGCATTCCCTTTAAAGAAGAACCCAGTACTGATGCTATGCTTTCTATGTTTATAGCAAAATACAGCATTCCCTTTAAAGATGTACCCAGTACTGATGCTATGCTTTCTATGTTTATAGCAAAATACAGCATTCCCTTTCAAGAAGAACCCAGTACTGATGCAATGCTTTCAATGTTTATAGCAAAATACAGCATTCCCTTTAAAGATGAACCCAGTACTGATGCAATGCTTTCAATGTTTATAGCAAAATACAGCATTTTCTTTAAAGAAGAACCCAGTACTGATGCAATGCTTTCTATGTTTATGGCAAAATACAGCATTCCCTTTAAAGAAGAACCCAGTACTGATGCAATGCTTTCTATGTTTATAGCAAAATACAGCAATCCCTTTAAAGAAGAACCCAGTACTGATGCAATGCTTTCTATGTTTATAGCAAAATACAGCATTCCCTTTAAAGAAGAACCCAGTACTGATGCTATGCTTTCTATGTTTATAGCAAAATACAGCATTCCCTTTAAAGAAGAACCCAGTACTGATGCTATGCTTTCTATGTTTATAGTAAAATACAGCAATCCCTTTAAAGAAGAACCCAGTACTGATGCTATGCTTTCTTTGTTTATAGTAAAATACAGCAATCCCTTTAAAGAAGAACCCAGTACTGATGCTATGCTTTCTATGTTTATAGTAAAATACAGCAATCCCTTTAAAGAAGAACCCAGTACTGATGCTATGCTTTCTATGTTTATAGTAAAATACAGCAATCCCTTTAAAGAAGAACCCAGTACTGATGCTATGCTTTCTATGTTTATAGTAAAATACAGCAATCCCTTTAAAGAAGAACCCAGTACTGATGCTATGCTTTCTATGTTTATAGTAAAATACAGCAATCCCTTTAAAGAAGAACCCAGTACTGATGCTATGCTTTCTATGTTTATAGTAAAATACAGCAATCCCTTTAAAGAAGAACCCAGTACTGATGCTATGCTTTCTATGTTTATAGTAAAATACAGCAATCCCTTTAAAGAAGAACCCAGTACTGATGCTATGCTTTCTATGTTTATAGTAAAATACAGCAATCCCTTTAAAGAAGAACCCAGTACTGATGCTATGCTTTCTATGTTTATAGTAAAATACAGCAATCCCTTTAAAGAAGAACCCAGTACTGATGCTATGCTTTCTATGTTTATAGTAAAATACAGCAATCCCTTTAAAGAAGAACCCAGTACTGATGCTATGCTTTCTATGTTTATAGTAAAATACAGCAATCCCTTTAAAGAAGAACCCAGTACTGATGCTATGCTTTCTATATTTATAGTAAAATACAGCAATCCCTTTAAAGAAGAACCCAGTACTGATGCTATGCTTTCTATGTTTATAGTAAAATACAGCATTCCCTTTAAAGAAGAACCCAGTACTGATGCAATGCTTTCAATGTTTATAGTAAAATACAGCAATCCCTTTAAAGAAGAACCCAGTACTGATGCAATGCTTTCTATGTTTATAGTAAAATACAGCATTCCCTTTAAAGAAGAACCCAGTACTGATTCAATGCTTTCTATGTTTATAGCAAAATACAGCATTCCCTTTAAACAAGAACCCAGTACTGATGCAATGCTTTCTATGTTTATGGTAAAATACAGCATTCCCTTTAAAGAAGAACCCAGTACTGATGCAATGCTTTCTATGTTTATAGTAAAATACAGCAATCCCTTTAAAGAAGAACCCAGTACTGATGCAATGCTTTCTATGTTTATAGTAAAATACAGCATTCCCTTTAAAGAAGAACCCAGTACTGATGCAATGCTTTCTATGTTTATAGCAAAATACAGCATTCCCTTTAAACAAGAACCCAGTACTGATGCAATGCTTTCTATGTTTATAGTAAAATACAGCATTCCCTTTAAAGAAGAACCCAGTACTGATGCAATGCTTTCTATGTTTATAGTAAAATACAGCATTCCCTTTAAAGAAGAACCCAGTACTGATGCTATGCTTTCTATGTTTATAGCAAAATACAGCATTCCCTTTAAAGAAGAACCCAGTACTGATGCAATGCTTTCTATGTTTATAGTAAAATACAGCATTCCCTTTAAAGAAGAACCCAGTACTGATGCAATGCTTTCTATGTTTATAGCAAAATACAGCATTCCCTTTAAACAAGAACCCAGTACTGATGCAATGCTTTCTATGTTTATAGTAAAATACAGCATTCCCTTTAAAGAAGAACCCAGTACTGATGCAATGCTTTCTATGTTTATAGTAAAATACAGCATTCCCTTTAAAGAAGAACCCAGTACTGATGCTATGCTTTCTATGTTTATAGCAAAATACAGCATTCCCTTTAAAGAAGAACCCAGTACTGATGCTATGCTTTCTATGTTTATAGCAAAATACAGCATTCCCTTTAAAGATGAACCCAGTACTGATGCAATGCTTTCTATGTTTATAGTAAAATACAGCATTCCCTTTAAAGAAGAACCCAGTACTGATGCAATGCTTTCTATGTTTATAGTAAAATACAGCATTCCCTTTAAAGAAGAACCCAGTACTGATGCTATGCTTTCTATGTTTATAGCAAAATACAGCATTCCCTTTAAAGAAGAACCCAGTACTGATGCTATGCTTTCTATGTTTATAGCAAAATACAGCATTCCCTTTAAACAAGAACCCAGTACTGATGCAATGCTTTCTATGTTTATAGTAAAATACAGCATTCCCTTTAAAGAAGAACCCAGTACTGATGCAATGCTTTCTATGTTTATAGTAAAATACAGCATTCCCTTTAAAGAAGAACCCAGTACTGATGCTATGCTTTCTATGTTTATAGCAAAATACAGCATTCCCTTTAAAGAAGAACCCAGTACTGATGCTATGCTTTCTATGTTTATAGCAAAATACAGCATTCCCTTTAAAGATGAACCCAGTACTGATGCAATGCTTTCTATGTTTATAGCAAAATACAGCATTCCCTTTAAAGAAGAACCCAGTACTGATGCTATGCTTTCTATGTTTATAGCAAAATACAGCATTCCCTTTAAAGATGTACCCAGTACTGATGCTATGCTTTCTATGTTTATAGCAAAATACAGCATTCCCTTTCAAGAAGAACCCAGTACTGATGCAATGCTTTCAATGTTTATAGCAAAATACAGCATTCCCTTTAAAGAAGAACCCAGTACTGATGCTATGCTTTCTATGTTTATAGCAAAATACAGCATTCCCTTTAAAGAAGAACCTAGTACTGATGCTATCCTTTCTATGTTTATAGCAAAATACAGCATTCCCTTTAAAGATGAACCCAGTACTGATGCAATGCTTTCTATGTTTATAGCAAAATACAGCATTCCCTTTAAAGAAGAACCCAGTACTGATGCTATGCTTTCTATGTTTATAGCAAAATACAGCATTCCCTTTAAAGATGTACCCAGTACTGATGCTATGCTTTCTATGTTTATAGCAAAATACAGCATTCCCTTTCAAGAAGAACCCAGTACTGATGCAATGCTTTCAATGTTTATAGTAAAATACAGCATTCCCTTTAAAGAAGAACCCAGTACTGATGCTATGCTTTCTATGTTTATAGTAAAATACAGCATTCCCTTTAAAGATGAACCCAGTACTGATGCAATGCTTTCAATGTTTATAGCAAAATACAGCATTCCCTTTAAAGAAGAACCCAGTACTGATGCAATGCTTTCTATGTTTATGGCAAAATACAGCATTCCCTTTAAAGAAGAACCCAGTACTGATGCAATGCTTTCTATGTTTATAGCAAAATACAGCAATCCCTTTAAAGAAGAACCCAGTACTGATGCAATGCTTTCTATGTTTATAGCAAAATACAGCATTCCCTTTAAAGAAGAACCCAGTACTGATGCTATGCTTTCTATGTTTATAGCAAAATACAGCATTCCCTTTAAAGAAGAACCCAGTACTGATGCTATGCTTTCTATGTTTATAGTAAAATACAGCAATCCCTTTAAAGAAGAACCCAGTACTGATGCTATGCTTTCTATGTTTATAGTAAAATACAGCAATCCCTTTAAAGAAGAACCCAGTACTGATGCTATGCTTTCTATGTTTATAGTAAAATACAGCAATCCCTTTAAAGAAGAACCCAGTACTGATGCTATGCTTTCTATGTTTATAGTAAAATACAGCAATCCCTTTAAAGAAGAACCCAGTACTGATGCTATGCTTTCTATGTTTATAGTAAAATACAGCAATCCCTTTAAAGAAGAACCCAGTACTGATGCTATGCTTTCTATGTTTATAGTAAAATACAGCAATCCCTTTAAAGAAGAACCCAGTACTGATGCTATGCTTTCTATGTTTATAGTAAAATACAGCAATCCCTTTAAAGAAGAACCCAGTACTGATGCTATGCTTTCTATGTTTATAGTAAAATACAGCAATCCCTTTAAAGAAGAACCCAGTACTGATGCTATGCTTTCTATGTTTATAGTAAAATACAGCAATCCCTTTAAAGAAGAACCCAGTACTGATGCTATGCTTTCTATGTTTATAGTAAAATACAGCAATCCCTTTAAAGAAGAACCCAGTACTGATGCTATGCTTTCTATGTTTATAGTAAAATACAGCATTCCCTTTAAAGAAGAACCCAGTACTGATGCAATGCTTTCAATGTTTATAGTAAAATACAGCAATCCCTTTAAAGAAGAACCCAGTACTGATGCAATGCTTTCTATGTTTATAGTAAAATACAGCATTCCCTATAAAGAAGAACCCAGTACTGATGCAATGCTTTCTATGTTTAAAGCAAAATACAGCATTCCCTTTAAACAAGAACCCAGTACTGATGCAATGCTTTCTATGTTTATAGTAAAATACAGCATTCCCTTTAAAGAAGAACCCAGTACTGATGCTATGCTTTCAATGTTTATAGTAAAATACAGCATTCCCTTTAAAGAAGAACCCAGTACTGATGCAATGTTTTCTATGTTTATGGCAAAATATAGCATTCCCTTTAAAGAAGAACCCAGTACTGATGCAATGCTTTCTATGTTTATAGTAAAATACAGCATTCCCTTTAAAGAAGAACCCAGTACTGATGCAATGTTTTCTATGTTTATAGTAAAATACAGCATTCCCTTTAAAGAAGAACCCAGTACTGATGCTATGCTTTCAATGTTTATAGTAAAATACAGCATTCCCTTTAAAGAAGAACCCAGTACTGATGCAATGTTTTCTATGTTTATGGCAAAATATAGCATTCCCTTTAAAGAAGAACCCAGTACTGATGCAATGCTTTCTATGTTTATAGTAAAATATAGCATTCCCTTTAAAGAAGAACCCAGTACTGATGCTATGCTTTCAATGTTTATAGTAAAATACAGCATTCCCTTTAAAGAAGAACCCAGTACTGATGCAATGTTTTCTATGTTTATGGCAAAATACAGCATTCCCTTTAAAGAAGAACCCAGTACTGATGCAATGCTTTCTATGTTTATAGTAAAATACAGCATTCCCTTTAAAGAAGAACCCAGTACTGATGCAATGCTTTCTATGTTTATAGTAAAATACAGCAATCCCTTTAAAGAAGAACCCAGTACTGATGCAATGTTTTCTATGTTTATAGTAAAATACAGCATTCCCTTTAAAGAAGAACCCAGTACTGATGCAATGTTTTCTATGTTTATAGTAAAATATAGCATTCCCTTTAAAGAAGAACCCAGTACTGATGCTATGCTTTCAATGTTTATAGTAAAATACAGCAATCCCTTTAAAGAAGAACCCAGTACTGATGCAATGTTTTCTATGTTTATAGTAAAATACAGCATTCCCTTTAAAGAAGAACCCAGTACTGATGCTATGCTTTCTATGTTTATAGTAAAATACAGCATTCCCTTTAAAGAAGAACCCAGTACTGATGCAATGTTTTCTATGTTTATAGTAAAATACAGCATTCCCTTTAAAGAAGAACCCAGTACTGATGCAATGCTTTATATGTTTATAGTAAAATACAGCATTCCCTTTAAAGAAGAACCCAGTACTGATGCAATGTTTTCTATGTTTATAGTAAAATACAGCATTCCCTTTAAAGAAGAACCCAGTACTGATGCAATGTTTTCTATGTTTATAGTAAAATATAGCATTCCCTTTAAAGAAGAACCCAGTACTGATGCTATGCTTTCAATGTTTATAGTAAAATACAGCAATCCCTTTAAAGAAGAACCCAGTACTGATGCAATGTTTTCTATGTTTATAGTAAAATACAGCATTCCCTTTAAAGAAGAACCCAGTACTGATGCAATGTTTTCTATGTTTATAGTAAAATACAGCATTCCCTTTAAAGAAGAACCCAGTACTGATGCAATGCTTTCTATGTTTATAGTAAAATACAGCAATCCCTTTAAAGAAGAACCCAGTACTGATGCAATGTTTTCTATGTTTATAGTAAAATACAGCATTCCCTTTAAAGAAGAACCCAGTACTGATGCAATGTTTTCTATGTTTATAGTAAAATACAGCATTCCCTTTAAAGAAGAACCCAGTACTGATGCAATGCTTTCTATGTTTATAGTAAAATACAGCAATCCCTTTAAAGAAGAACCCAGTACTGATGCAATGTTTTCTATGTTTATAGTAAAATACAGCATTCCCTTTAAAGAAGAACCCAGTACTGATGCTATGCTTTCTATGTTTAAGGTAAAATACAGCATTCCCTTTAAAGATGAACGCAGTACTGATGCTATGCTTTCTATGTTTATAGTAAAATACAGCAATCCCTTTAAAGAAGAACCCAGTACTGATGCTATGCTTTCTATGTTTATAGTAAAATACAGCAATCCCTTTAAAGAAGAACCCAGTACTGATGCAATGTTTTCTATGTTTATAGTAAAATACAGCAATCCCTTTAAAGAAGAACCCAGTACTGATGCAATGTTTTCTATGTTTATAGTAAAATACAGCATTCCCTTTAAAGAAGAACCCAGTACTGATGCTATGCTTTCTATGTTTAAGGTAAAATACAGCATTCCCTTTAAAGATGAACCCAGTACTGATGCTATGCTTTCTATGTTTATAGTAAAATACAGCAATCCCTTTAAAGAAGAACCCAGTACTGATGCTATGCTTTCTATGTTTATAGTAAAATACAGCATTCCCTTTAAAGAAGAACCCAGCACTGATGCAATGCTTTCTATGTTTATAGTAAAATACAGCAATCCCTTTAAAGAAGAACCCAGTACTGATGCAATGTTTTCTATGTTTATAGTAAAATACAGCATTCCCTTTAAAGAAGAACCCAGTACTGATGCTATGCTTTCTATGTTTAAGGTAAAATACAGCATTCCCTTTAAAGATGAACCCAGTACTGATGCTATGCTTTCTATGTTTATAGTAAAATACAGCAATCCCTTTAAAGAAGAACCCAGTACTGATGCTATGCTTTCTATGTTTATAGTAAAATACAGCAATCCCTTTAAAGAAGAACCCAGTACTGATGCAATGTTTTCTATGTTTATAGTAAAATACAGCAATCCCTTTAAAGAAGAACCCAGTACTGATGCAATGTTTTCTATGTTTATAGTAAAATACAGCATTCCCTTTAAAGAAGAACCCAGTACTGATGCTATGCTTTCTATGTTTAAGGTAAAATACAGCATTCCCTTTAAAGATGAACCCAGTACTGATGCTATGCTTTCTATGTTTATAGTAAAATACAGCAATCCCTTTAAAGAAGAACCCAGTACTGATGCTATGCTTTCTATGTTTATAGTAAAATACAGCAATCCCTTTAAAGAAGAACCCAGTACTGATGCTATGCTTTCTATGTTTATAGTAAAATATAGCATTCTCTTTAAAGAAGAACCCAGTACTGATGCTATGCTTTCTATGTTTATAGTAAAATACAGCAATCCCTTTAAAGAAGAACCCAGTACTGATGCAATGCTTTCTATGTTTATAGCAAAATACAGCAATCCCTTTAAAGAAGAACCCAGTACTGATGCAATGCTTTCTATGTTTATAGCAAAATACAGCATTCCCTTTAAAGAAGAACCCAGTACTGATGCAATGCTTTCTATGTTTATAGTAAAATACAGCAATCCCTTTAAAGAAGAACCCAGTACTGATGCTATGCTTTCTATGTTTATAGTAAAATACAGCATTCCCTTTAAAGAAGAACCCAGTACTGATGCAATGCTTTCTATGTTTATAGTAAAATACAGCAATCCCTTTAAAGAAGAACCCAGTACTGATGCAATGTTTTCTATGTTTATAGTAAAATACAGCATTCCCTTTAAAGAAGAACCCAGTACTGATGCTATGCTTTCTATGTTTAAGGTAAAATACAGCATTCCCTTTAAAGATGAACCCAGTACTGATGCTATGCTTTCTATGTTTATAGTAAAATACAGCAATCCCTTTAAAGAAGAACCCAGTACTGATGCTATGCTTTCTATGTTTATAGTAAAATACAGCAATCCCTTTAAAGAAGAACCCAGTACTGATGCAATGTTTTCTATGTTTATAGTAAAATACAGCAATCCCTTTAAAGAAGAACCCAGTACTGATGCAATGTTTTCTATGTTTATAGTAAAATACAGCATTCCCTTTAAAGAAGAACCCAGTACTGATGCTATGCTTTCTATGTTTAAGGTAAAATACAGCATTCCCTTTAAAGATGAACCCAGTACTGATGCTATGCTTTCTATGTTTATAGTAAAATACAGCAATCCCTTTAAAGAAGAACCCAGTACTGATGCTATGCTTTCTATGTTTATAGTAAAATACAGCAATCCCTTTAAAGAAGAACCCAGTACTGATGCTATGCTTTCTATGTTTATAGTAAAATATAGCATTCCCTTTAAAGAAGAACCCAGTACTGATGCAATGTTTTCTATGTTTATAGTAAAATATAGCATTCCCTTTAAAGAAGAACCCAGTACTGATGCTATGCTTTCTATGTTTATAGCAAAATACAGCATTCCCTTTAAAGAAGAACCCAGTACTGATGCTATGCTTTCTATGTTTATAGCAAAATACAGCATTCCCTTTAAAGAAGAACCCAGTACTGATGCTATGCTTTCTATGTTTAAGGTAAAATACAGCATTCCCTTTAAAGAAGAACCCAGTACTGATGCTATGCTTTCTATGTTTAAGGTAAAATACAGCATTCCCTTTAAAGATGAACCCAGTACTGATGCAATGCTTTCTATGTTTATAGTAAAATACAGCAATCCCTTTAAAGAAGAACCCAGTACTGATGCAATGCTTTCTATGTTTATAGTAAAATACAGCAATCCCTTTAAAGAAGAACCCAGTACTGATGCTATGCTTTCTATGTTTATAGTAAAATATAGCATTCCCTTTAAAGAAGAACCCAGTACTGATGCAATGCTTTCTATGTTTATAGCAAAATACAGAATTCCCTTTAAAGAAGAACCCAGTACTGATGCAATGCTTTCTATGTTTATAGCAAAATACAGCATTCCCTTTAAAGAAGAACCCAGTACTGATGCAATGCTTTCTATGTTTATAGCAAAATACAGCATTCCCTTTAAAGATGAACCCAGTACTGATGCAATGCTTTCTATGTTTATAGTAAAATACAGCATTCCCTTTAAAGATGAACCCAGTACTGATGCAATGCTTTCTATGTTTATAGCAAAATACAGCATTCCCTTTAAAGAAGAACCCAGTACTGATGCAATGCTTTCTATGTTTATAGTAAAATACAGCATTCCCTTTAAAGAAGAACCCAGTACTGATGCTATGCTTTCTATGTTTATAGCAAAATACAGCATTCCCTTTAAAGAAGAACCCAGTACTGATGCTATGTTTTCTATGTTTATAGCAAAATACAGCATTCCCTTTAAAGAAGAACCCAGTACTGATGCTATGTTTTCTATGTTTATAGCAAAATACAGCATTCCCTTTAAAGAAGAACCCAGTACTGATGCAATGCTTTCTATGTTTATAGCAAAATACAGCATTCCCTTTAAAGAAGAACCCAGTACTGATGCAATGCTTTCTATGTTTATAGCAAAATACAGCATTCCCTTTAAAGATGAACCCAGTACTGATGCAATGCTTTCTATGTTTATAGTAAAATACAGCATTCCCTTTAAAGAAGAACCCAGTACTGATGCAATGCTTTCTATGTTTATAGCAAAATACAGCATTCCCTTTAAAGAAGAACCCAGTACTGATGCAATGCTTTCTATGTTTATAGCAAAATACAGCATTCCCTTTAAAGAAGAACCCAGTACTGATGCAATGCTTTCTATGTTTATAGCAAAATACAGCAATCCCTTTAAAGAAGAACCCAGTACTGATGCAATGCTTTCTATGTTTATAGCAAAATACAGCATTCCCTTTAAAGAAGAACCCAGTACTGATGCAATGCTTTCTATGTTTATAGCAAAATACAGCATTCCCTTTAAAGAAGAACCCAGTACTGATGCAATGCTTTCTATGTTTATAGTAAAATACAGCATTCCCTTTAAAGAAGAACCCAGTACTGATGCTATGCTTTCTATGTTTATAGCAAAATACAGCATTCCCTTTAAAGAAGAACCCAGTACTGATGCAATGCTTTCTATGTTTATAGCAAAATACAGCAATCCCTTTAAAGAAGAACCCAGTACTGATGCTATGCTTTCTATGTTTATAGCAAAATACAGCATTCCCTTTAAAGAAGAACCCAGTACTGATGCTATGCTTTCAATGTTTATAGTAAAATACAGCATTCCCTTTAAAGAAGAACCCAGTACTGATGCTATGCTTTCTATGTTTATGGCAAAATACAGCATTCCCTTTAAAGAAGAACCCAGTACTGATGCAATGCTTTCTATGTTTATAGTAAAATACAGCATTCCCTTTAAAGAAGAACCCAGTACTGATGCAATGCTTTCTATGTTTATAGCAAAATACAGCATTCCCTTTAAAGAAGAACCCAGTACTGATGCAATGCTTTCTATGTTTATAGCAAAATACAGCATTCCCTTTAAAGAAGAACCCTGTACTGATGCAATGCTTTCTATGTTTATAGCAAAATACAGCATTCCCTTTAAAGAAGAACCCAGTACTGATGCAATGCTTTCTATGTTTATAGTAAAATACAGCATTCCCTTTAAAGAAGAACCCAGTACTGATGCAATGCTTTCTATGTTTATAGCAAAATACAGCATTCCCTTTAAAGAAGAACCCAGTACTGATGCGATGCTTTCTATGTTTATAGCAAAATACAGCATTCCCTTTAAAGATGAACCCAGTACTGATGCAATGCTTTCTATGTTTATAGTAAAATACAGCATTCCCTTTAAAGATGAACCCAGTACTGATGCAATGCTTTCTATGTTTATAGCAAAATACAGCATTCCCTTTAAAGAAGAACCCAGTACTGATGCAATGCTTTCTATGTTTATAGTAAAATACAGCATTCCCTTTAAAGAAGAACCCAGTACTGATGCTATGCTTTCTATGTTTATAGCAAAATACAGCATTCCCTTTAAAGAAGAACCCAGTACTGATGCTATGTTTTCTATGTTTATAGCAAAATACAGCATTCCCTTTAAAGAAGAACCCAGTACTGATGCTATGTTTTCTATGTTTATAGCAAAATACAGAATTCCCTTTAAAGAAGAACCCAGTACTGATGCAATGCTTTCTATGTTTATAGCAAAATACAGCATTCCCTTTAAAGAAGAACCCAGTACTGATGCAATGCTTTCTATGTTTATAGCAAAATACAGCATTCCCTTTAAAGATGAACCCAGTACTGATGCAATGCTTTCTATGTTTATAGTAAAATACAGCATTCCCTTTAAAGAAGAACCCAGTACTGATGCAATGCTTTCTATGTTTATAGCAAAATACAGCATTCCCTTTAAAGAAGAACCCAGTACTGATGCAATGCTTTCTATGTTTATAGCAAAATACAGCATTCCCTTTAAAGAAGAACCCAGTACTGATGCAATGCTTTCTATGTTTATAGCAAAATACAGCAATCCCTTTAAAGAAGAACCCAGTACTGATGCAATGCTTTCTATGTTTATAGCAAAATACAGCATTCCCTTTAAAGAAGAACCCAGTACTGATGCAATGCTTTCTATGTTTATAGCAAAATACAGCATTCCCTTTAAAGAAGAACCCAGTACTGATGCAATGCTTTCTATGTTTATAGTAAAATACAGCATTCCCTTTAAAGAAGAACCCAGTACTGATGCTATGCTTTCTATGTTTATAGCAAAATACAGCATTCCCTTTAAAGAAGAACCCAGTACTGATGCAATGCTTTCTATGTTTATAGCAAAATACAGCAATCCCTTTAAAGAAGAACCCAGTACTGATGCTATGCTTTCTATGTTTATAGCAAAATACAGCATTCCCTTTAAAGAAGAACCCAGTACTGATGCTATGCTTTCAATGTTTATAGTAAAATACAGCATTCCCTTTAAAGAAGAACCCAGTACTGATGCTATGCTTTCTATGTTTATGGCAAAATACAGCATTCCCTTTAAAGAAGAACCCAGTACTGATGCAATGCTTTCTATGTTTATAGTAAAATACAGCATTCCCTTTAAAGAAGAACCCAGTACTGATGCAATGCTTTCTATGTTTATAGCAAAATACAGCATTCCCTTTAAAGAAGAACCCAGTACTGATGCAATGCTTTCTATGTTTATAGCAAAATACAGCATTCCCTTTAAAGAAGAACCCTGTACTGATGCAATGCTTTCTATGTTTATAGCAAAATACAGCATTCCCTTTAAAGAAGAACCCAGTACTGATGCAATGCTTTCTATGTTTATAGTAAAATACAGCATTCCCTTTAAAGAAGAACCCAGTACTGATGCTATGCTTTCAATGTTTATAGCAAAATACAGCATTCCCTTTAAAGAAGAACCCAGTACTGATGCTATGCTTTCTATGTTTATAGTAAAATACAGCATTCCCTTTAAAGAAGAACCCAGTACTGATGCTATGCTTTCTATGTTTATAGCAAAATACAGCATTCCCTTTAAAGAAGAACCCAGTACTGATGCAATGCTTTCAATGTTTATAGCAAAATACAGCATTCCCTTTAAAGAAGAACCCAGTACTGATGCAATGCTTTCTATGTTTATAGTAAAATACAGCATTCCCTTTAAAGAAGAACCCAGTACTGATGCAATGCTTTCTATGTTTATAGCAAAATACAGCATTCCCTTTAAAGAAGAACCCAGTACTGATGCAATGCTTTCTATGTTTATAGCAAAATACAGCATTCCCTTTAAAGAAGAACCCTGTACTGATGCAATGCTTTCTATGTTTATAGCAAAATACAGCATTCCCTTTAAAGAAGAACCCAGTACTGATGCAATGCTTTCTATGTTTATAGCAAAATACAGCATTCCCTTTAAAGAAGAACCCAGTACTGATGCTATGCTTTCTATGTTTATAGTAAAATACAGCATTCCCTTTAAAGAAGAACCCAGTACTGATGCAATGCTTTCTATGTTTATAGCAAAATACAGCATTCCCTTTAAAGAAGAACCCAGTACTGATGCAATGCTTTCTATGTTTATAGCAAAATACAGCATTCTCTTAAAAGAAGAACCCAGTACTGATGCAATGCTTTCTATGTTTATAGCAAAATACAGCATTCCCTTTAAAGAAGAACCCAGTACTGATGCTATGCTTTCTATGTTTATAGCAAAATACAGCATTCCCTTTAAAGAAGAACCCAGTACTGATGCAATGCTTTCTATGTTTATAGCAAAATACAGCATTCCCTCTAAAGAAGAACCCAGTACTGATGCTATGCTTTCTATGTTTATAGTAAAATACAGCATTCCCTTTAAAGAAGAACCCAGTACTGATGCAATGCTTTCTATGTTTATGGTAAAATACAGCATTCCCTTTAAAGAAGAACCCAGTACTGATGCAATGCTTTCTATGTTTATAGCAAAATACAGCATTCCCTTTAAAGAAGAACCCAGTACTGATGCTATGCTTTCTATGTTTATAGTAAAATACAGCATTCCCTTTAAAGAAGAACCCAGTACTGATGCAATGCTTTCTATGTTTATAGCAAAATACAGCATTCCCTTTAAAGAAGAACCCAGTACTGATGCAATGCTTTCTATGTTTATAGCAAAATACAGCATTCTCTTAAAAGAAGAACCCAGTACTGATGCAATGCTTTCTATGTTTATAGCAAAATACAGCATTCCCTTTAAAGAAGAACCCAGTACTGATGCTATGCTTTCTATGTTTATAGCAAAATACAGCATTCCCTTTAAAGAAGAACCCAGTACTGATGCAATGCTTTCTATGTTTATAGCAAAATACAGCATTCCCTCTAAAGAAGAACCCAGTACTGATGCTATGCTTTCTATGTTTATAGTAAAATACAGCATTCCCTTTAAAGAAGAACCCAGTACTGATGCAATGCTTTCTATGTTTATGGTAAAATACAGCATTCCCTTTAAAGAAGAACCCAGTACTGATGCAATGCTTTCTATGTTTATAGTAAAATACAGCATTCCCTTTAAAGAAGAACCCAGTACTGATGCAATGCTTTCTATGTTTATAGCAAAATACAGCATTCCCTTTAAAGAAGAACCCAGTACTGATGCAATGCTTTCTATGTTTATAGCAAAATACAGCATTCCCTTTAAAGAAGAACCCTGTACTGATGCAATGCTTTCTATGTTTATAGCAAAATACAGCATTCCCTTTAAAGAAGAACCCAGTACTGATGCAATGCTTTCTATGTTTATAGCAAAATACAGCATTCCCTTTAAAGAAGAACCCAGTACTGATGCTATGCTTTCTATGTTTATAGTAAAATACAGCATTCCCTTTAAAGAAGAACCCAGTACTGATGCAATGCTTTCTATGTTTATAGCAAAATACAGCATTCCCTTTAAAGAAGAACCCAGTACTGATGCAATGCTTTCTATGTTTATAGCAAAATACAGCATTCTCTTAAAAGAAGAACCCAGTACTGATGCAATGCTTTCTATGTTTATAGCAAAATACAGCATTCCCTTTAAAGAAGAACCCAGTACTGATGCTATGCTTTCTATGTTTATAGCAAAATACAGCATTCCCTTTAAAGAAGAACCCAGTACTGATGCAATGCTTTCTATGTTTATAGCAAAATACAGCATTCCCTTTAAAGAAGAACCCAGTACTGATGCAATGCTTTCTATGTTTATAGTAAAATACAGCATTCCCTTTAAACAAGAACCCAGTACTGATGCAATGCTTTCAATGTTTATAGCAAAATACAGCATTCCCTTTAAAGAAGAACCCAGTACTGATGCAATGCTTTCTATGTTTATAGTAAAATACAGCATTCCCCTTAAAGAAAAACCCAGTACTGATGCAATGATTTCTATGTTTATAGTAAAATACAGCATTCCCTCTAAAGAAGAACTTCCACCAAGTTTTAATAGATTTTATCAATAAGTATAAACATTTTTCTATTGTTTGTGATTGTTTTTGATATTTGAGGTGATCTGATTGCCAGGACGATTTTAAGATTAGAATCAATAAAACTTGATTACGATTAAAATGATCAGATAATGCGAAGGTGTGATTATGACGTTGATAGTTGCAAATGAACTGACAGAATAAAGACGCGTAATGCTGCAACTATAACAGCTAGTGGCATCCTTTTGCATGTATTTTTCTCTCGAGTATTTGAACTGGTATAAAGTCTGGTTGATTTTAATATTTAAGTATTTTGGCAGTCATGTCACACCGAACATAAAAAACAATCGCAAACCATAGAAAAATATTGATACTTTCTGATAAAATCTATAAAGGTTTTGTTAAAGTATATATGTAAAAACTTTTCCTTATTTTCTCCAGCCACCTGACATGCATACACTAACTACTAGCAGTCTTTAATTAACAGTACACAAGTAGACAGTTGTCATACAATTTTATTACTTTACCTTGCTAAGATTAGATAACTACCAGTTGTAGTCATGCTTCTGTTAATTAATAAATTTCACAAATACCTGTTTTTGGTCAGTGCCAAATTTGTTTATAACTTTACTAGCAACCTATTACAATATATTTTAACAATTTTAAAAGCTAAAGGTTTTTTACAAAATATTTGCTTTAGTTACTGAATTTTTATAGGACTGCCAAAATTTAATCTTGCAACTTTTATAATTACTGATACAAGTAATTACTAGGCCATCCGAGCACAAGGAAACATTGTCATGAGTAACCAGTATGTGCATAATTAACTCTTCTGCTATCAAATTTGTTTTTTTTTGCCTGAATATACTGTAATTACATATTCAGTGAAGCTTAATAATTGATAGGAACGTATATAAATCATCATAACTTTTAACTCACATGGTATATAAAAACTTTTTGATACCAAATTAATAATCATCATTAATAGCGAAAGAATTTTTGCAAAGTATTTGCTTTAATTATTGAATTTTTAGATTATTGCCAAAATTTCCTTTTGCAACTTTTATAATTACTAGAAAATTGGCAATGTCGAGCCTCAGGAAAGATTGTAATTAATAATTGCTATGTGAATAGTTGATTCTTCCTCTACCAAAAAAATTTATTTGCTTGAATATACTGGGATTACGGGTTCAATAAACCTGATATTTGATAAGGATGCATATCAATTGACGTAGCTTTTCAACCACATTATATATAAACACTATAAATACATTTTGATTCTAAATTAATTATCCTGAAATTTTAAATGGGCTGATGCCACAAAAAATACCACAAATGCCTTGCAAAATGAGAACGAACACTCTTTCAGCTGTTGTCAAAAATACTGTGATTATATCCGAGTCAGATGGTTTATCAATATTATTACACTTTACAGCATTATTATTACTGATAAATGTGAATAATTTTTGGTTGTACTATTGTTTAATAACATTCACCAAAAGTCCATAGATCTAACATTAGAAAAAATTTCTAGCTGTAATGCGTTTATCACGACTGGGCATTGCTAACGATAAACGACGACAAAAATAAAACATTTTGCACATCAAAACTAAGATCAACATGCTAACATATTTTTATTAGCTGAATGCACGCAGATAATCGTTTACTTTTGTTTAAGTACCAATATAATACGGTAATTTAGTGGTGATAAGGTAGTGTTAATGTCTATGAGTCTAAGGTCTGGTGTTCGATTCCAGTGTGAGTGCAACTTTTTTCTAAGTCTGCTAGAGTGGATTTGGACAAACAGACAGACACTGATCTTATTATAGTATAGATTTCTAAATGCAGATACCTTTAATGTAAACTACGAAACCTTATGGTGCAGATCATATCACCTTATGTATTTTTTACGTTAAACAGTAATAAATTTAAAGAAATAAAAATAGGTAACACATAAAAATAATAACTTCATGTGATTTGAAAATACCCAGCTTGCAGTTCAAAGTTACTAACCAATTTTTCTTGTATAAATGCATCTTGACGGCTATAATGGCTTTACAACATTTTTTAGTTTTGTTTTTGAGAGGAAAATTTTGTAGAAACATTGAATTTTGGTTTGTTACATAATCTTAATGTAAAAGTGTCTTATATTTTACATGATAAAAACAAAAGTTTTTCACCGTTTTCCTGTCATACAAATATATACATACTTAAATCTCTGATAATGAAGGTTTTGCAATGTTTGAGGTAACATTGTGCAAAATGCATAGTTTTGTACTCAAAGGAGCCTACATGTATGAAGAACTAAAGTACCACATACTACAGGTTTACAGCCTTCCCATTCTTCTTAAAATTAGCATTTTAGTGCATAAGTTTTTATGTATCCTTATTAGCATTGGATTCAAAAGAAGCACACGCTGATTTAAAATTAGACAGCATCTTTTTTTACGAGTGACCGCTGAAAATTTTTCAAATGTTGAAAAATGAGATTGTGTAATATTTTTCACGCAAAAAACCTAAATATGTATTGTTTGTTTTGAGTGTCATTTTAACCAGATCTTTGCACTATTCTTGCAGTTAATACAGAAAAGGCCTATCAAGCTTTTTGGTACAATTAAATTTAAAGTAGGTAAAGAATAAAATAATTTATATTGTGCTATGGTATAATTTTAGTGTTCAGCTGAAATTCCATCACAAGATATAATTTACCTTCTCCTTGAGGTGGGCTAGGTGAGAGGCTATGGTCAAACTTGTCATATCTACCAGAAAAGGTCCAGGTAAAAGTGAGAGAAGATGAGTTTTTTGTGAGCTGCAGTCCTGTCACCGGTTTGGGAACTATAAAATAAATTGAAACTTTGTTTGTTAGTTAACACCTTTTTCTTTGAGTACACTTTGAATGCATTTAACAACAGCGTATAACAAAATAGTATGCAGTTCATACAAAAAATAGGCCCCAAGTTTTAAATATTTTTTTACACGAAGCGTTGAAGACAAGCAGATGCTAAACACTAATAAATTAAATTGACAATTTAACGCCATTCCTAATTTGATCAACTTTGTTAATAAAGAAAAAATGTTTCTGTTTTTACCCAGACAATTCTGAATGTAACTTGGTGATTATAGCAATTAAACCATAACTGTAACATACAATTTCTATTGTATTTACTAGGTAAATCAGACACGCTGATTACGACTTTGTAGTCAAAATAAAGGTAGGTCCACTAACTTTTAGAGTAATGAAGGCTCTTTTACAGCGTTTTAATATCGGTCTCGGAAACAACACGATCGGCACAACAAGCTTCGCCCATAAATACATGACGTAACGTAGTTTTTTAAGAATGGAAGTTAGGGATGTTTTGTCCAATTTAGAATAATAGAGATGGGTGTCTTAAAACCCATTATTATCTAAATTCAGCCTTCAAAATAACCTCAGTCTTTCCTGAATGGCAGATAAGCTGTTTAGCGTTGCATATTTAAAAATGAGCTCAAAAAGCGCAAAAACAATGCTATTTTGTGATAAAATTGGGCTTTTTGAGCTCATTTTTCTTGGCATTCAGCCTATTAAACATTGTGTAACAAGCTACAAACAATTTTAAATAATTTATCTACCTTTCATAAAAGACTGAGATTATTTTACAGGCTGAATTTAGATAATAATGGGTTTTAAGACACCCATCTCTATTATTCTAAATCGGTCTAAACATTCTTAATTTGAGTTCTTAAAAAGCTAGGTTGCGTCGAATATTTATGGGCAGAGCTTGTTAAGCCAATTGTGATGTTTTCGAGACAGATATTGAAACGCTTTAAAAAAGCCTTCATGGCTTTGACGGTTAGTGAACCAATCGATATTTTGAGTACAAAATCGGAATCAGCGTGTCTGATTTACCTCAGAATCCGATAAAAGTTGTATGTGACAGTTATGGTTTAAATTCTGTTTCATAACATTTTATGAGTTGAAAACATTTGCTGCCATTTTGTCAAGAAGCGTTATTGAAAACTAGAAAAAAAGCATTTTAATGTTTATTTGTCAGAAGATACATTTTTTTCTGTTTAGCAAGCAGTAGACAACATACATATCACTACATTAAATTACTTTGTTATATTACTTTATTGGCAATAATTACTTTTTAAATACGGCAGATCCTTAAACAACTATTAATTTACTTTACTGAATAGTTTAGAAAAAAATCTTTTAGTTTCAAGTAAAAATTGCACACACACAGTTTACATTTTGCCTGCCAACGCTCAATGCTAGTGTTTTATATATTTAATAATGAAAACTTTAATTTTAAGAAAATTTTGTTCTTGATTTTTTAGCAAAAAGTGAGATGAGTAGCTTGTCATCTTTACTATGTTTTTTTCGTTTCACTACATATTTTTTCATTATCCCTCTTTCTCTTTCTATCTCTCTCTAACTTTCTGTTTTGCTCCATCTCACTCTACATTGTACTCTCACTCTATGTTATACTCTCACTCTATGTTGTACTCTCACTCTATGTTGTACTCTCACTCTATGTTGTACTCTTATTCTGTGTAGTATTCTCACTCTATATTGTACTCTCACTCTATGTTGTGCTCTCACTCTATGTTGTACTCTCACTCTATGTTGTACTCTCACTCTATGTTGTACTCTCACTCTATGTTGTACTCTCACTCTATGTTGTACTCTCACTCTATGTTGTACTCTCACTCTATGTTGTACTCTTATTCTGTGTAGTATTCTCACTCTATATTGTACTCTCACTCTATGTTGTGCTCTCACTCTATGTTGTACTCTCACTCTATGTTGTACTCTCACTCTATATTGTACTCTCACTCTATGTTGTGCTCTCACTCTATGTTGTACTCTCACTCTATGTTGTACTCTCACTCTATGTTGTACTCTCACTCTATGCTGTACTTTGACTCTATCTCATTTTTTAACTCTTTTTCTCTCCCCTCTACCCTTTCTCGTTCCATTTATCTGTCTTTTTCGCTTCCCTTATTTTTCTGTTTTTCTATTTTTTTGTCTCTCTCCCACTCTATAATTTCCTCATTATCCTCTCTCTTTCTTTATCTCATTCTTTTTGTCTTTATAACCTTTTCCATCTCTTCTCTTTTGCTCCTTTTCATTCCATCTCACTCTTTGCTTTATCACACAATATATTGCTCTTTCATTATCTCACTCTCTTTTTCTCTCCCTCTCTCTTTCTCTCGCCCTTTCTCTCACCCTTTCTCTCCCTCTCTCTTAACCTCTTTCTCTCCCTTTCTCCCCCTCTCACCCTCTCTCTCTTTCCCTCTCTCTAACTTTCTGTTTTGCTCCATCTCACTCTATGTTGTACTTTCATTCTATGTTGTATTCTCACTCTATGTTATACTCTCACTCTATGTTGTACTCACACTCTATGCTGTACTCTCACTCTATGTTTTACTCTCACTCTATGTTATACTCTCACTCTATGTTGTACTCTCATTCTATGTTGTACTCTCACTCTATGTTGTACTCTCACTCTATGTTGTACTCACACTCTATGTTGTACTCTCACTATATGTTGCACTCTCACTCTATGTTATACTCTCACTCTATGTTGTACTCTCATTCTATGTTGTACTCTCACTCTATGTTGTATTCTCACTCTATGTTATACTCTCACTCTATGTTGTGCTCTCACTCTATGTTGCACTCTCACTCTATGTTGTACTCTCACTCTATGTTGTACTCTCACTCTATGTTTTACTCTCACTCTATGTTATACTCTCACTCTATGTTGTACTCTCATTGTACAACATAGAGTGAGAGTACAACATTTTATGTTATACTCTCACTCTATGTTGTATTCTCATTCTATGTTGTACTCTCACTCTATGTTGTGCTTTCACTCTATGTTGTGCTTTCACTCTATGTTGCACTCTCACTCTATGTTGTACTCTCACTCTATGTTGTACTCTCACTCTATGTTGTACTCTTACTCTGTGTTATACTCTCACTCTATGTTGTACTCTCACTCTATTTTGCACTCTCACTCTATGTTGTACTCTCACTCTATGTTGTACTCTCACTCTATGTTGTACTCTCACTCTATGTTGTGCTCTCACTCTATGTTGTACTCTCACTCTATGTTGTACTCTCACTCTATGTTGTACTCTCACTCTATGTTGTACTCTCACTCTATGTTGTACTCTTATTCTGTGTAGTATTCTCACTCTATATTGTACTCTCACTCTATGTTGTGCTCTCACTCTATGTTGTACTCTCACTCTATGTTGTACTCTCACTCTATGTTGTGCTTTCACTCTATGTTGTGCTTTCACTCTATGTTGCACTCTCACTCTATGTTGTACTCTCACTCTATGTTGTACTCTCACTCTATGTTGTACTCTTACTCTGTGTTATACTCTCACTCTATGTTGTACTCTCACTCTATTTTGCACTCTCACTCTATGTTGTACTCTCACTCTATGTTGTACTCTCACTCTATGTTGTACTCTCACTCTATGTTGTACTCTCACTCTATGTTGTACTCTCACTCTATGTTATACTCTCACTCTATGTTGTATTCTCATTCTATGTTGTACTCTCACTCTATGTTGTGCTTTCACTCTATGTTGTGCTTTCACTCTATGTTGCACTCTCACTCTATGTTGTACTCTCACTCTATGTTGTACTCTCACTCTATGTTGTACTCTTACTCTGTGTTATACTCTCACTCTATGTTGTACTCTCACTCTATTTTGCACTCTCACTCTATGTTGTACTCTCACTCTATGTTGTACTCTCACTCTATGTTGTACTCTCACTCTATGTTGTACTCTCACTCTATGTTGTACTCTCACTCTATGTTGTACTCTCACTCTATGCTGTACTTTGACTCTATCTCATTTTTTAACTCTTTTTCCCTCCCATCTACCCTTCCTCGTTTCATTTATCTGCCTTTTTCGCTTCCCTTATTTTTCTCTTTTTCTATTTGTTTGTCTCTCTCCCACTCTATAATTTCTTCATTATCCTCTCTTTCTCCTTATCTTATTCTTTTTGTCTTCATAACCTTTTCCATCTTATTCTGTTTTGCTCTTTTTCACTCCATCTCACTCTTTGCTTTATCGCACAATATATTGCTCTTTCATTATCTCGCTCCCTTTTCCTCTCCCTCTCTTTCCTTTCTCTTTTTCTCTCCCTCTCTTTCCTTCTCTCTTAACTTCTTTCTCTCTCTCTCTCCCCCTTTCACCCTCTCACTCTTTCTCTCTCTCTCCCTCTCCCCCTCTCTCTCCATCTTTCTCCCTCTCTCTTCTCTTTTATTTCTTTCTCTTTTCCATCTCTCTCGCTTTTTCTCTCCTTCTCCATCTTTTTCGCTAATGAACTCATTTCAAACAGTTTGCAATGAACATTAGACAATCTGGTCTACTAAATTAACTTCTTTCAGAGAATGGCTTTTAATTCATGAGGAACTACTTTAAAGATAGATAAACTATTATAGAAATACTTATGAAGCACATTTTGAAGTTTTATCAATTTTTGCCATCAAATCAAAAAAATATCTAACAAAGCTTAAAAAACTTAAAAAAGAACAAAGTTGTTTTCTCATAATGTGGAAACCAGTTAGTGGAATTGAGCCTTTCAACCAAGCTTTTCATTGAACTGCTTAATGTTGCTTGTATTGTTATTATTAATATTGTCGTTATTATTGCCATTGTTGATCTTTTTATGTTTAGCCAGCAACAAGTCAGTCATCTAACTTTGAAAAAAAAACAATCATCAACCTTAAGCAGTCTACACATCAGGTAATTAATCCCTTTATAGATATGTGCAAACATTCTAGATATATGTTATGTATGTTGGCTCAATGACACTCCATTCTTTCCTTTTTAAGTTTCTCTTTGCTACCCTTTTGTCACTCACCTCTCTATGACACGTATCTTTACAGCATTTTGAGTAGACAAACACTTACTTGCTGTGTAGTCAATGATGTTACTTGAAGAACTCATATAGCTGTTAGAGTTGATAGATACAACTGATAGCTCATAGCTGTAGCCTGGTTCAAGGGTTCTCAGGAGTGTAGATTTCATGGCATCAGAAGTGTTTTTGTAGCTGCTATTAGCTCCATTTTCCTTAATAACATAATCAGAAAATAATAAAACAAGAAAAATTAAAAAGTTTCATTTATGTTTGTGTCAGATGAGCTACTTTAAAATATGTTAGTTGCAAAGCTCAACAAAAACTAAATACGTGTAGGATTTCTGTTTAATAATTTTCAAGTTGGAGTGAGTTAAGCTAATTTGGAGTTGTGCTACACTTTAGACCCACTTGTATAAATGTTCTACTCAATTCATTGCTTCAAGTGTTTACTTTAAAAGGCTGAAACAAGCTAGAAACCTATTGCTCAGCAGCATGTGTGCCATCGAAACTACAAAATTGTACGCTACGGTATTTCGATAAATTACATCAGACTTATAGGTATTCTAACTGGTGATCTGTGACAGTTAGTATGTTGACTAGTCAACAATTCAAATTTTAAATTAGTTACAACAGTTTTTGGTCTAAAACAAAAATGATGAATTATATAAAAGTACATTTCTATATATTAGCATATATTGCCTTCCATGAAAAGTACACTTATGTTTATGCATATGCAATTCTTGAACACAGAAAGTTTTCAGCCATTATATTTTTTGTTGCTAGTTTTAACGTAACCAGTGCTGGCAGCAACTTTGTTAATATAAATTTTACTGACGCTTTCAACACGATATATTTTTCTAATTTTTATTAAACATCAGTTAGTATAGCTGAAATGCTATATATTTACTGTAGCATTCCAGTAGACTCTATAGTAGGATACATCTCCCTTAATGTCACTCCAACCTAAAGTCACATTTTCTTTGTCTTCAGTTACAACGCTGAGATTTCTTGGTCCATCTGTAAAATATTTTGCAGTGTTGATGCTTTTACTTATATCTTTTCATGAAAAAATTAGCCATACTATTGTTCAAAAATTTTTATGTAAATTTATGTTAATTAGCTAATGCTGTACTATATTAATGACTAGCTGTGTCACCCGGCGTTGCCCGTGTAATAGAAGAGTATTTGGACAGAAAATTGATTTGTATTTAACATATAACAACATTTGCCATTCTAACTTTCAAAATATATATCATGAGAGAAGTGTGTCGTGTAGTTGAAATAAATTAAGAGAGAAATAAAACAACTGTAAAGGTTTTAACACTTTTTCAAACAACTGTACCTTTCAAGCTAGTAGGTTGGCATATTGCCAATGGAAAATTCCACCAAGCTAGTTAATAAGGTTAGGCTTACAATGACGGTAAGCCATGACTTTGAGTCTGTATTGTTGTCCAGCTCAGCTGTTCTAATAATAGCTTTAGCCGGATTTCCAACAGACAGATTTTCAGCCAGACTTTGAGAAATATATATAGATAATGATAATGGTATAAATAAAGAGCAGCAATCTAAGTGTTTTTATCTATTTTTAACTTATTGTGTTATTTTATCAAAAATATTGCAACAATATGGTAACGTATATGGCAAAATACCTGGAGTTATGTCAGTTTCAGTGTTTTTGCTAGATATTGAGCGTGACACAGCTGTAAGGGTGAATGTGTATTCTGTTTCAAATACAGAATTAGGAAGTGTGAATTGTCTGGTAGAATTGTCTGTGCTCATACTTGACGTATTTCCACATTCTCCTACAATCATATTATATACATGTGTAATACGTATACAGGAAGCAATTGTTCAACCTAAACAAGTAATATTGTTACTTTGTAACTATAGGTAATATATTTAAAAAGTAAAATGTGAACATGTATTTTTTACGAATATGTTATTAAGGGTCCTACTTTACACCAAATTTTATATTTAAATAGCTTTTGTTAATAGTTAACTGTAGTTTGTCTCATGGTCATAATTTTGTAATTGTATGTTCATAAAATTTTCTTTGTATAAACTAAAAAGCAGCAAATAATAAAGCATGCTTAATTTATTTTAATCTGAAGGTTTCTTTACTGCTGTTTAGTTGTAAAAGTTTTGGTTAAGTTCAAAATTGGAAAATAAAAATGTTTGCTTCGATTTATTTAGAAATAGTACATTCTGTGAAACTTATGTTTCTCTAAATACAAACATAAAATTAATGCAGTTCTTTTATTCCTGGCTAATGTACCTGTTTACTCTACACTAATTTTTGCTGCAACAATTTTTATTCTTGCTACACTCCTTTACACAGTAAGAACTCTATGAGCACACAACTTCTGGGACTACTTTTGTTTGAACCACAAACAACCGGTTGTTAAGCAATACACTGAATGTTAAGTTTTACCAAAGCTTTTGCTCGCTTCTGAGATTTATACTTTATCAACGTGAAAGTTTTATGTAACTTTTGGTTTTATTAAAAGCATCGTGGTGCAAACCTGAAAAGTCACCACGCTGCTTGTTGCTGTTGTTGTAACTAGCAAATATATTCTGATCAGCTAACACTAAGTGGCAATCTGCTAAAAATGGACTGAAACCACCTTTAAATAACAACTGTTTCTCACAAAACTCACAAGACTCTTCAGCAGATACTGTAGTAGCCCTGGTACTCAGCCTGCTGAAATATTGTATACCATATGAACTATACTAGATCATGCGTTTCTCGAATTAAATGGTTTAATATTTGTTGAGGTGAGTCAATGTTCTAACTCAGATAAAAATTTAGAAGATGCCGCAGAAGCCCTATCTCTGTGCTGTACTCAGCCTACTAATATATTGTATGTTATGAAAACTACACTAGAACATATACTTTCAAGATTAAGTTAGTATAATACTGAGGTAGGTCAAAACTCTAGCCCATAAATACATGTACAAACATAGATTCAGGCCATTAGCCGCAATATCTAAGTGCAAGAAATAAAATGCCTGAACACAGGCTATCAACACACCCATTTACTCAGCTAGCTAGACATGTTTATATGATCTGCACATAGCGGTATGGCTGCTTAGTTTCTATGGCTGTGAATACTTACTGATAGACTAAATCACTACAGAGCTACAGTAATGATCACATTAGTTTAACTATCAGTTTAGCTCCTGTTTGCAACATTCAAAACTGTATATCAACCACTTCCAGTTTATGGCATTTAAAATTGTATATCGATCATTTAGATTGTTTAAACATTTTTACAGATTAAGCTGTTTAACCAATATCCCAAAATAACAAAGTATATGAATATGATTACATAAAACTAAAACTACAGTGATGATATATACTATGTATGTACATATCAATATGTACTAATATTTAGTGCCGATATATATTATACTAACTGCATTACCCATCTATGGGAACCGATTCACGTACAGCAAGAGCTTTATTGAGAGTTGTCTTTCATACTGCAAAAACAACTACAAATATGCAGTCTACTGAAATTGTCGCCCTGATCAGAGTATGCATACACATATGCAGTCATACATGTCAATAATGTTGGGAGGACAATGGAAATCTGCAATGTGTTTTACAGCTAGATACATGTAAAATCTAGTGAATATTCTAGATTCATGCTTCTAGATTCATGTATCCGTTCATACCCGTCTATATTTGCAGTTGACGATTACGCGCTTTTGTCGCCGAGTTCCCGACTCGGCCATCCAGTCTTGACCTGCCGAGCAGTTGACAACCGCACGCTTATACTCCCCTTGCAATCAATCGCCTCGCAATCAATCGCCGCGCTTTCGCCTCACAATCAGCTGTCTCATACTAGCCTCACACTCATCTCACAATCAACCACCTCGCACTCGCTTTGCAATCAATTGCCTCGCAATCAATTGCCTCGCACTTGCATCGCAATCAACTGCCTTGAACTCATCTTGCGATCAATTGCCTCGCAATCAATCGCCTAGCACTCGCCAACTCGTTCATCCGGAGCACCGCACCTGAAGACTCCAGCTGCAGTCAAGGCAAAAAAGGCCTCGCGCATCCCCGAGTGAAGCCACAGCCCCAAACCCAAGCCGCTAGCTGCATTACCCGTCTACGGGAGCAGATTCACGTACAGCAAGCTTTATTGAGAATTGTCTTTCATACTGTAAAACAACTCCAAATATGCAGTCTACTGAAATGGTTGGCCTGATCAGACTATGCACACACATATGCAGTCATACATGTCAATAATGTTGGGGAGAACAATGGAAATCTGCAATATGTTTTACAGCTAGTCTACAATGCATCAGTCTCAAGCCACTCAAATTGGAGTTGTCCTATTGTTGTATAGAGAGCTGATAATAAAATTGACATTGCTAGGCAAACTGAAATTTTGAAACTGGCAATATTAAAAAATTTCGCATCTTTCAAGAGATTCTACAAAATATTTTGCTATGGCCAGCATTTATTGAATGGAGACTTCTACATGCTTGAAACACTAATTCTGGCTCACCAGTTCTTCGTCTATAGCCTGTGTTATGACATGGTATATACAAACAGTGCTGCAGTAATGCGGCTATGTTGATAAAATGTATATGTATAACAGCACAGACAACATGATTTCAAGGCAGATACAGCATTAGCATCCTACAATAATAAAACTTAACACCAACATGGTAGCCTTTTTATGAGATACAATAAGGAAAACGAATGCATGAAAATATATATATATAGGCCTGCTGAAATATATGTTAGAAAATGCTGCATGTGGGTAGTATGTACATGTAGGTATAACAGAACATGAAGAACATAGCATGACATAACAATAACACAATGTTAGTTCAACGCAACACTTGCGGATAGACAACATTTTTTAGTTTTTCTGTCGGGTGTATGAACCAATTGTTTTCAGCTTGTGCCTACTTTTGAGCAGGCAACGTGCAGCTGGCCATGCCTAAAGCAAGGTGACAGTAAGTCGATACCAGCTGCTCTCTTTCTTCTCACCGTCGCCTATCCCAACGCTCGGAGCACCCGTGCAAGTTTTGTAGTAGTAAGTTACAGAACTCGTAGCTGGAAAAAAATAAAGGTAACTCAGCTTTGGAAGGAAATGAACATGCTTACTATCACTAATAGTGGCAAATGCAACGTTTTTAGGTAGTGGAGATGTGGCAATTCATAGACAATACACCATTGAATGATAAGTACTTACTTTTTAGAAGCAGAAATTTAGTAGGTAAAATGCAGTAGCGATACCCGTGCAAGTTCTGTAGTAGCCGTAGTACTCATAGCTGGAAAAAATAAAAGTAACTCAGCCGCGGAAGGAAATGAACATGTTTACGATCACCAACAGTGGCAAATGCAAAGTTTTTAGAAGTGGAAATGTGGCAAATCATTGAAAATACAACATTGAATGATAAGTACTTACCTTCTTAAAGTAGAAACTTAGTAGATAATTTTCGAAGCGAAAATATTTTCTCGGTAGCCGGAAAAGACAAACGATCACGTGACCTTCTGTTGGCTTCGCGACTGCGGTAAAATTTATAAACAATCTATTTCGCCAATGATGTTTCTGCAAAACATGACTGTTTCGGTTTAACGATAGGCGGTCTAAATGGCATCTATGCTGAAATAGATTGTTTATAAATTTCACCGTACGACCGAATCAAAAAAGGAAAGACCATTATGCAATTTATTGACTACTCATATTAATTCAGTTCACTTCGTACGACCAAATCAAAAAAGAAAAGACCGCTCTATAATATATTGACTACTCCTATTAATTCAGTTCGCTTCATACGACCGAATCGAAAAAAGGAAAGATCGCTCTACAAAGTGGACTAACACACACGCACACATGCACCCACACAAATATACAGACAGATGTTTTGCCATTTTTATAGTAGATAAGTAGACATGTACTAATATATAGTGCTGATATATACTATATATGTAGACATGTGCTAATATATAGTGCTGATATATCATATACATATGTATATGTAGACTAGCTGTCCAACCCGGCGTCGCCCGGGTAGTAAAAACAGTCTTTGGGCAGAAAATGTATTTGTATTTAACATACAACATATTTGCTATTCTAACTTTTAAACTACATATCATGAGAGAAGTGTTTTGTGTAGTTGAAATAGTTTGAGCAAAAATAAAAACGGTTGTAAACTTTGTAAAACTTTGTCAAACAACTGTAACTTTCAAACTTGATATCATGAGGAAAATGTTTTCTGCCGGTCTGAAAAAATAAAAAAAAATAAAACAATTGTAAAAGGGATTAGATGTAAATGTAAAATAATTTGCAAGTAATAGCTAAATTAAGTCGGTTTTGCAACAATGCAATAAAAGATGATAAGGTAATGATACAATTAATACAAGCTGAGAAAACAAAATAAAATTCCTGACAATGCTGAAATAATAATAGCAATTCTTGCATAAACGTGTGTGGGTATAAAAAGGTTACTGGTCCACCAGAAGCTATCTATCAATTCATTGAATACAACGATACTAAATATTATGACAAAATAGGGTAGTATTTTGTAGTTGAAGTTTTATTAGAACAATGTCTGCCAAAAATGGTTGAATAAAAGAATAGCATTATTAATAAAGATTGGAAACTAAGCAAGTAATAATAACAGTGATAGGAAAATGAATAATGTTTAAACTTTGAACACGATACTCAAATTGTGTTTAAAAGAATGCAAGTTGAAATAATAACAACAATGAAACAAACTTTAAAAAACTTATATTATGAACTTCAGAAGTTATTAAAAATTTATAAATGTAATAAGAGGATGTAAATTTATATATCTATATATATATATATATTTCTCAAAGTATGTAAATGTATGTAAATATAAGAGAGTGAAAAATATCTGATACTTGCAATCTTACACGGTAAATCTTACAGTAATCTTACAAATGTTTGTTGTAAAATGTGAAATTAATTACGAAAAACTAATTGGTTGGGTTTAAAAGGAAAGATGTGTAAGCTAATACATCTAGCTGTACAACCCAACGTTGTCCGGGTAATAAAAAAGGATGTGAACAGAAAATTGATTTGTATTTAACATATAACAACATTTTCCGTTCTACCTTAAAACAACTGTAAAGGTTTTGAAATTTGTCAAACATCTTTTAAACTCCGTATCATGAGAAAAATGTTTTGTACAATTCAAGTAAATTAAAAAAATAAAATGACTATAAAAGGGTTTAGATGTAAAAGTGAAATAATTGGCAAGTAATAGCTAAATTGAATGTTTTGCTACGATTACAATATGAGATGATTCGGTAATAAAACAATTAATCCAAACTGAGAAAACAAAATAAAATTGTTGAATATGTTGAATTAATAATAACAATTCTTGCATAGAAGTGTGTGTATAAAAAAGTTACTGTTCCACCAACAGCTATCCATCAAAACTCTGAATACGACGATACTGGTACGACGATGATATGTAATGTAAAAATCAAATATTGTAGAGTCTTTGTCTGATCGAAGGTGAGAAAATCTAGATTCTACATGTAGAGGCTATTCCTACTCGAGATAATACAATTGTCTGCGTGAAAAGTATTAACCTTTATGGCGATTTAGCAATTAAACTTTAAGAAAAGCCGAAAATAAAGGTTCACAACAACGCAAAAAAGCCATCGTTTTTCATAGCGTTAATAGAATATAATCACTAAATTCTAATACAGAGAGAGTCTATTGTCGATATCGTTTTGTCGAAACCAAATTAGCCCTAATACGTCGAGGACAAAAAAGCATCGCATGTCATGAAGCTAAAAGAAATTCATAGAGTTGTAATTATGCGTCATTTTTGTGTGAAAACGGAAAACGACGAATAGGTTAGGTATAGAGGCGCACTAACCGGAGATTCCTGTTAATGCGACCTAGCGGTGAAAGAATAAAGCACAGAATAGCTCTACCTTTATATAAGGCGCATGGCTCATGCCATCAAAAAAAGTAGCGGCTAATAGTCTGAAAAGTATGGTACTCTATAAGGTGGACACACACACAACGATTGCCATTTATATAGTAGATATGTACTAATATATAGTGCCGATGAAAATCAGTGAGTGAGTCAACTTCCTACCTTAACACCAACTATAGTATCTCAAACATATTTTAGAATGTTTATCAGAGTTGTCAACTTCAAATCAATTCTTTTTGATGAGTTCTTTAAGAAATTATAAAAACATTAGAGGAGAGAATCACTCAATCTTACTTATCATCTTACCGATAGAAGGAAAGCATCTCAAAGCAAACTTCTCAACTATGTGACCTTCCGTGTAGTTCCAGGTCAGTATGATATCACTTCCAAAGGCTTGTGCTTTGAGGGCTGTAGGCTGAGAAGGTCCTAGTAGAATTTAAAATACAGTAATTTAAAATACTGTACGTGAGAACTTGTTGTAACTAAAATTCAAATCGAAGACCCCTGTTTTTAGATTTAGCACTCTCCATTCAGATCTATCATTACTTTGCTTCAAGTTGTTATATTTCCAGCTGTTTATGTACTTAATTATACTGTTTTCTACTCTTTTAACATAATACACCTAGTTGACTCTGCTATGAGCTGTACTACAATGTTACTACTAACATTTGAAACAGACACTGATTAGTTCTTACGTGTTGTGAGAGTAGCTAGGGGACCCGGTGTTCCAGCATCACCAGTTTCAGTCTCAAAGGCTTTAACCCGAATATCATAGCTCTGTCCAGGTGTTAAGTTGGTTATAGTAGCAGTAGTTTCATTAGTCCTGTTGTTGAAGGAGTTGTTCAAAGTCTGCCCTGTTACAGCATGCTGAACCTGTGGTAGCAGAAAGATTTAGTAATCACAGTTTTTTACACCCAAGTGGCTCTACTAAAAATTGAGTTACTTTTTAAAATAGTAATATGAGAATAAAATGTGGTAATGGCAGCAAACAACACACAAACAGCAGCATCACAATATTTCACAAAAGATTTAAAATTTAAATAGTAATCAATAAGTGTATAATGACTGTTATTTCACATCTTTGATACTCATGTTCAGTGATAAGCACAGTGAAAAACAGTGATAAATATGTAAGTTATTGGTTCTTTTAAAACATAACTGGAAGGTATTTAGGTAAGTCCACTTATGTGGAGCTTAAAACACTTACGTAGCTAAATACATTCAAATTTTGCAAGCTATTCAGCAGTTTATGGCAGGAGTAATTGTTGTCAATGGACTACTTTAAAGTCTACAGTTTCAAGTAGAAATGAGTTTTTTGGAAAAATCTGAACACAAAAAACAGAAAGGTACTTGCTGAATTTGGTGTTTGTATAATGATTTGTTGGAGCATATGAGAAAAATGAACTGACTAGTGTATTCTCCATACAAAGAACAATATTAAAATTAAGAGATGTTACGGTTTCTACTCACCATATAATAGCCAGTAGCATTTCCTGTCCAAGAAATTGTCAACTCTGTTTCTAGTGGAATATCTATTGCTAACGCAACAACCAGGTAACCTGTAATATAGAAATGACAGTGAAATCAAATGGTCTGGTTAAAACATGTTCTGAGTTAAGTATATAGCTGCAACATTATACACAATGCTAATAATGTCCTTTCATTGCTATACCCTGTGTTAATAATGTAGATACAATGTTATGTTCAGGATGATAATTTAGCTACTACGTATATTAGACTCAAGGGGCATCATGTGGCTGCAAAGTTATACATAGTGGTAATGGATTGACCACAATGCTATACACAGTTATAAAGATGTAGCTACTATGTCACACACAGTGATGGTGATGTAGACAGAGTGCAACAGATGTATCGAGTCACAACAATAACTTCATAGGTGGGCACATCTGCACTACAATTTACTAATATCTTTCTGATGACTGACATTAAACTGTGCTCTTGCTGCTTTGAACGATAGACTCGTGTTAAGCTCAAATACTAAGGGGAAAAACTCCAACAGAAAATGTGGCAGTTTTGTGGAGTACTAGAGTAGACAACATATATAACCATCTTCACTCATTTTAATAGTTAACAAAGCAACAAAGAGAAACTGTAGCACTGAGGAAAATAGCCAGGCTAAACAACTCTTGTCATACAGACTTAGGAAAACAGGTAGAGGGCATTCTTCACCCTGCTACTTAAATCAAAACTACGAAGCAATAAAATATGGAACAGAAAAAATAAATTCATGGTATGAACTTCTTACTTCCTTAACTAGCCAGTTATTGAGAACCATCAAAAGGAATGCATTAAATCTGGAAAGAGAGAAGTTTATTTAGTGTAACAGGTGAAAGGATTGCTGACCAAATCAGGCTAAACAAAACACATAGGCTGGTGTCTGAGATTATAGTTGAAGTTATAAAGAGTAAGGTTTTTGATAGGACACTAACAGATAAGGCTGAGGAATTCCAGGTACAAGGACAAGAGACACAAGAATAAATTGAAAAAGAAGGTAAGAATGAGATTAAAAATGATTAAAAGTAGATGATGATTTATTTATAAATGATAATTTAAGTAGCTGGAAGAGATATAAAAATGAAACAAGGAATATTTGAGGAAGTTGCCACACTGTTGGAGAAAAAAAATACAGGATCTGAGAAAAAATGTAAACGAGCATTCAAAAAGTATAACAGCAACGGTGTTCAGGTTACCGAAGGATAAAATAAGAGGCAAAAAAAAGCTGAACAAATCAGTGAGTTGTTTTGAGTTCACCAACGAAATGAGAACCAACGACTTAATACATGCTGGAGCAAGCATAGTCTTAGAATCATGATTGTTGCCAATTCAGTTAGAGAATAGATTAGATGAACACAAAAGACTGGGAGTACAGGCTGAATAAGAAGTTAAGTAATGGGTGTAAATATTTAGAGAATTAATGAATGAAGTACAAATATAAAATAGAAAGAAAAAGGTTCGAGACAATGAATGATAAATAAAGCAGGAACAGTGTGACAGTAACACAGTGACAATATAAGACAACTCCTAAAGAACTAGCTGTATGAAAATGGTTAGAAAAGATTTTGTAGAAGCTTAAATGGGAAACAACGTAGCGGTGTACTACAATTTAAATTGGATGCAGCTCTAGCATTTTGAAGGAGAACCTAGGTACTCATTATACACATAAGGCTGATTCAGGATGGAGCTCACATTTAACCACAGATTGACTTGGAAGTCAAAGCAGCCAGTCAAGGAAAACTTCTTAGAATACTTAGAAAATGAGTATCGTGATCGGATTGTACTCAAGAATAATGGTTAAAAGGATTTATTGCTTTAAACAGCAACCTTGTAATACAACTGAATGATATACTGAGAAAAGGTAGACGACTGAAGTGGATGATCACAAGAAGAGCAGTTCTGTCACCAAATAACCATGAGAAAAGGTAGACGACTGAAGTGGATGATCACAAGAAGAGCAGTTCTGTCGCCAAATAATCATGAGAAAAGAAAATGTTCAATCAAACTATTTGCCAAATAAATTAATGTCTAAAATTAACACAAATTAAGGATATCCTTAGAGTCTATGACTAAGATAACTAATATACTTATATATCAGTTATCATAGTCATACAGACTAGCAGTACATAACAGTTATCATAGTCATATAGACTAGCAGTACATAACAGCTATCATAGACATATAGACAAGTAGTACATAACAGTTATCATAGTCATAGAGACTAACAGTACATAACAGTTATCACAGTCTTAGAGACTAGCAGTACATAACAGTTATCATAGTCATAGAGACTAGCACTATATAACAGTTATTATAGTCAAATAAACTAGCAGTACATAACAGTTATCATAGACATAAAGACTAACAGTACATAACAATTGTCACAGTCATAGAGACTAGCAGTACATAACAGTTATCATAGTCATAGATACTAGCACTATATAACAGTTATCATAGTCAAATAAACTAGCAGTACATAACAGTTATCATAGACATAAAGACTAACAGTACATAACAGTTGTCACAGTCATAAAGATTAGCAGTACATAACAGTTATCATAGTCATATAGACTAGCAGTACATAACAGTTATAATAGACATATAGACTAGCAGTACATAACAGTTATCATAGACATAGAGACTAACAGTACATAACAGTTATCACAGTTACAGAGACTAGCAGTACATATCAGCTATCATAGTCATAGAGACTAGTACTACATAGCAGTTATCATAGTCATAGAGACTAGCAGTACATAACAGTCATCATAGTCATAGAGACTAGCAGTACATAACAGTTATCATAGTCATAGAGACTAGCAGCACATAACAGTTATTATAGTCATAGACAATATCAGCAGATGACAGTTATCATCGGCATAGAGACTAGCAGTACATAACAGTTATCATATTCAAAGAGGTTAGCAGTATAATGACTATAAGGAAGCAAGTAAACAATACGTTAAATCTAATACTGCAGCGCTAGGTGGGTGCTAAAACTTTCATATGCAAGACTGATTTAGTATGAAACTTATTTCATACTTGGATCACTTGTTGATTCTATTGTGGTGCTGGTATAAGATTCAGATGAGGTGGTGCTAAAATCAGCTGGTGTTGTATTGACAGAAGGTGACGTAGAAAATTTTTCTGACATAGTGGTCGTTGTAATAGTATTAGGATCAATTGTTGATGTTGTTGCGGTGGTGCTAAAGATTTCTGTTGATGTGTTGGTAATAGATTCCGTTGTGGTGACATCTAAACCAGCTTGTTTTGTATTGTCAATGCCTGCTAGATTAGCAGAGGTCATTGTGTTGGCAGCAGTGGGAGAGATGTCATCATTAGTTGAATTGGTTGAAGGTGATGAGTTATGAGTGCTATTTGACTGAACATCAGCTTGGCTTCCATTAGAAAAGGATGAAGAGTTGTTATTTTGAGCAGTGGATAAAATTGAAGAGGTTGTCATCATCATAGTCTTTGTAGTTGATGCGGCAGCCATGCTGAGTGCAAGCATGAGCACCAGCACTTTAACCTGTAACACCAAATCATTTAGAGATTAAGAACTCGGGTTAATCTCTCTTAAACCAACTTTTGAGTTGATTGTGGGTGTATTTTTAAGTTTGTTACTATGACAGCAGTCTTATATCACCCGTGCATAAGGGAGCCTTATTTAAACAGAGATATCGGCTTTTTCTGATGTTCAAATTTACAGCTGGATTTAAAATATTTTTTCATTTTTCTTGACCTGTAGTCAAAAGTAGTGAGTTAGTTTCTTTCAAATCAGCATAAAGGCTGTTTTTAATTCTAGGTGTAAATTGATAATAATAGAAGCCTAACATTTAACCATGTTTAGGTTTTTAGATTATTTTCGATATTTTGGTTGACAAACTTTGAAATATCAACTGTGGTGGTTTATAAAATAAGTGATTATTATTTCTGGCACTTTCGATTTGGCTACCAGTTAGCAAAAGATTTCAACAGAAGCTACCTCAATATACAAAAGCTACATGCATGATAAATGAGGCACTCTCACTCCAACATAAAGCTTATGTAGCTCTATGTAACTGCTAGAAGTTGAACTGTTTAAAAAAAGAAAACAATGTTTTCAAAGCAAAAAAACAGAGCTGTTGCAGAGGTACTAGTTTTGGCTATTAGAGTTACTCGTAAAAAAATGATTATTTCCGAAGTCAGCATTTCCTCACAATGAGTTGAAATCTGCCATAAAATGAAAAAAGCTGTTTCTTTGGTGGTTTTACTCTAATAGATGACAAATTGTTTATCATATCTATGCCAAGTCGTATTTTAATTCTGATTTATTAAAAAATGCTCCTTAATCTCAGCGTTTGACTAAATTATATAAACAACGTTCACTTATAGCCAATGTTATGCTGTTTCTATTTGCTTTCAACCTGAATTTAAAGCAGTATTTATTTTGTATTCATTTTTGTTTATTAGTAGACTATCACAGAAACTTTACATAGAAATATGTAAGGATCTTCAGTCTATCCATGTTTTCTGTGGCACTTTAATACAATCGCAAGGATTATAGCTTTGAAGTTATATAACAAATTAGAGCAGCAATACACTATCTACAGAATAAACGAAGCAACTCGACACAGAAACTCTCTTTTCTTCTAGTGACGGAAGCCATCAAACTTCCTGTTAGAGAAACGCTATAGCGATTAGGTGAGTCATAAGCTTCTAGTACTTGTATGAGAAACTCTACTTAACTGGCTATAAAGCTCTCAAAGTCAATAGCTAACACAAATAAAAATGTTGGCAATATCCCATAACATGTACTCATCATTGGATATCAACTCGTAAAACATGAGCCTTCATTGTTATTACCACCAGTTACTCTTTAAATATATTTTCAAACGCAAATTTTCAAAAACAGGGAGTTCATTGAAGATGTCATTGTAAGCATTGATATCTCTATGTTTACTTTTCTCTTCAAGACAACCCACTCACTAGCTAGTCATAGCAGTGGCTATGCTGTTATAAGTGTTCAACAATGAAGAACAAGGAAACATTTCTTTCTATGCTCTGACTGAGGTAATTTCATCAGCATTGTACACCAGAGTGATACAAATATTAGTATAAGCAGTTGGTTTATTATTGGTCTCTCATTTCGTAGCAGAAAAAATAAATTTTAGGTATTATCATAATTTCAGTGCAACTTGTGTGATTTAAATATAGCATTCATATGAACTTGTTCAATGGTATATTATCAGGTCAGTTTTTTAACCAATAATAAAATCAAGTATGACCTTGAGTATGTCAGTTCTGTGTTTCGTTTGAGCTAAGGCTACTATTATGTGTGAGCTAGGGATACTATTATGTTTGAGCTAAGGCTACCATTATGTGTTCATAATGCAGTTAATCAGAAGGTTTGAATCACCCATCAGATTAAAATGGCGAAAACCAGCGAGTCTGGCGAAATTTGTTACTCAGTAACTTAGATAAAATGTTTAATGCAGAAGATGGAAACGGCTCTTGTGAATGACGCATAAAAAAACACCAAGCAAGTTATTCCATTATAAACATTTTCGACAATTTATTCATTCCTATTTTGAAAGTTTGCTGCTAAATGAAATATGAGTAGGCAATTCCTTATCTTGTTTAACAAAGCGTCTACTTTGATCTCCAACACATTAATGTCCATTGAAATGCTTATAACAAGATAACCTAAAGGGAAACTTTCAAACTTACGCCATCCACACAATGGATACATAGTATATGTTTGCGATGCTTTGATGATTGCCTTAAGAAGCATGATTTCATCAATCGAATCTCACAAAGACACAATCATTGTAGAATCTATTTGATTTTCTTAAATCGGTGGCTTTCTTATGAAATGTTTTCTATCTTTGAGTGCATGAGCTCGGTAATAGTCCTAATTTTTCCCTTCAAACACTATCAAGTTCCTTTTCAATTAGAATTTTATCAGCATTGTACACCAGTAGTACAAATACTAATATAAGCAGTATGTTTTCTACCAGTCTCTCATTCTATAGAAGAGTAGATATCTTTTACGCAAAAACCATAATATCAAAGTAATTTGTTAACTTAGTTATAGCGTTCATATAGGAAAGTTAAATGATATATTATAATGTCAGTTTTCTAAGCAATGAGAAAACAAAGAATGACCTTGAGTATATCAGTGCAGTTGTTCAATTAGGCCTAGGGCTATGCTTGCCTGCATTGATGATTGTCTTTAACAACATGATTTTGTGAATTGAATCTCACAAAAACACATCTATCGTTAAACCAGCCAAATTTTTTAAAGAACACCTGTTATATCTTTAAATTTTTCTTGAATGCATGAGTTTAATAGTAGTCTCAGTCTCCCCCTACACGTGATATTAAGTTCATACTTATGTAGGATTGTAGTAAATTTAACTTTGCACAACTTTAAATTTAAAACCAGAAATTCAAACTATAAATTATCACTAAAATATTAACTACTACTAACCCTAGGATAAAAACACTCAGTAGTTTTTAGGTAAATGAGCTGACTGCTTTTTCAGCTAACAAACCTCTACCTGCATGAGAATCAGCATATACCTATTAAAGGAAAGCATAACTCCTATAAAGGATATAATTAAAGCTTAGACTATTATAGAATCTAATTTGCAATGCAACTTGATAATTATTTATAGCTATAATACGTACGCACTTTTAGTTGTAATGCATATGGAATGCACTAATAGTTATCACACTTTTAGTTGTAATGCATATTAATTGCACTAATAATTATCACACTTTTAGTTGTAATGCATATGTATTGTACTGCATTATTGCAACCATCTAGTAATATTCTATTTACACAGTGACTGAGGCTAGACCAATATAAACACTATTGCTATGATCGAGGCACCTGATTGACAGCCAAAGGTACGAGCAAGCATTTGGCAAACATACTTCTTAGTCATTATTGAAATGCTAATCGATTGTCTCTCTGGTTTGTGAGGCTGATCATATCTATGTTATCCATACGTGTTCACAATATGGTAGCAGAGTGAGGTACATTGCGCTTTCAGGCTACGATGGACCTGTTATACAATTTTTTCGCCTTGCAATATAGAATGCACTGATTTTTTGCCTTCTATACAAAATATTTTTGTCATCTGAGATCAACAAATATTTTTATCAAAATTCAAATTTGGCAGTCAGTGTGCTGACTAGGTCGGAATAACAAATATGCCGATATGCTATTCACCGAAACCTCTCTACTAACGAGTAAAAGAGATGCAATGCTCGATATCACTCAGTTTGGTGATATTCATTACTAATCATTGTCAAAACGAAACTGGAAACAGAAAAAAGATGAAATTTTTGGGAGGAAAAAGTTTAAGTTCGGTAAAAGAGTTAAAAATACATAATAAAACTTAGCTTCAAGTAATTGTTTAGTAAACTAAACTTGTTTAAGTTACATTCAACGTTTATATTATACAACTGCCTCAAAGGTAAGAATGCCCTATAGTATGTACAGCGCATATTTCATTGTACCCTTACATTTTGTTGCATAATCACTATCACTAAATTCACTATCACTTCATAATCTCTAAATATACTAAAGTTACTGAAGGTAACTATAGTTACTAAGGTTAACATATTATTCTGTTACTAATTTTAAATATGGGCAGTAAGTATATCAAATTTTGATTATTTTTACCAGGAAATGTTTGCATTAGATATTTGCTATGGATTTCTATACTCCGCTATACAAAGTTTTGCTTTTCGATGCCAACACTGGAACGAATTAAAATCAAATAGCGAGAGTCCACTGTAACTCTTCCTTCGCAGGTGTTAGTAATTCACAATAGGGTCAGTCTAAACTTTATGCTCCTCAAAAAATGAGTTGAAATTGACCAACAATTATGTTTGGATATATCTACAAGTACCTGAGCTGACCAGTGCACCGAGACGGACCGGAACATCAGTTGTAATAACTATCTGCGCACTTATAAAAAATGTTGGCTGATAGGTTAGTTTAGTTGCTAGAGTGTCTGTCTGTAAACCCAAAACTCATGAGTTTGAATCCAGCATTATGCAATTTTAATCCCAACATCTACTCGTGGGGACAAACAGGCACAGGTCTTATTATAGTAAAGATTTGTTTCGATATTTTAACCTTGCAAATGTTGGACAAACTTATTTGAGTCATTCACTGGAACAGAAAATGTTATTTTCTCTCAAATGAACGCATAAAGTTTTTTCAAATATGAAGTATAATCTCTGCTTGACTATGTGCAGCGAAAGTTATGCAGGTTTTAAGAGCTGCACAAGCGATGACCCTGTAGTATTGACTAGTCATGCCTGAACCCAGTGGCAAGGGAAACATGCTTGATGGCATTTGTGAGAATTGAACATCAGCTTCCTAGTCACAGATCTGGCCCTTTAGACCACTAGGCCATGACTGATATAACTGTGAAAGCAGCGGAGTTTACCATTACAACATTTATTTACTTGTACTGCACATGTACAACTCCACTGTATGCGCATTAAAACGCGTATGTACTACTTGTCAGACTAAATAAAGGCCAACATAGATTGATGTAAACACAAATGTTCATTGAGCGTCATCTAGTCATTGTTGAAGATTTCATGCTCGTGTTTTCATGACTTGTTCTTTTGTTACTAATGTTTACCTTGACTGTATAGTGGTCAGGGCAGTTCCTCTACCAGCGTTATTTAACCGAGTTTTCTGTTATTGAAAAAGCAGTGCACAACTAGCCAATGAGAGACAAGTTATGTAAAAGACCACTCAACAAACACCAACATGCTGGATGCTGCACCCCGGTAAGTGTGTAACTCATCACTGATAAGTGGCAGCAAGTGCAGTCACTGCTTATCGCTTACACTTTCAACTTACTTTGAAGTTTCACTTTAAAACAAAATTCTGACGCAACCTGATTATGATACATTGCATATTTATCTAGTAGCGGTAGTTACAGCGCCTTTCAAACTTTCTTAGTACAATACTAGCAGTGGTTTGATATGCAAGTTTAAAGGATATCTAGTGTTTAAGTCATAGACTATGTTTGCAGAGGTTCTTATTAATAGCCTCAGCACCTAGTTAAACATCTCATACTAAAAAGAATGTTTAAACTATTCCACTGGCTGCATCTGTTATAGCAGGCATCTTAAAGAGGACACAACTCTTTATAACAGCAAAACCGTAAACAACTACATGTAATTTGGAGCAACTACATAGATTAGCTAACAGATAATATAACAAACAAATTTGCAAGTTTTCAGTTAGCTTTTAACTGAGGTAAAAGTTCATAGATGGTTTCTATCTGAAAATAGTAGTTTAGGCACTTTCTAACAATAGTGTGAAGCTACAATTACAGAATATTAGAGGGTGTCAGTCTCAAATCAGCTGAGCAAAAGAACTTTGTTAAAATGAAGCGGCCTGCACTTTCACAAATCAAACACTTGGACATGTGCAACCTGATGAGACAAAACCTGTCTCTACAAGAAATCAAATCTGGCATTCGTGTTGGATAGAAGAGTGCAATACAATTCTAGGGCAGACAAGCTGCAACTAACAAAAAAAATTATGATTGAGCAATCACTGAGCAGAAACTATCACTGACCAGCTTCTAGGCTTTATAAAATACATGTAATAGAGCCTCAATGAGTTATACTGAGAATGACATAGTTTAATCGCTGTCATCACACAAAAGCTATTCACTTCTCATCGCGTTTGGTTTTCATCTTAATAAGTGGTTGAACCTGAGTGCATAGAATAATTTGTTTTTCTAAAAAACAAAGCGAGTGCTCAATGGAGCTTGTCAAGGCTCTATGATGTTTATGCATACAAAAGTTGTACAGATTATCAGATGAGTTACTCGATATCAAAGAGGAAGTTGTTCAGGAGATATGGCGTTAGCTAGGTACACCTGAATTCTCTCACACACTACTCTTCATCACCTCTTATTCCTGTAAAAAGGCTTACATGGTCGCAGTATGTCCTACCAAGTTATACTATGTACAACTTAGTAGGATAAACTAGGGCTATATACAAATTCCTCAAAATGTGATAGGGTACTAGTATATCCTCCTCGAATTGTCTGCTTCAAGGCTGACAGAGTACTAGTATATCTCCCTCAGTTACCTACTCCAGGGATGACAGGGTACTAGTAAATCTTTCTAAATTGCCTACTGCAGGGCTGACAGGGTACTAGTATATCTCCCTCAGTTACCTACTCCAGGGCTGACAGGGTACTGTTATATATCTTTCAGTAACCTACTCCAGGGCTGACAGGGTACTAGTAAATCTTTCTAAATTACCTATTGCAAGGCTGTTAGGGTACTAGTATATATCCCTCAGTTACCTACTTCAGGGCTGACAGGGTACTAGACTAGTACCCGGTCAGCCTAAGTGAGATATAAGCAGCCTCAGAGATATACTAAGTATATCCTCCTCAAGTTACCTACTCCCGAGCTGACATTAGTATATTCCCCCAATTACTTACTATATATAAAGTGTAACAATTCTATGTACGTACTCACAAGTTAAATCTGGTTTAAACAAAACACTCCTGTTCAGAGAAAGAAATAAATTTTTAACGTTAAAAGTTGTTAAGAAGTTGGCTTTCTAATGACATCTACCAGTTTAGCCACTTTACAGACATGTCAGCCTTATAGAACTTGAATTGCTATGGAAGCTATACATAAATTTACCTTTATCTACCAGCATGTAAAGTATGGCAGGCCAACTATACCACCAGCTATTTTTACATGAAAAGATTTTGCTTTAAAGTAGCTACCGGTCTAGAAAATTCCGGACCAGCAGAAGGTAAAGGGTGTTTGCGCCCTGAGTTTTTCTAACGCATGTATTCTATTAGCTTAGCGTGGCAGCTATGAGTTTCAACTTTTATGTCTTGTGTTTTCTTTGTATGAATGTTTGTCCCTTGTAGATTGACATTTAACTGTTCAGTTAGATTAACCATGTACTTTGCTAAGCTTATTGCAAATTAAAAACTATTAAATTGAATAGAGTTTTGCATCAATCATCTTATAGTTTGCCACAAGGCTAGCAAACAGCAGCAAACAGAAGTTAGCTATCGGTTTAGAAAATGCCATACCGTACCAGCAGAGTGTAGTGGTATTCGCAAGTTGGGTACCTTTAACACATGTATGTTCTGGTAGCTTAACATGGCAGATATAAATTTTATCGTCATGACTTTTTCATTAGATATTCACCCTTTCATCAATCATGAAGTTAGGATGTATATATATCAAACACAAAATATACTCAATTCAATAGAGTTTAGCCTTCCTCATCTCCTCATATTTCACAAAAGGCTTGCGAACAGCGGCAAATGAAAAGTTGAAGTTTATGTAACTCCATAATGCAATCAGTAGATTATAAATAAGTATGAGACATCTTAAAACTCGTTGGTTGCAAGGGTTACTTTCTGATTCCAAACATAGAAGCTTTGTTAAATATTCTGTGTTTTTTACCGAAATGCTAAACTCTGAAGTACTTACCGCAATCTGAGCAGAAGCCATCTTTTTATCGGATTCACAGCGCGTACCAGAGAGTTTTCAGCATTATCTGTACAAGGTTTTAATAGTCGTGTGAGCCTCCCTTCAATGCATACAAGGCGGCAGCTGTCAATGGCAGCAATGAAGGAAGTTATGGAAAAGGATTGCTTAATGTTTACACAAGTCTAAAGGAAACTTAGCGAGCCAATCATCTGTAATCATTACTTATGGTCCTTTGCGTAAACACACAATGAAATCTCAGTAGTTAGTGCCTTTTCAAATGATCCACTCCGTATCAATATGTGCCCAGGTCAATTAGAGCTATGAATACAAGAAGGTCCCGGCATTGATCACGTATTCCTACACTGCATGAGACAACAGCTAGATGGAGCAAATACATACAGAGCATATTAATAAATGTCCCAATTTGATCAATCTTTGTCCATTTAAATAGTTTGCAAAACTTTCAACTGTTTCTATTACAGGTTACTTCTTTGTTGCTTTAAAGATGGTCTCCATTTTTTGTGAAAATTTGAAGCTTTCGCTTTTTTGAAAAATGTATCAGATTTCAACAAAAGCCGATCTTGTTTTTATAATTGGAGATGGATGATATCCTGATGCATAGCTAATGCATGTCTTTCTTTCATTTCAACGGTAACAGTTTAAATAGATGACCTGCTATGGTAACCATTTAAATAGATAACCTACTATGGTAACAATTTAAATAGATAACCTATTATGGTAACAATTTAAATAGATAACCTACTATGGTGATTGTTTAAATAATTACAAACATATGAGTATTTTTTACGTTTGACTTTTTAGTGACTAGGTCATCTTACTCATAATCACAAATATAATTATTGTGTTACTAAATATATTGATATTTGACTTTTAGCTGTTGTATCAGCATGGGCTTCAGATCTTGGTTTTAGTGTTTACTTCCATTTGTGCCAACTCAGTTTATGGCTGGTAAGCAATTAGCCAAGTCTGTCCAATCATATTTCAGTATCTATATGTTTGTTTGTTTTTGTTTATTTTCTTCTAAAATATAACTACAAAAAATAATATGAAGAGTGTTTCTTACAGTATACAAGAACAAGAAAAGTGGGGAAAAAATTTCACTCAAGGGAGGTGATGGTGAGGTCCTTGTGCGCAATAGCAAGGCTAAACAAGGCATGGAACCTGAAAGTAGAGTCAGCAGAAGCCTGTCTAGTTAAATTCGTCTAGTCTGGTTGTCTGAGGTAGCGCTTCAGTTCATTTTTGAAAGAATTAGCATTTACAATTTTACGCAGTGTAACCGGTAGTAGATTCCATAGCAATGACTCCTGATAATCCAAACAACATTGACCAGCTTTTGATTTAAACAATGGTATTTTAAGGTTTATGCGTGTTTGACGAGTAGTTAAATGTGTTATTGTCCTGTTTTGGTTTGTTTCATAAAATTTATTATGTGCTTTTATCAGTACTTTGCATTTGTATAACTTTTTAATAGTTAAAATTCTATTTAGGTTTAATAGTGGATTAGCAGAAAAATCATAAGCTTTCTTGTTAATTATTCTGAGTAAATGGTTTTTAAAAACTTTAATGTTGTTTATGTAGCCGTCTGGAGCATTTCCCCATGCCTCAACACAATACGAGAGTTTGGAATTGATGAAGGAATTGTACAGAATTAGCAAAACATCCTTAGAGAGGTACTGAAATTATCGAAAAAACAACCCAGCGTAAGGTCTAAAGTCTTTTAACAGTTTAGATATATGATTGCTCCAATTCAGCTTAGGGTCAATAAGTACTCCTAAAAATTTTATATTGTTAGATTTATTTATTGGATGACCATTAATTAGTAGTGATTGTTCATTAAAGTGGTACGAGTTTTGTGGGTTTTTAATAAAATGTAGCAAGTTTTGTTGAAATTAATTGTTAGTTTATTTTGGTTGCACCAACTCGGAAGGATCTTTAGGTCTTTATTTATCAAATTTATTTGCTTGTGAAGGTCTTTGGATTTAAAAAAAGATTAATATCGTCTGCATATAATATTGGTGAAAGTACTTCTAATTGACATGCTAAGTCATTAATATATATTAAAAACAAAGTTGAACACAATACAGATCCTTGAGGAACACCACATTTTGTAGTTTGTGGTGCTGACAGGGTAGTATTTATTTTTGTTCTTTGACTTTGATCTTTTAAATAGTTTTCTATCCATTTAATAGATGTTAATATGAAACCAATAGACTTTAATTTTAATAACAATATAAGATGATCAATAGTATCAAATGCTTTGCTGAAGTCTACAAATATACCAAGAACACAATTTCCCTTGTTAAAAGCTTAGAATGCTTGGTTTGTAAAGGAAATAATTGCATCTCTTGTTCCAATTTTTTTTCTAAAACCAAAATTATTAGAGTCTAGAATGTTATTGCGTTCAAGATAGTCAATGATTGGGAAATTTATAAGTGTTTCTGTAATATTGCTAAATATTGGAAGAACCGAGATAGGCCTATAATTTTCACATTTATTAATGTTTCCTTTTTTATACAGAGGGTTAGTTCTTGCAATTTTCATACCATCTGGAATAATTTGTGTAGTTATGCTTTTTTTATGATGCGGGAGAGTATACAGCATAAAGAAGTAGCATTGCGTTTAATAACTTTGTTTGTAATACCATATAAGACAGCAGCTTTCTTTTCGCTTAAAGAACTTATTGTGTCTATAATCTCTTGGCTGGTAACTGGATGTAATTCAAAGCTTGGATTGTAATTGGATAGTCTGTAGCTCAAAATTTCAGTTCGAAGCTTTTTAGCTAGCGGGGGTCCAACATTAGTAAAATATGTATTAATTCATTAGCTGTTTTTATATCTGAACATATTGAATTGGAAGTGTTGAAAATAGCTTCAAGTTGGGTTGGTACTCGACAAATTTTGGTTGTTGATTTGTTCAATACTGGTGTGTTAATTACTCTCCAAGTTTTTGAAGCATTGGAGCAATTGTTAAAATTGTCCTCGAAATAAGAAAACTTTGTATTCTTCAATTCAGTTGACAGTTGATTCTTGAATTTGTTGTATTTAAATTTTAATTTTGTATGAAGAGGAGATTTAGATAACTGGCAATAAATATTGTTTTTCTTTTTAATTTTATTCAGCAAAGGATTGGTCAGTCAAGGTTTGGTATATTTGAATCTCTTGTTTCCGAAGGACCCAGACCTCTCAAGAGTGCATTTTGCTATCAGATTTTGAAGGGATTTAATGAAAAGAGTTTTGATATAATAGAAAAAGTAATTTGTGCTGAGACATTCAGAAATGAAGATATTATCCCAATTTGTATTTGTTATATTTTGTGCTAATCTATCGTAATGAATATATTGTTTATTTATTTTTGAAAAGTTACTGATTTGATCATTAAAATTAGAGTTTTTTGTACTTATGTAAAAAGTAGGTAGATGATCACTTAACTCACATTTAATAGTTCCTAAAAATATGTTGTTTTCCATTGTGTTTGTTGAAATATGATCTAAACAGGAATGCTTTTGTTTTAATAGTCTTGTTGGAACTGTAATAGCGTTTTCAAAATTATATAAGGAAATTGTGTTTTTTATAGTTTTGTCTTGCTTTGTTATCTAGATAATCAATATTTATATCACCTAAAATAAAGTACTTACATGTAGAGTCTGAGGTAGTTGCAAGAAACTGGTCACTGTCATTTAGAAATAAATCAAAGTCGATGTTAATGTTCAACAGTGATTGCCGCTACAACGAGACCAACTGGTTTTTCATGAGTAAAGATGACTCCTTCACGAGTAATAACAATTTCTACTTGATTCGGGACAGCTCTTCATGTCTATAAGCCAAAAACTGTAGCTACTGGTCTTTCTAATTTTCATATTGAAAGCGCAGAAAATGTTTTGTTATAGCTATCCGTACTCAAGTTGTGCGCCTCTCTGATGGTTTGGGAGATTGCTATGGCAGTTTGCAAGCAGGCTAGTAACTAAGTAAATAGTGACTACATAACTTGGTAAGAAATACATTGTCAATATACATGTAATACACTGATAGCTATTAGGTAGTGGCTACATAGCTGGGCATGATATTAATGTTTTAGTGGATGGAAAAGAAAGTCAAGCTAATCTCAGCAACTTTTTAAAATGCTAAAGCTAGCATTATATATTCATGAAATTACATATTTAACGCTATTCTTAGATCTTGCACTCTATTTGCAGTAACAAACAGAAGTACTGTACATATTGATAAGCTCATTCCTAGTAGAATTTTATAATGAAAATTGTGTTTATGTTGATGACGTAATTAGCCCAAGCGAATATGCTCATCAAATGTAAAGCGTTTGGCAAATGCATCAAATCGCGGCTCTAATGACAGCGTTTGTTAGCCAAACTAATGTATTTGGCAAAGCAAGGTAATCATCAATGTTTGTATTGTTCTAATCCATTCTCTATTTCAAACAAATCATTTGCACCAAATAAGTTAGCATCTCTTTATCACCAGAGTATCCCAATTAATCAACTGCCAGCACTTTGCTCATTTGTTTCTCTCTAAATAATCCGCAATCAAAGATACAATTAGCATTATGTAATTGTTACTTTGTTACCACTCATCCTTTTTTTATATCGGTTTGTAGCTGTCTACTAAAGATTGCACAAAAGTGTCTTTAAAAGTGCTTTTGGCTTCCTTATACGTATCTCAAAGAAGTCAATGTGTAATAATATTCATGTGCAATATAATAATAATATAATAATATATAATAATATAAATGTGCAATAATGTGTTAAGCATTGTACTTATCCACGAACAAGGAGTTATTCTTCATATTCTATTTTCAGTCACAGCTGACTCGCATGGAAATTATTTTTTCAAAAACTAGCGAATACAGCCGCTAAACAATTTCATCAACAAGCTCGAAACACAGTAGTTATAAGTCAATCGTTTGATTATTGAGGCCTACAAACACAGTAGTTATAAGTCAATCATTTGATTATTGAGGCCTACAAACACAGTAGTTATAAGTCAATCATTTGATTATTGAGGCCTACAAACACAGTAGTTTTAAGTCAATCGTTTGATTATTGACGCCTACAAACACAGTAGTTATAAGTCAATTGTTTGATTATTGAGGCCTACAAACACAGTAGTTATAAGTCAATCGTTTGATTATTGAGGCCTACAAACATGAAGATATTTACAAAAACCTCAAATCGATGGGGTTTGGTGACTCACCACTATTATTACTCTTATCTACTTTCGCTGAACTCTAATCAACTTCATTGCCAATCACTAAGTACACTAACCAAGGCAGAAGCCAACATAATTCTCATCACATCTAATCATACATGTACCTTATTATTCTATATATATTCATGTATAATTATATATATACATATATATATATATTTATTTATATAAATCTCAGTCTCTCCATATCACAGAAAATTTGATCTCGAAACCCCTTGTTCACCAGGCGATGAACTAACCTATTGAGGTACGCGAGATGTATTGGATTCATCAGGCGATATGAGTCGCTATCTAGGTTAAAATGCACATAGCTCTTTGCGTTACAGAGCAACAGCACTAAAGCTTGTTCTCACAGCTCTTATTACAAAGTTTAGCAATAGGGATACTAGCTTACTCAAATTAGCCATTGGCAATGTTCTAGGCTAATGGCAAGTGGCAGGCAACTACGTGTTCTTTGTTTGTTTGTTTGTACTTTCATCAGAGAATCAGAAAAATAATAAAAAAATCAATCTATATTTAATGATGAGATATAAAAGATATAATTCATGTATAGGTAGAATATTTGCTTTTTTGCAAAGATCAGAAGTATGATGGTTGGGGGTTTATTAAAAATTATTCTCAATAGTCGATTTTGAATTACCAAAATTTTATTTAGGCGACTCCGAGGTGCATTTCCCCAAGCCTCAATACAATAGATAGTTTTACTGTTGATCAGACTGTTGTAAAGTAAAATCAAAACATTTCTAGGTAATAATCCTGATGCTATATAAATTAGACACAAGCTTTGTCTAAGTTTTGAACGGAGGCTGTCAATATGGTCTTTCCAGCTTAGTGAGCTATCAATGATAATTCCAAAAAATTTAATGTTCTATGCTTATGCTCTATGCCTTCAGCACTCCCACCAAACATATTTGGTTTCAAAGTTCCTTCTGTTTCCTGAAAACTAGCTTTGTAAGCATCCATCTAATTGAAAACTCAAGAAAGCGCCTTTGCATGCATTTAGCACAATTGTCGTTGCTGAATGCATTCATGGATTGTGGTTGCACAAGCAGTGAAGCTGTTTGCATTGAAAATCCATGTGCTTGCTGCAGGCTATCTGATTGAAAATAAACCAAATATTAGGCAACGTCAGGCTTAATGCTAGTAGATATTATATTTAAGACTTGAAAAATCAGAATGTTAAACAAATCAAGATAATATCTTGATTTGTTGTACTGGCGTGATTGTACATTGTTGACTGGCGTGATTGATGTACTGACTGATTTGTTGATATACTGGTTGTATATTATACAGCCAGTATATGATTTCCTAAAAAGTGTGCCACACGCATCTTACCTTCAGCATGGTCTATCCCGCACATTCAAGCTCTCAAAATGTTCCTTGATGACTTGATGAGGAAGAATGCCAGTTCACAGTATGTTCTAACAACAGTGTGACTAACATCACTTCTTACTGCTCATTGATTTGTCTTATCAGCTGTTTTGATTCCAAAGTTAAAGCAAAAAATCGGCTGATAAAACCAAAAAGATATAACTTCATAAGAATATATTTCATTGCAATCTAGTATTGGAAGGGCAACTCCAAATAATACCACTTCTTCGCATGGCCTATTAATGTAAAAGAATTTATTGGCTGCAGTAAGACATATAAAGCAATAAAAGCACACACACCTGCTTTTAACAACGTGCCATAGTTGTCTTGTAAATTTATTGTTGAATATCGGTACCTAAGACGACCCGTTAGGCTTGGTGACAGCATTTGCTAATCAGAAGGCATCTGAGAAAGTGGTGACAAGGATTGGACAATAGAACAACAGGCAAGGCTACTTGTAGAAGCTAGATAATTCAAAAGCACTCTTGTAGCTGTCAGGTACAAAGGCTCCAGAACAAGTTTATATATTCAATGACTTAACCATATTCGTACCTTCGTTTTTAGACCAAATTTAACGGCCCATTCTATTTTGGGTATTTAGTGTCACAAATTCTCAAAGTATTATATGCTGAGCACATTTTGAATGAAAAGGTCAAAATAGATTTCAATTTTGAAATACATGTATATATAATTGTCTGAGCAAATTGACTGGTACAAAGGTTTACCAATTATCTCACTCTACACCACCAGTTCGTTTAACATTAGTATGACATTCATTTGCGATTATTTACAATGTTATGAAAGTTTTAATTTGTTACTTCATGTGTATGTTGTGTTCTGATCATAATACCTTGGCTTTAATAGTTTCTATTCTTCGAAAAATATAATTTTTACAATTACGCAAAAGTGGTGCCTATATTTAACATGTGGACACATATTTAACATCTGACTATAAAAATAATTTGCTCTGAGGAGTTTGAATATGGCCAGTTCTTTCACAGAATCGTTTCTTGTTACAATATTTTACAGTGGAATCCTATCTTGCTTATTTAATCGGTTTATCTATATATTTTGTTTATTTTTGTATCTTTATTATTATCATATTGTCAACATTACGTTACTTTGTGACGCCATCTAACCAAATTAGGTCACATTAAGTTGCTTCATGCCAGAGATCTACTTACTACTACTACTATTACTACTACTACTGCTACTACTACTACTACTACTACTTACTATTACTACTACTATTACTATTACTACTACTACTACTACTTACTATTACTACTACTATTACTATTACTACTACTACTACTGCTACTACTACTACTGCTACTACTACTACTACTACTACTACTACTACTACTACTACTTACTACTTACTTACTAAATAGGAACTTACTACGCAAGTTAAACAAAAAACATGAATGATTCGGTTTCTTTACGAGTTGTACAAGCAAAAACTTAATAATACATTAGAATATGAAACAAAAACATGTACTAAAAGGTGTGAGCAAAAATGTCCTGTGTGGATGTCCTCTATTTTATAGCTGTGTGACACCATAATAGAATTTAATGGCAAAAACTTTAAAATAAATGTATCTACTAAGAAAACAAAGATCTACATGTAGGCCTACATACTTTGCATTTTTAGAAATTTCTTCATACTTCATATACTAAAACTATTCTAGTTGTTTATTATACTCGTCGTATCTAATGGCGTACAGCTTCATTTTTCCTAGTGATCTGTGTGTAGGAACCAAAACAACCCCTTCGCTGCACCAAACCTTTCCAACGAAGGCGACAACTTTGGGGTCTAAAATCAGGAACTTAGCGAGCAGGCAAACTCATCTCCCATCCATTGGTGATAATCAGCAGATATGTCGAAAGACTATGAACAGAATAATCAACAGAACTGGATCTATCGTGAATGGCAACACTCATAGTTGGTAAGTCTATTAATAAAACCAGAGTTTATTAGTGAGCAAACAAAGTTCATTTCCTGTTGACAATGATTAGTGAGTTATCGCCCGTCACCGTCATCAACTGTTGACAAGTTGACTTACAACTAGTTCCTTTTGTTGGCTAAGCAAAGAGCTAAGTTTACAGCTTAGCTCTTTGCTTGGTGACTAGGTAAGAATAGCACTATAAGAATAATACTGAAGAGCAGATATTATAAACAGCGTGTCTAATGCATGTATGTGGTAGGACTGGCCTACATAGTTTTTCTATGACCTATTTAGTTAGAGCTGGCCTATATAAATATGAATGACCTACGTAATTACTGTAGGACTTGCCTATATAGTGATGATTGACCTACATAGTTATCACTGACTTACATGGTTATGACAGACCTATATGGTTATGGCTGGTCATTTATTAATGACTGACCTATAGGCCATATTAGAACTAACACGTTTGTAATGTTTTTGTAATGGAATGACTCATAGAGAACTTGCTGTTGATTGAAAGCGATGTGCTTGGTACGCTATGATAGTGAACGCATGGAGATTAACTCACGGAAAGTCTATCAAGATCAGGAAAATAGGCCGCAAAAATAAAAAAAATTGTTGTTGCAAATTCATACAAAAATGATTTAACATCTTTGGTTTCGTTTACTCACTTAGAACAGTAAAACCTTTTTATAATTTAGATTTGTAAAATATAGTGTCTAAATTGCAGCTACCAGTGTTTACCTGCTGCTCATATAGTGAGCCAGCCTAGAGGTGGTCATAAAGACATGACAACAGTGTCAAGGTTTGATAAACCATCTGACTCACAAGAGGCTAAATTCTATCACGTTAACACGACAACTCCTAAGACGGATGAAGCGTGTGAAATTTGTACTAAGACACTTAAAGGGATTTCAGGTCGAAGGTAACACATTTGTTAAAACTTTTATTCACGCTTAAGCTAAAGTTAGGCGATATTACAAAAACATTGATGAAAAGCTCAGCCATTCTAAGCATTCCACTTTGATGAAAAATGACTGGGACTGACTGAATAGATAGTACTACTAATTACTGGGAGTAGCTTCAATGGATAGTACTTAACTACTACTACTAATAATTAGAAGTAACTTAAATGGATAGTACTGAGCTAGTACTATTAATGATTAACTGGTTCGAGGCTCAATCTCAAACTTATTTTAATATATTTGTGTATTTGCAAACAAGTTATATTTTTGCTAAAGTAGCTAAACACATAAGGAAAGCTACTGTTTTAGTGGGTTAATTTAAAATGATCAGTAGGCTTTTTGTCCTTAATGTGTAAATGGATGTTATCAAATCAAAAGTTCATCTGCTAAATAACTGTTATTACAATGGCATTTAAAGTTTTAACTATCCAGTTTTTAGCTTAAAATACTTGAAAAGGAAAATATTTGGCTGAGCCGCTTGCATCATGATATTTCAAAACAATTATGGCTACACTGATCTATTTTCAACCTAAAGCTGTAGCTGGTTAGCATACGGCCAGACTCATCATAGCAAGCACACAGACGTGCATATTGGCAGACGATAAAACAGGCATGTAGACGGGAAGAGTGATAGATAGAGGTACTGACTGATGAATAGGTCATCAAGTCAAATAGTCAGACAGCGCGACCAACAGACAAGCAGACATCAAAACAGGCAGGCGGCCAGGTGAACAGACAGACAGATGGTCCGCCCTTCATGCAGACATCAACAGACTAAACTGTCAGATGGACATGCAAACAACCAGACTGACAGGAAAACAGCAAGTCAAAGGGACAGACAGACAGACAGACAGGTACCCAGACAGACAGACAGGTAGGTACCCCAAGTAGTCTGACAGACAGGCAGACAGGTACTCAAGCAGTCTGACAAACACACAGACACCTGACCGACAGACAGACATCAGACATCAGATAGAGAGGCAAGCATAAGAATGAATGAACGAAGAAATGGATGATCAGACAGAGAAAGAGAGAGATGGCGAGATATATAGATGATAGATATTATATTAGACTTAATGGTAACGGTGCATCTTAGGTCAGTACAACGCGCATACAATGCATGCGCAACACACATACAAGGCACTTGCAATGCACAAACATTGCCGATGCAACGCTCATACACTATCATCACAACGCATATACAACGGTCAATAGAAAATAAATAGAATACTTTGTATTATGTTTTAGACCTGTTTTATTAACAGACTATATATATAAATAGAATATTGAATAATAATAATATAACATTATTACTACTATTATTAAACATTAATATTAATAATGTGTATACATTAATATGCACGTGTATACAACGCGCATGCATATTAATACAACGCACAACGCGTATGCGCGTTGTACTAACCTAAGATGCACCGTTACTGATTTAATAATAAATAATTATTTATACATTGTAATCAAATATTCTATTCCTAACTTTATCACAACAAAAGCTCACAAATTTACTGTGACCTTGTTTCAATAAATGGTTTTTAGTATCATGTGAAAACTAGATGAATGTCTGGCAGTGCTGAGTTAGTTTACTGATTCAGGACCAGTAAATGAAGTCTGCTCACCATGTTCAAAGGTTTTTAGAATAAAGTATTTTGTGGAAAACGCAACTTCTTGAACAGTAAAGTTTATTTTTAATGATTACACAAAGACTTTTTCAAGGTTAAAGAATTTTGTTGCAAGACGCAAAGAGCATTTTTATTATTATTCATTGTTTATTATTATTATATTTGTGTTTTTTACATGTTAGATATTTCCATGGCTTCTTAAAATCTTTATAGAGTCTGTGAAAAATGCACAATAGATTTGATAATGGGACAAGAAAGGGTGAAGATGAGAAATGTTTTGTGGAGCCTTAACAATACGATAGATGATTTACTTGGCCAGACTCGAGCCACTGACATCTACATGAGGTACTGTATAAGATTATCTTGGAGTTGTCTGACTTGTCTGCTAATTATGCGCATTTTTATAAATAACCTATTCTTTTATTTAGTTTTACTTTGCATATAGATTATCTACGTATTATATGTTATCTGCTACAAATCAGTCTAACCAACATTTTTTGGTTAGATTAAAGGTTGATTTGCAACAAAAATCACATTATAGTTATTTGGTATCAAAAGATTTACCATATCTTACTCTGCTGTGTTGTAGATGCAAAATATGTGGGAATGTGATTACAAGCTTTTAAAAGCTCAAAACGAACAGTTAATCGCCGCCATCACAAGTCTACCATAGATTAGAATCTCTTTCCAAAATGGCTCAAATGGGACATAGTTGTACAAGATGGCTTTTGTTTACACTTTCACACAACATCATTCGTCAAAATATTTTCACAAATATACTTCACGCATTCAATAAAACCATGTATATTGTTCTTACACGTCTATTTTATTGTCAATGTAGTGCTGTCACTCTCAGCACTGATACCCTATAACCTATCATAAAAATTCGTTTAAATTTTCAACTTTAGCTCGAAGGTGTACATGTCGTTGTCTGATGAACATGATGAGCCTGTGGTCCACCTGTGATAGTAGGACAATGCTGCAAAAATTATTCGCAAAGTTTGGGTCACATGATCAGATTAAGACTAGACGATTAGACCAAGCCGAAACAAAACTGTAAAGTAGCGAGCATCTATATTTGATACGGAATCTTCAGTAAAACCAGAAGTGTTTGTCATAAACTAGTGCTACGAGAAGTTTTAGATTGAGCCTTTTATTGGCCTTTTAATTCACGTGAGAACATCATCACATGACAAAACAATGACCAAATTCAATGACAACGTCAGATAAATATACTGATTCCAATTTACCGTGGTTTTTCGTTTTTTAGATTTTAAGAGCTTGTAATCACATTTCCACATATTTTGCACCTACAACACAACAGAGTAAGACATGGTGAATCTTACGATACCAAATAACTGTAATATGATATTTGTTGCAAGTCAACCTTTAAGTTAAAACTTACATCTAAAGTCTTAAATGTCTTACAGTCTTAAAAATGTGGTTTTTCATGTTAATATAATTATGTTGAAATACGATGCTTGGTGTTTAATTGCTAATTCAGAAGTTTATGGTTGAGTTAAATTTAGTTTAGTCAGAATTTTTAGATAAAAAACTAATGAAAAATAAAAAATTAAAATTAAATGCTGCAGGTTGGTTTACATTTTTATGTTGGCAAATGCTCAACTTGTTTAGAGTTATCTGCACCTACTTATTGTGAAGGTAGCGTGTAAGTATAGTTTTATTACTACATTTGGCTTTATGATCTTAGTCAGATGCTACTGAGACTAGTTGACTAGAAATATATCAAGCTGTTAAGAGCTGCAGAAAGGGCATTTTTAGACTGAGAACCATCGGTGTTAGTATCATGATGGATAGTTCTACCAGTTTTCCTCATAACAGCTCAACATTTTATTAAGATCTCTAGACTGATTTTCTTTATAAAGGTTTCGTCCAGTATGTATCAGAGTTGACATAGCTATGGGTAAAATGATGAACAAGGTGTAGTTATAAAAATTTCGAAAAAAGACAAAAAATAAAATAAAAGATAAAACGATAATGTTATTATATGTTATTTTATGTTATATTATGTTGTATTGTAGAAATATTAAAATGAACAAAGAAGATTGCTTTAAATCTGAAACAAAAAGGACTCGTGTCAAAGTAAAAGAGGATAAACCAAAGTCGCGTTCAAGAAACTTGCGTCTCCTCCAGCAAGAAAGGTCGTATCCAAAAGTTTCCGATTACCTTACGGTTTACTTGATCTGTCATAAGCTGTATGTGTTCTCAAGTATAGGGATTGTTAAGTGATCTTGAGATCCGCAGCATATCAGACGATGTTAGCACAATCTATAAAATTAAATACAGACAGTCATGCAGATATTACTTTAAAAGAGCTAGTAAAATAACATATACAGAAGAAGCAAAACTACATTATATAAAATATAAAAGAATTATTTGTTATGTTGAATGTACTTTTATATACTGTCTGCTCAGCAAGTACTAGTAAACATATTTAATCTTTATATATTGTTATATACATACTATGATATCTTCCGTTGACTATTTTACACATGTCTCTGTTAATTTTAATAATAAGTGTTTGTATGTGTGTGACAACACTTACACGTAGATGTTTGCATGTATACACTGAAATTTACATAGAAGTGTTTGCATTTGTGTACTAATATTTACATGTAGCTATTTGCTATTATGTTGTATCCTGACTTGTTGTGCTAGTTTTGCTATATCCTAACTTTCTATGTTAGTTGTGCTGTACCCTGACCTGCTATGTTAGTTTTGCTGTGTCCTGACCTGCTATGTTAGTTTTGCTGTACCCTAACTTGCTATGCTAGTTTTGCTGTGTCCTGACCTGCTATGCTAGTTTTGCTGTACCCTGACTTGCTATGCTAGTTTTGCTGTGTCCTGACTTGCTATGTTAGTGCCTCTGATAAGCTTTAATTGTTTGAGTTGGGAAAAATAATAGAATGTAGACAACATAAATCTTTGTTTCAATTTATTGTCTTGCTAGTCTAGAAAAGTTGACCACACATAAGAAGTGGAGACGAATCAGGCAAATAGCTAAACCAATCAACAGCGCGGATGTTAAAGCGCGTCATGACCTGCTGCAAGTGCATCTATGGGAGGTGGTTCTTGGTGCCATTGGAAAGCACCAACAGAACAAGAATAAAAGTATATTTAGTGATGTTACCTCTTCAAGGCTTCTTGTAAACAACCAACATGTGATAGAGAGTTTCTGTAAGTAACCTATTCCTATTGACTGAACTGTGTAAGTCTTTACTCAGTGTAAAAATATGATATATTTAAAGTATCTTTCAAGTTTCTTTTCAAGTAAAGCATTTGCATCTAAAATGCAAATGCTTTACTTGAAACACGTTGAGTCTAAAAAGGTTTGAACTCAACTTTATATGAAAATTATAGTTTTCAGGTACAGTTAAACACATCAAAGTAATTATATTATACCGCATATTAACAGAGTTCTCAAGTTTTATGTTTTAGTTATCCACAAAAGTTAAAATTTAGAACGGCTTCAGATTAGCAGCATTACTTCAAATGAAAAGTCATGTATAGATATATACAGAATCAGCAATTTTTAAAGGGTTAAAAGATGACTGATTAATTTAACTTTATTTTATAGTATTTACCTAATCTGTTCTTGTCCAAGTACTAAGCTGCCGTATGCTGGCTTGGAACAAGGGGAGATAAACACGCGGATTAAATAAGCACATCACATTGTAAAATACTTGTTCAATGCAACCTGATTCATGATGGTAAAAATAGTAGAGTTGATGAACTTGCACTGAGTTTTATCAGACTTTATCAAAGAGTATCGGTATTTTCTTTATAATTTGCAATTGTTCTTGGTGTTTGAGGTGATATGATTGCCAGCATGTTTCAAGTTTAAAAATGATAAAACTTTATTGCACTGAAAGTGTTCAGAAGAAAAATATGTGCAAAATGATGTCACTAATTGTTGTCATTCCTATAGCAAATATCAGCTATTGCATTCGATTTACAGCGTTACACGAATTTGTCGGTTTCTTTGTGATTATAAACAATACAATCGCGCGTTCGCTTGATCTGAGAGTTTTCCCGGCGAGTTTTACCCAGTTTTGTCAATTTTGGTCTTAAAACATTCTGACAGTTAGATCAGCTCAAACATTGAAAACACTACAAATAATAGAAAATACAAATACTCTCTGATAAAATCTAACAAGATTTTGTGTAAGGTCATTTTTTATTCATTGATCATTTTAATCTAAATTTTGTTCTGCTCAAGCAAGGAGACTGAGATGATAGCAAAGTGTTTACTCATTTGTTTCTCACAGGCCTAGTTGCAGCGGGTTAGTGGTGCCACACAATGCTTTATTCAAGCCTGTGCACCACAAGCTAATATCATAGTCAACACTAAATGAGTTGGCCCTTCGTTGTACAGTGACAACTCTGAGCTATAATCTATTTGTCTGAACAAGAAATCTAAATGTTTTCACTTAAAGAAATTATTTTAGACATTTGTAACAGGGCGAAGAAAATGCAGCCTGTGACTCTCACTGGTTAAATAGCACTTTCTGTAGCCTTAGCAATTTAGGAAACATTACAGACTATAATAAACTTAAAATTTGGGCGTTTCCTACCAGAAATACAATTTTTTAGCAAAAATATTTTTCAAACTCATCTGGTTTGTCAAGATTTAAGAATGAAACAGATAAAGTTTGACACAGAATGGATGAGAAATGTGACATTTTGAGGAAACTTGCAGCAAGAAAAGGGAGTGAGGAAGTATCCGCCGAGCCAGAACTAGAAGTTAAAGCTCATGAGCGAGCGCTGCCAAGGAACCTCTACAGATCTACAGGAGATGCCAGAAAAGATATAGAGCAAATCTCTCAAGCTTTCACATCTTCAGCGAATCCACTTGTCAGTGTCAGGCCTCAGCAGTTCTGGAATAGATTAGAGACATTTAACCTTCTTGACAACATGAAGCCTGTGCTCACAGCTTTGCAAGCAAACAGGTTTGAGTCATTTCTCCAAAGAAACATAATCTAGCTTTAAAAATCTGTTGTACACACTTTCGCAACTTTTGAATGCTTTTCGAAAGTTTATACTAAACTTTCTGAAAAACATCCATTTGGTTGCTAGGGTAACATTTTTTATAGAATGTAAGGCTATATATATTAGGAATAAAATTGGCTGTATTATATGCAATGAGTGTTTAAGGTAAAATCTCATTTTAATTTTATTATATTTTATATATTTTATTATATAGTGCTACTATTAATAGACAATAGGCTAAAATAGAATAGCTGAGCTAATTGTCAGCAATAATAATACTATCAATAAAGTTGGTTGTGAAGGATTGGCAAGTTTAACTGGTTCACACTATATTGACGTATGTTGGTGTTAACTGCACGATGTTTTGGTAATTGTCTGTAAAAACAATGTTCACACTCTTATGAACCAAATTGCCTTTACATCGGTAAAATGTTTTATCACAGCATTCTCATTGAACAATGCAGTCGCAGAAAAGACCAAAAACTAGTCTCGCAGTACCTGGTCATAAAAGAAAATATGGATCTGGCAACACGCCACAGCCAATCAAGTTCTATTCATAAGCAGACGTGTTGTAAAACACAGAGAGCTTCCCTGTTTTACTGCATGTAGTAACGATGGCCTTAAAGTTTACCATAATATAATAAGCAAATGTTATTCTGGAAAAGTTAGCTATTCGGTGCATCAAAGAAGTGAGCTAAGTATAGAAGTTTTCTTTCATTTGAAGAAAAGCCAATCACTCGTCACAGTAATTAGCTATTGTTACATTCCACCATTCAATACAAATCATACAATCCACAAATATAGCAAGTATTACAAGTCTACCTATTTTAAAGAGTTTACCAATTAATGATATTGAACCAAAATATTTTTAGACATCGTCTAATGTTAGTCTCTGAAACTATATGTAATTCCAGCTTATTTATGTAAACGGTACTTTAGATGTGTAGATGTACGATACTTTAGGTAGTTTAGTTCTAGATGCTTTGATGCTCTTTTCTGATGGCATTTTGAGAGAGAGAGAGAGAGAGAGAGAGAGCGAGAGAAAGAGAGGGAGGGATAGAGAGAAGGAGAGAGAGAGAGAGAGAGAGAGAGAGAGAGAGCGAGAGCGAGAGAAAGAGAGGGAGGGATAGAGAGAAGGAGAGAGAGAGAGAGGGAGAGGGAGACGGAGAGGAAGAAGAAGACGGAGAGGGTAGAGGGTGAGGGAGGGAGAGGGAGAGAGTGAGGAAGAGAGAGACGGAAAGGAATAGGAAGAGGGAAAGGGTAAGGGAGAGGGAGAGAGAGAGAGAGAAAAAAAGAGAGAGGGAGAGAGCCCAGTTCTCATTGAAGGTTTTGTATGCTTGATTTTTAAACAGAAGCAGTTTTACAACACAACAAAGTTTTAATATTTATAATAATAATCCATCTATCTGTCTGAGGCCATGGGTGGAGGTTAAAAAAGATTGCATCATGCAGGAGCCAAACTCACAAATTTCAGCCTGGTGACTGACACTAATGACGATCAACGAGTTTCATATCATTAAGAATAGTGTACAGATTCGCTGGGTTTTATCAGCACGGTTTTATCAGCACAGCTGATGACCTCTTAAGGCACAATAGACTACCATAGTAATTGTATTTTTATAAAGCATGCAAAAATTAAGCTTTATGAGTACTTTCTCCATTGCCATTTCAAGATTACACCATAGCACATATGTTAATGAAAAACGAGTAAATTATCTATTACATTTAGATAGCTTTCTATTCATAATCCATTTATATTTCTCAAAGTTGGTCATATGTGTATTCGCCGTTTTGATTGTTTGGCTATAGCTATTATTTTAGCATTATGCCCACACATTACAATGCCCCTGTTAGGAAACCTTTTTTGTAAGTTTCAATTACTTTTTATGGAGTCAAGGCCAACTCTTTTCATGAGGGCATTCTCTCTCAGTGTGGTCAGACGAAGACAGTACGATATCTCATTTTTACATTTGCACTAGATCGATTGTGTAGTTGTTTTTGTAGTGTTTTGTGTAGTTGAAATAAATTAAGAGAAAAGATAAAAACAACTGTGAAGGTTTTCAGACTTTGTCAAACAACTGTAACATTCAAACTTCATATTATAAGAAAAATGTTTTGAGCAGGTCAAATAAATTAAAAGAAATAAAGTGACTATAAAAGGATTTAGATGCAAATGTGAAATAATTAGCAAGTAATAGCTAAACTAAGTCGATTTTGCTACGATTACAGTAAAAGGTAGTTTGGTAATGATACAGTTAATACAAGCTGAGAAAATAAAATAAAAACTCTGAAAATGTTGAATTCATAATAACAATTTGTGCATAGAAATGTTTGTGTATTTAAAAGGTTACTGTTGGATCAGAAGCTATCCATCAAAACTTTTCTCATGATATGCGGTTTAAAAGTCAGAATGGCACATGTTGTTATATGTTAAATACAACTCGATTTTTTGACCAAAAACTTTTTTATTACCTGGGCAATGCCGAGTAGCACAGCTAATCTGGACATATTTCTTAAAGTTTGTCGTCTGTCTGGCGTCTGTCCTTTGGTACGTCCAGCTATAGCTATTAAAATCTTCTTGGAATTGAAATGTTACATCCTGATGGATTTGAACTCACAGAAATTACAAGCGCAAGTTTTAAATCCACATACTCTCCCGCTGAGCCTATACAAAGCGTGCTTGTTCATAGATGTTATCATATACCGTCTAACGTATAAACACGCTAAATGACGTATTATTTGAAACTTTATGAATTCTAATAACTTTATGTAACCCGATTCTTTTTCATGTTTTTCTGAGCTTCAATTTTCATTTTTCGTAAAGTTCAATTGCTATATCGTGGTCAAGGCCAATTCTTTTCATGCCGACAATTCTATTACGTCGGTAAAAAGAGCCTCTACATTCTCTCTCCTTTTATTCAGAAAAAGACAATACAATATCTCATTTGTATATTTGTACCAGTATCGAGAGGTACCAATATCGTTGTATTCAAGGTTTCAATGAATAGCTTTTGGTGAAACAGTAACTTCTTTATATACACACACACACTTCTATGCAAAAAAATTTATTATAGTTTCAAAATATTCAGGATTTTTATTTTGTTTTCTCAGTTCATATTAATTGTATCATTAGTGAATCATTTTTTATTGTAATCATAGCAAAACAGACTTAATTTAGCTATTACTTGCTAAGTATTTCACATCCACTTTTTAACCCTTTTATAGTTTTTTGTTTTCTTCATTTGACCTGCACAAAACATTTTTCTCATGATATGAAGTTTAAAAGTTACAGTTGTTTGACAAAGTTTGAAAACCTTCACCATTGATCACCACCTTCACCTTCAACTACACAAAACACTTTTCTCATTATTTTTAGTTTAAAAGTTAGAGTGAAAAATGTTCTTATATGATAAATTCTAATAAATTTTCTGTCCAAAGTCTTTTTTATTGCCGGGAAATGCCGGGTAGTACAGCTAGTATAATATAAACAATGAATAATGGCTACTGCATTTTCCTTTCATAGACTTTCATAATTGACGAATGGCAAATACTTTATGCATATTTGCGTCAGTTTAATGAGTGGTCTTTATTAAGTATATTACAATAAGAAATAATAAACTACAGTACGGATGTCAGAGCCAGTTAGTTTTGTGCTATAATAGCAATCATTTTAAATGTACCAACTTGCAAGCAATTTTAAAATGTTGCACATAAAATTAATGAGATGTCTAAAATGTTGATCAATCTGGAACTTTAGCTCACGAAATACATTTTATTAGACAATAGAGCCGCTCTTACCAACTGAGCTGGTCGGCTTCATGCCAAGCCTCAGAATAATAGTGTTGATTGAATGAGAATAAAGATTGTTTTGTGTAAGGAAACTTGGACAGACAGTTGAACAGACAGATGTTCAATGGCTAATAATATAGATATTTGTAATTAGTTATACTCTTCAACCTCTTCATATGGTTTTATTTTATGCTTGCCATACATCTGAGCAAATATTCTCAGAAGAGTAAATTACTAGTCAATTTGTCACAGCTAAAGAGTTTGTAATAGTTTGTAACAAATATTGGAAGTAGCTAACCAAACAAATATATTGTATAGGAATAATGTAAAAACTAAATTTATAAGGAAATAGAAAAAGAAAGTAATATAATAGAATAGAAAAGAGGTAACCATAGTTAATATATTTTGTTAAACACAAAAATATCAGTGTAGATTGGTGACACTTAGAGTTTAACATAAAGATGGTGATAAAGATAACTTACTTATGTGCAGAATAATTTACTACAACTTACACTAGGCTAAGCCTACACTAACTTACCTTATGCGGTTTCCAATATTTTCAAATTTTTTACTTCTTTACAGCTTCTTCACTTCTGTTCACTTTTATGTGCAAAACTTCCAAAACACATTTTAATCCTCTTCAGCTAAGATTCAATAATGTTTTAACCCTAGTAGTTAAAGGACTAATAGCAAATTTAAACTGAGTTCTACAACTTTCTTCAAATTTTACATCTGTTCGCTATTAAATTTGATATTAGTTCAAATGCTCTGTTTGAGCATCTTTTGTAGAATTTTCGATTTTAAAACCAAAAATGTATACATTACTTGTTAATGATTCAAAATATAGCGTTTTAGCATACCGGTATCTGATTATTTCTGATGATGTCCGATCATATCGAATCATGTCTGATCATGTCTGATCATGTCTGGTCATGTCTGGTCATGTCTGGTCATGTCTGATCATATAGAACCATGTCTGATCATGTCTGGTCATGTCTGATCATATCGAATCATGTCTGGTCATGTCTGATAATGTCGGATCATGTCTGATCATGTTTAATCGTGGTTGATCGAAAAGATCATATCTGATATTTTTCATCACTGCTCCAAAAGTGAGTTAAGATATTTAATTGACTTCAGTTTCCGCTGGTCAACAAACTTTCAGCAAAATCTTTAACAGAATTGTATAGCTCACAATGGGTAGATATAAGCATTGACTCTATCAGTCACCTCACACTGTCCCTTTAGGAAGTCATATCTTCCGTTCCGGCACTCTAGCTTAAAACCTGTTTGGACTTATTTTATCGTCTCTAAATCCTTTTGACACACTCATTCAATTTACCCACAATGCATCTGAATAAGCATTCTAACTAGTGTTCATTCTTTTCTTATCAGCATTACGTTTACCCTTGTGTTTATAGCTTGTTGCATGTGTATAACTTATCTGTCTCAACAGTCAGATAATTAGTAACGTCACGACAAGGGCTCGGCGACGGGGATAGGTTAGTACTTGACAAGTTATTCTAGGCTGTGGAATGCTGTAGGTTTGACTCTCCCTTTGATTGCTTTCTCGGTGACAACTGGCTTCTCAACTTTGAAAAGCATACTGCTCTCGATAGAGACAGAATAAGAACTGCTTTGGATGTGGCAAAGAAAGAAGACTTTGAAATAAAGGTAAGACACTCTAGACATACTGGCAAGTGAAATCAATGAATCATTTGAATTTGGCGAGTTGCAGTCAAAGGCCACAAAAGTAGCCACAGCAGAGTAAATTAGTAGATACTGCAGGTACTTTAAGTTGGTGTTTAGTAATAGACATTCACCACTAATCCTGAGGATGTACGGGTAAAGGTTTATTACATGGTTTTCTGCTCGAGCGACACACGAGGACTACTAATATAGCCAAATGCCTTTCGCTCTATCGTAAGTACAGTATATATATAAGTAACTTTATTATATATATTCTACATACCGTATATACAAAATGTTACTTAGATTTGAACTCAGAACTTTAAACTATATACACTCTCAATTGCACACACTAAATGACATAGTAATTCAAATTCTCTGAACTCTATTAACTCTATGAAACATGATGCTGTTTTGTCCTTGCCATACTAGGGCTAATTTGTTTTCCGCAATACGATGAGAACAAAGTATTTTCTCAAAATTAAAATTTGGCGATTATATCTCAGTCCATCATTATGAAATTTTAGTTAAAATTTCCCTAAAATACATACTAAAACTTCCTTAAAGTATGTTTTCAGTAAGCTAAATTCATATAGGTTAGATTCAGCATTTATTCAATGTAAGATTTCTGCATGTAGTACATTGTAATGTTAAATTATTTTGCCGATCATAGCCACAAAATGCACGGAAGGTAACTATAGTTACTAAGGTTAACATTGTTTTCTTATCAATCGTAGCAAAACAGACTATATTTAGCCTTTACTTGCTAATGGCTTCACATTTACATTTAAACACTTTTACAGTTTTATTTTCCTTCTTAATTTATTTCAACAAACACTTATTTCATGATATAAAATTTAAAAGTCGCATTTGTTTGAAAAACTTTCACCACCTTTACAGTTGCTTTCATTTTTCTCTTGATTCATTTGAACTGCACAAAAACACTTTTTCCATGATATGAAGTTTAAAAGTTAAAATGGTCAAGGCTGCATATGTTAGGTGAAAATAAGTTTTCTGTCCAAAGACTTGTATTACCCAGCCCCGCCGGGCATTTACCTAGTATATATACATGTATATAAATACATATACGTTGTACGTAGGTACAACGTATATGTAGGTGTATTCATGTACAAGGTATATATGTAGGTAGTTCCAAAAAGGGAATCAGACAGCTCCAGGGATAGTCAAGATTATCAGCAGGCAAAGAAAGTTAGAATACCTGGTCGGCTTTCTGTCAAACAGATCTGGCGGAAGTACGGAGTCTCAAAAAGGAATAAAAAGGTTGCACCAGAAAGGTGCGTGTTAATTGCTATAAAGAAATCAATTCTAAGTTTTTTAGTTTATTTAACCACTTCTCTTAGGTTAGTGCAAATTGATGCAAGTTTTTTAAATTTAATTTATGTAACAGTAGTTTAAGTTGTAACATATTTCCTGTCATTATATGTTATTGTTAAACAGAAAACATTGTTTGACAGTCAAAAAATTATGTTTGTAAGCTTAAATGAACTAAACCATGCAATCATATGATGAGTGCATATGGCTTTGAGTGAGGTTAAAGGATTGAACAGAATAATGATGGAAGAAATTGGCAGTGGAAAGAAGTATGTCGCCAAGGATGCCATAAGAACAGTGTTAACTGTACCATGTCAGCTGTACATATAGAGAGGAGTCAGTTGTACTTAAATAGGTATCAGCCGTACATAGGGAGGTGTCAGTTGTACTTAGGGAGGTGTCAGCTGTACATAGGGAGGTGTCAGTAGTACATAGATAAGTGTCAGTTAGATTTAGGGAGGTGTCAGCTATACAGGGAGAGGTGTCAGTTGTACTTGAATATAGGTGTTAGCTGTACATAGGGAGGTGTCAGTAGTACATAGAGAAGTGTCAGTTAGATTTAGGGAGGTGTCAGCTATACCTACATGGAGAGGTGTCAGTTGTACTTAAATAGGTGTTAGTTGTACTTAGAGAGGAGGCAGGAAAAATTAAAAAAAAAGTCAGTCACTTAATCGAATGTTTCAACCCTGTTCTCTAAAGAGAGAGTCTGATGGCGGTAGGCCACACTTTCGGCAAAGATGGCACACATGGATGCAAAGGTGCTTTTGTAGTTTGCAGAGACAAACAAACTCCAGTGAACAATCCCATCCATGGCTCATTGCATTGCATTGTGGTCTAGAAAAAAAGTGTCAAATACTAGAGAGCCTTGTAGTTAATATTACCATCCTATAGTTAGTGTGCGTTACGCTGAAGTCTTATAGACTAGGCCTGGTAAAAGCGATTGAAACTTTAGCACATTAATCTGGGCAGAATGGCTGAATAACTCACTATGGCTAGTTTGAACAAATTAAGTATGTACATGTAAGTAAATGATACACAAGAAATAGTTCAATTTAGTGAGTCACAGATTGGTTCTATACCCAGTTCTTAGTTCAATGGGTTTCAAATGAAAATTATGACCTGCTATATACTACAACAGCTCTAAAGGTTTCAAATGAAAATTATGACCTGCTATATACTACAACAGCTATAAAGATGGTTTTATCTTAAACGAGTCATTGAAATCATTAACAAGCCAACAAAGACCCAGTATACACTAAAAAATTTCACCCAAAGCTTCATGAGAGAGAAACCAATTAGAAAAGTCTGAGAAAAATTTGAAAATGACTCGGCCAGAGAGCTCAAATAAATGCTGCCAACTGCATTGCCGTTTTGTAATTTCTAGCACTCTTCTTCAAATTCCTGCAGTGTTCACTATTTCTATTTACATACGCATATATGCTGATTGCTCACTGCCTACCGCTGGCTCTCTGAGGAGATATACAGCATATCTGTAGATTTAGTGACAATGTGCGTAATTGTTTTAGCTCTTTGATAGTTCAGTCTCAAAAACGTCATCGTATTTCAGCTGTCCTAGCTCTCTCACATCTTATCTTTTTATCCTACATTTGAACAAACAAATGAGCCGCTGTCAAATGATTGATTTTACAGCTAATTCATTTCACAGGCGTTATCACTGGCACTGATACAACCAGCATGATTAGAATAACACCCGCACTCCTCCCAGCATTATGTGCCTGTATTGAGCAATTGGAAATCTCTTTAGTCTCATTGGCTAATTCTGGTAGTGTTGAACTAATTTTTTTTGGAAATAAAATCAGTAAAAATTGATTTTAATGAGTGAACAGGATTAAAGTCTGCATTTAATGTGAAATTTTTTTAATATATGAATAAAATAAATATATATATATTACATGTAAGTGTCAAAAGACATATCTAAGGCTATCTTGGCTTAAAGGTTGACTTGCAACAAAATGCACATTACAGTTATTTGATATGAAAATATTCACCATGTTTTACTCTGTTGTGTTGAAAGTGCAAAATATGTAGAAATATGATAACAAGCTCTTAAAAACTCAAAACCGAACAGTTAATTGCAGCCACACAAGACCGCCGTAGTTTGGATTCTCTTTCCAAAATGGCTCAAATGGGACGTAGTTGTTACAAGATGGTTTCTGTTTATACATTCATGCAACCTTATTCATCGAAATATTTCACAAATATACTTCACGCATTCAATAAAACCATGTCTATTGTTCTTACGCGTCTATTTTATCGTCATTTTAATGCTGTCACTTTTAGCAGTGATATCTTATAACTTACCGTAAAAATTCGTTTAATTTTTTAGCCTTAGCTTGAAGGAGTACATATCATTGTTTGATAATCATGACGAGACTGTTGGTCATTTGTGATAATCGAAAAGTGCTGCAGAAATTATTTGCGAAGTATTGGGTCACATGATCAGATTACGACTTGTCGATTAGACCAAACCGAAACAAAACTGTAAAGTAGTGAGCAACTACATTTGATAGGGGGGTTTTCGGTAAAACCCAAAGTGTTTGTCATAAACTAGTGCTACGATAAGTTTTATATTGAGCTTTTTATTGCCCTTTCGATAAGTTTTATATTGAGCTTTTTATTGCCCTTTCAATTCACGGGAGAACATCACGTGACAAGATGATAACCAAATTTCATGGCTATGTCAGAGAAATAAAGAGATTCCAATCTACGGCGGCTTTTCGTTTTTGAGCTTTTAAGAGCTTGTAATCACATTTCTACGTATTTGGCACCTACAACACAACAGAGTAAGACATGTGGTGAATCTTTTGATACCAAATAACTGTAATGTGAATTTTGTTACAAGTCAACCTTTAAGAACAACCAGGATATTTACTCGAATCTGTGCTAAAATTTTAAACATATAGTTAGAGATTTTTGTCATAAAATTCTCTAATTTTCTAAATAACAACATATATCTCTAAGTAACAACATATATCTATCAAAAAACTCAGAGAGTCTTATTGTAGAAGTTAGATTTAAGCATAAAGACAAGTTGGAGTTATTTTTATTACATCAGAAAAATGTCATGGTTTTCTTATTCTTAGGTTGGCCACAGTTTAATTTTGCAGCTTTACTGGGTTAACACTTTACACCAGCAATAGTTAATATAAATGTTTCATTTATTGTGTTGCTAGAATCTTTAAAACAATGGTTTTGGTCCACTACAACAGTTTCTCTACCTGATAGATTTTACCTCAAACGTCTAAGGATAATAGTACATTACAGTTGTTTTTTTATTTCAGAAAAAAAATATTTGTTCATAAAGTGTTATGTCTCAAATTATAAAGGCATTTTCCTGATATGAATACATTAGACATTCCTATAACGTAAATTCTACATAATGTTTTATCCTCTAACTATGGCAACCAATAGAAGGCTGGACGGACACTACTATTATAGTGAAGGTTTATTTTTGTACTTGATTTTAGACATAGACAATATTTTACTGTTTTTTTGCAGCACAGCCTTGACTGTGGAAAAAACAGGAAAAAATTGATGTGGTTGGTTTGAGTTTCTCTTAATGCAAATTTACTAATAAACTAAGTACTTAATAGAATTTACTGTAATCAGGGACCTTCAATCGAGTGAAAGTGATAAGAAATAGAGAAAAGTTGTCAATACAAACCAATAATATCACAGTACTGTACAATCATCATATTAAAAAATTAAGACTAGTTTTTTGAGGTCCCTGGTGTGAGTTTAGGCAAGTTTTAGAACAGATTAGGCAATTTACATTTATTTTACTGTTCATATAAAATCCCTATAACGTAAATGTTCTTGGAAGTGATTATTTACATTCTAAGAGCATCCGCTGTATAAATGAGATATTAAACAGTTCAATCTCAGCTGACGTATTTATCTTGCAATAGCAATTTAGCATGTAAGTAAATTTTACAGCTGCATATATTCATTTCTCATCAACATGAAAGTCGGGAGCAGCTGCGTCTGATTGTACTCATCATCAATCATAAGAAACAATCAATCTAGACTCATTGTTGACCTTGGCAATCAACAATGAGCACATGTGTTATACGTACATGAATAATTATTTACCGTACAGAAGTAGGCTACTAAGTGAATCGTAAAGCATTGGACTACTGCGGCAACTCAGTCTGGCTATGGACCTTCGATATAATGACATATCTACTTTCTGTAGCTGATAGATTTTCGCTGTCGCTATGGTGGCATGACCTGAGCTTAAAAACACAGAAGAGTAGAAATGTCTCCATCCTTGCACTGCAGGATAAATGGGATGCTAGAGACAGACGTTCTCGATTTCACAAATGGAGGTCTTACTCTGTGACTGATTGTCTCTGGTAATAATAACCTTTTGAACTTTGGACTGCCAAATTACTGCCAAGAGACCAGTAATTCAGTCCTCATTGCAAAGATGTCAAGAAAGGCATCTGGTCTTAAAAACAATTACACAAAATTTCAATAGATTTTATTAGAAAGCATTGGTATTTTTATGACGTTTCAGATTATCTAACTGCCAGGATGTTTCAAGATTAAATTTGAAAAAATGTGATCACGGTTAAAACACTTATATCACACAAAATGATAGAGAGGTGTAACGCTGCAACTTCAACACAATAGCCGATATCAATAACACGAGAAACAGAAAGCAGCGCAACAAGTGAATTCATTTCAGCACGCTCTTCTCTGCTAAGCACTTTAACTGCAATCAAGGTTTGTCGATTTTAATCTTAAAACATCCTGGCAGTCAGATCATCTTAAATATCAGAAACAATTGCAAATGATAAAAAATATTGATACTTTCAGATAAAATCTACTAAAATTTTGTGTAAGTCCATCTTTAAGTTGCTTCTGCGCCAAAAGATACCGCAGTTATTTGTCCAACATGGTCGGTAGCCAACTCTATCGCTTTGCAAACTCCTGCCAATCAAGTTTCTCGTTGAGTTCTCTCACTATTTCAAAAATGCTTGAGAGGCATGTGGAGTGTATGCTCGGTGAAAGAAAATTGTGATTGGCTGTCAAATGTGTGCGTCTGATAGCTTGAGGACCTTTCTACTCAGTTGAACTGCTGTATCTGTGTCAGCCATTGAGCTGGCAGCTTTACACGCGAATCACTATGTTTCCACAGCTCGGTTAATGTGTGAGTTGTCACTATCCACAAAATGGAAACAACAAAAATTTGCAAGCCCAGAGAGTTTTGCTACTCACAAATTTATATCGACTGTTTCATGTTTGTGAAAGATGAAAACGGCACATGCGAATGATACACAAAAAATGCCATGTTAGCTATTCCATTTTAAACATTGTCCATGCTTCAGTCATTCTTATGTATACTTGAGTAGTTCTGAATGCATCAGAAATCCTTATCATTTATAAATCGCCCTTGTTAATCTCTGTCAAGCAAATGTACATTCATACACTAATCACACGACAACTCAATGTGCACACAACTCCATATCTGCATGAAAATATAGTGACTGCATCTCACGATGTTTTCTAACTAAAGTCGGTGCGTAAAAGTCGCGATAACCATTTTTGGGAGACTCAGATGCGATATTTTAAGAACTGTCTGATTTAGAATGGCTGAGGGAATGATGAAAGTTACCAAACCTGCTGACTTATCACATCTAAACAAAGATCAGATAATCTTAAAGAAAGTACAGCAGCAAGGGAGGAGACGAGCTCTCACGGAAAATGAGCTGGATGCAGTCTTAACGGTCAGACTATCCCGAAGTACATCAACCCTTCATAAAATCCAGGTACTTATCTACTTACTAATGAAGCAGTAAACATCAAAATGATTATTTGATGTTTACTACAATTACATGTATTTCATAGATATGCCTTTTTCTTGATAGCCTCAGAGCATGTAGTCTGATGCCCCAACTATAATTGGATCTGCTCGAAAATAGTTCTTAACTTAATAAGTGGGCTAAAAAGAGGAACAATGAATTTGCTAGATGTGTCGGGCCATCAGAACTCGCATTCAAATGTTTTTTGCAAACAAATTGATTGTTTTCTTGAGGTGCCAAGTTGTGTTGTGTTCCGATTCTTCATGCAGAAGGGTAGAGAATAGGGGAGACTTGGGATAAGCAAAAGGTATGCCAGGGTAGGCCAGAGGATGGGGTAGGGGGAAGTTCAGGGAATAAGGTAGAGCAGGAGATGATGTTGGGCAGGGGTTGGGGTAGATGTGTTACATTTAGTATTAAAATTGTTGACTGATTGGGATACATACAGATATATGATGAGAGGGTCAGATAGATGTCATTGACTATGGATAAGCGCATGTATTACCAAGCGTGTTACAAAGCTAGGGTCTGAGATCTTCATAAACAGTGTGCTTGCACACTATACAAGCTGATCACATCCTGTACAGCAAACAACTTCAGTGAATGCTAGAAATGTTTTCATGATTCGTTTGACTGACATCCTCAATTGAGAATATTAATATCCATGCCGTCCGTACGTCTTGGAACGCTATGTATAAAAAGAATTACTGGTTTGTGGATGCGCTCAGGACTGAACAAAGGCTTACCGCGTACTCCGACCGATGATAAATGCTTGTAGGTATTTTAACATGCATATCTCTCTGAGGTATAATAGCGAATTAAAAAGCACCCTTTAACATTACCTTAATCAGTTTCCAAGCAGGTAAGTACAGCGAACGCCCCATTTGCGCAATTTCCTTTTACGGAAATTTACTGAATGCAAAAGACTTATGTAAAGTTTTTGCTTTACATAACGTAAGAAATAGAAAACTTCATATAATAGAAGCGTTAAATTGCTGCAAGATCTCAAATTTCAATTGAATCCAATAGTTAGCCTTAAAAATACGTATCGTATATATACTATATATCTTTTTTTCAACGCTTTCAAGCATACAGAATTATTTTATTTTATTTAGCAAAGACCTCGCTGCGGAAAAAATGAAGTGAAAAAATTTATTTTAATTGATATTGAAGGTGTGTGCTCTTAGTGTGACTTAAAATTACCATGATTATGAACCCTAAATCAAGCGCGGGTGATATGACAAAAAAGAAAAGTTGTCGATACAAATCTATAATATCGCAGTTACTGTACAGTAAAATTAAAAAGTTGAGTTTGGTTTTTTAATTTTGAAAGGCGAAAAAAATGAGGTTTAAAATTTTTTAAACCGATTAGGCTATTTACATGTGTTTTATTGCTCGTACAATGTAAAATTCTACAGCGCAAAGGTTGCCAGAGCAGATTTTGCACGTTGTACGGGTCTCTGCTGTATGTAATAAAATGCAGCAAATCTTCAAGTCTGCTAATGGCCAGTGCTTTCTGAGACATCAGTGAAAGCTAGATATTACCTATTCTGAAGCTGCTAACAAAACCCAAAGTATAATCTTTATTATTGTTAGAACCGTGTCCAGCCGTTCATCGGTATGTCCATCTAAAGCAGGCGTAAGAACATTAGAAAAAACCGCATTGCACAAGAATCAAAGCCTGGTATAGCAGTCAGATGCGCAACCATCGACTCTACAATCTACACTACACATACTTTGCTGTGTCGTAGAATAATTGTGCACATGCTTATTACACCTGGTAATCTTTTGCAGCGCAGGGGACTGCCAGCATACTAGTTTTATTATAATAAGAGTCACACTTATTAACCTGATATATTTACTAATATGCAGTTTATTTTTCTGTATTGTTTCTGTTGATGAAAATAAATACACACACACACTTGAAGATTGCAAAAAATATTGCTTTCACCGGGTTTCAAACCCACAACTTTTGGCTTGTCAGACAACACTCTACCACCTGCTTCAATCAACCACCTTCCCACATTTCATGACTCACAATTCCGCAATTCGTTGTTACGCCTGACAATCTCTCATGACGCACTGCAATGCCAGAGTACTAGTCTATATTCTTTTATATTATTATAATTTTCATTATTTAATTACAGTCGATGTGTAGACCGGCCAGGCAAACATCAGCACGAGCCGAGGCTCAGAAACAATGCCATAAATCATTAACTGTCATAAACCGTCCTCCACAAAATACATGTACTCAACTAAGAAAGGCGAAATCTGTTCAGGAACCTGTACAGACACCGGAGAAACCATCAGCAAAAAACTCGGAAGAAATTGTGAGGAGATTTTCAAACCAAAGATCAATCTTGCAAACAAAAACAAAATTTAAAAAGAGGTAAGTGTTGTTTATTGACATAAATTAAAACATTTATTATATTTAGAATTCTTTTTTTCATGATCATGTCTAGTTGTCTGCACTTTGATCCTAAAAAGTGGAATAGTCAATCATTTTGTGACGCTTTTGAGGCCGCTATGATAAGCTGAATTATAAGCTTAAAAACTAAATTTGCGGCTACTGCTATTTCTTGCAGAGTGAACGTAGCTATAATAATCGTGCAATATAAATTATATGCAATATAATATATGCAATATAATATATTATTATGCGGTTATACTACAAAGTAGAATGTTAAAGGTTTCATGACTCCATTACATAATAACTTATAAATATGTCAGGTTTGAAATTTATTGAATGTTGCGATTTACACAATTTAGAAATTTCTATTCTTTGCTTTTGGTGCTCGCATTTTTCAGAACAATGTCAACGATAACATCATATCATATATACAGTACTTTATTGGCAATAATTTAATTTCGCAAATAGAAACTTTTTTTCAAATTAGGCCATAAACAATAGTAAAACAAAAAAGAGGAAAAAAGCAACAATTAGCCATGAAAATTGAATAAATAGTCTGACAAATAGTGCTTAAAATGCCTTTCTCTGCTAAGAGAACGGATATTAGGTGGAAGATTGTTAAAGCAGCTGGCAATGCTATTTTCAAAATAATTGTTAGTGATTGTATGCAATTTGTTTATATCACGTAAGTTGAAATGAGTTGAGAATCTGTAACTGTCATGTAAAAAACGAGGACAAAAAACATGAAAAATCTTGAAACATTGAATTGAAGTATCAATTCAAATATCATCATTATCAACAAGACTCACTTCTTTTATTATTTTATGTCTTTCACACTCACTAAGGAAAAAACTTTGTTTTATGATTTGTGATTTGTTTGTTTTAGAAGAAACAGCAGAATCAAGTTTGCAACCGCTAAGCCAACCGATGACGACAAAATGGAGGATAATAGGTTCACCAGAGAAACCAATTAACAATCAGTGCGCTGTCGCTGCACCAACACAACGACAGCATACTGATTGGTTGAGGTGCACCAAACAACATCATGTAGATAACTTGACTGTTCAAATTTCTCTTTATTGAGAAGGATAAAACTAACATATTTTATATTTAGCTCACGGAGCCAGCGTTTAAGAAAAGTTTCTTGAAGTTGCTCTACTATATGGACATAATAAAGCAACTCCAAAGAGATTTCAAATACCACCCAGATACGATTAACTTTAGAAACAATTCTTTACCTTATGTACATTATTAGTTGTACATCATCTGGTCAACATTAAAATCCAGCTCACAACTTATACTCTGATGTTCTCCTTTTGCCTGGGAGCTATTTTTCTTTCCATTGCATCTTTTCTCATAGATTGTTGCATATGTTATATTATTTTTGCTTGTGGGTACACTTGGTATTTAATAAAATTTATTGACACAAGCACTATAATTACAGTAAGAGTTCCGCTTGCTTGGATATAATAAATTTGTTGTTAACAACAATGGCTAAAATGGTGAAGGCGTTATCACCAGTCAGGAACAGGCTATTAGCTATGGAAAGTGCTGGGACCACAGCGCACTTGCTGTGAGCGAAGCTGTTTTAAACAGACTAAACTATTTTATTGCTCCCTAATGTACATATAAACAGGTTGAACTTTAAACAAAGCTTTACCTGCTTTGTCACAAAATTCACAAGCACAAAGACAAGCTGTTGCAAATAATATATTACTTGAGACGATTTTATGTTGAATAATGTACTATCGGTAGGTAATGTACATAGCCTAACAGCTTAGCGTTTTGAGAATGAGTTTCAAAGTTGATATATTTATTAGCTATTCTGTCATGGATACATGAGACCTTTCAAATGCTACAAGGTAGATGGACCATGTACTAAGTTTATGGCATGGTTATCCTAGAACTGTCAATATTATAGCTACATTCACTCTCCAATAAAAAGCAGTAGTTGCACAAGCTAAGTCTTAAGCTGGTATAATTGAATTTAATATTGCATGCTTTCATAGCTGCTTCAAAACAGTCACAAAATGATTGCCCATCTTATCTTTTAAGACTAATGTATTGACAAGTTTCACATTCTGCATCTTTTTTGTCATATACATCAATACTTTTACAGTAATAATTCATTATTCTATAAATCTCATTAATCTATAAATAAATATGTAATTTTAAAAACGCCTTACTAGTTACAACAGTAAACAAAATAATAGCTTAGTAAACCTATCTATACATGTAATTGATTTTTGCACGATTAAGGGTCGAGCGAGTTCTACTATATCTTAAGAGTTGCGCTCTCAATAAATCAGCAACGCCCTTGACATTCGCAAAAAGGAAACGAAAAGCGATCGACCTTGACACGCTATAGAAGTAACCAAAGGTGTGTCTCCTGTCCCAAGACTAGATCTTGCATGAAGCATTCGTTTCAACACGGCTGTAAAGCAGGTGCGTTATGTGTAATAGTACTTTAGATGTACGTAGCTGTTGTCGTTATCTGCATAAGTTTTTTTAGGATTTTTTTTTAATAGCTCACTATTACTATATATACTCTGCTAGTATTACTAGATAGAGTATTAATGATTAAAAACTAGGGCTACCGATAGCACATTTATAGTACAAATTTGAAAGTTAGTATTTTGCTCTACAGTAAAGAGATTGCCTGTTATTTTTTTATTATTCGACACGGTAATTTTTTTAAGACTAGTCCCGCTAGTCTTTGTTTTAGGCTTATACATTTTGGGATTTGAAACATTGCCTTTGTCACGACTGCCTGCGCGCAATGTGTTGATACGGTTTTGAACGTTATTGTTTGCATGAGTTTTTTTGTCATTTACACCAATATAATTTGTAATGTAAACTTAGTAAATCTCTATTTCTTGATGCTAATTTCTAAAGTAATCGTTCGTTTTAATCGCCTAAAATATTTTCGCAACTGTCGAGACTGGGGTTTCGTTTTTTGGCGCTATTCCATCAATCATTACACGTTTGTTTAGCTTTGTTTAAAGCTTGATTTCAATCGTAATATAGAGTGATGGGAATGTTTTATAAGGTTAGTTTTTGCCACTTTTAAACTATTGATAGCCTCTTGAGTTTTGTGTTTACTTGCTGTTTTGTTTTTAGAGCTATACATATGTCAAGTATTCACTTCCCTTTTATTACCTGATTTGCATTCCATTCTTGTGATAGATATTTGGTAGTTGAGGAGAGTACTCATTTGTACCATTTGCTAGTGTTTCTCTCTAGGAATGAATATTTTGAGTTTACTAAAAATATATTGCATGGGATTTTGAGACTGTAGAAGAGTTATGCCTACATTGCCTGCTACTGTTTACAAGCTGTTTTTTAATATCTGTGCAACACTGACCATTCGGCTAGTGTTATTATAAATGGCAAAACTATAATAAATGAACAAGAAGACATTCACTTTTAGGCCTCCGCAATATGAGCCACTAACTTTTGGCTTGCTCTAGCACAACCATCACTACTATTTCAATTACTAGCACAATTGCAGTCACTGCTCAAACAGTTTTCAAACAGACTAGTATGTCATGTAGTTGGTTTGAAAGTAAATTTTGTGATGTGCTGTGGCCATCTGACAAGAACCGATTCTTCATATTTCAGCACAATCAAACGTGTCAAGTATTCACCTAATTTTTGTTGGCTGGACAGTGGCTAATGGCTTGATGTATGTATTGAGCTCGAGGTCACTTGCAAAGTAAATGCACTTCTGTGGTCTCATTGTAATACAAATTTGACACTAATAAATGCCTTGCGGGAAGGTGATACTGACTACCTTTGAGGGGAGGGGGAAGAAGATTTAGTTCTAGAAAATAACTGTTTTTGATACTGATCGAAAATTGTTGTCTGTATGTGAGATGAACCTTTGTCACTTAGATTATGTGTAGAGAGAAGGCAAAAACATGCTATTAACTCTGGTGAATATGGTTGAGACTTATAGGTATTTATAGTCTTGCGCAACATGTCTTGCGCAACATAAGTGCCCAAACAGCACCTTGCTAATCAGAAATTATATAACGTGGAACCAGGTATGTGACTAATAATATGAAATTGCATTGGTAAGTTACTCACTGACACCCAGTTGTAGGATACATTAAAATTGTAGTAAATTTTTGCTTGATTTATTTATGTACGTGTAGTCGCAATGCAGGGCAGTAGAAAGCATGTCACAGCCATGCAGTATAATTTCATTGCAACACATGTAATTGCAAGTTTTTAAAAATGTGTATTTACAGTTTGCATGAGCTGCTAGGTTTCAGGTAAAGTATCATGAAAGTAAATTTGTAGTAGATCACGGTGAACAATTTGAAGTAGATGTGCAGGTGCAGTAGCAGTAAGTGTCTACTGCGTTTTAGAAAATTGTAATGCATTGCAAGATTACTGCGTAATGTAGTACTATGATGTAGTGCAGTTCTAATGCGTCACAACCCGATGTGAGCCAATATAAAGTGTTTATCATAGTTGTATCATCTTTGTATTGAACGTATTGCTTTATTCAGTGTTTGATCGAGTTGTTTCCTTTTATTTTATCTTCCCTTGATTTATTGTCTCTCTCCGAAACACCACTTTATCGTCTGTCTATTTGGTATATAGGCTACTGGTGGGCGGGGTGTTTGAACTTCAGGATGTTTGTTAATATGTCAGACAATGTCAACTTCAGAGCGCATCACATGCTGCCGGTAATATGGCCGCTGTTGAATTTCAGTTCCTGTACTTCCTCCTAGATAGCTTCTGTTTCGTTTCATAGGTTTACAAATTCTTATCTAGTTATTTTTCTTATCCCACATCTGACTTGTTTTACGCCAGAGTGCATCACGTGCTGTCGGTAATATGGCCGCTGTTATAATATTTCAACCGCACTTCCGCTTTGATAGCGTTAGTTTTGCAAGTTCCGTTCTAGTTAGTTTTTCCTTATCCCACATCTGCCTTGTTTTGGAGTCATGGATATTTTTTCTGCCAGTGTATAAAATTGCTGCCAACAACTGTATATGGATAATTGCTTTTGAGGACATGGCTGACAGATTCAAGCCACCGTAGTGTCTGTCAGATGCAACACTCCAGTGCATAAAGAGGTTACTCACGCCCGAGTCTTTCATTGAACATGAACAAAGTGACTATGACTCAGCGTTTGGCTACCATCAGAGTTGTAGCGCCATTGTCATTATTCTATCTGTATTATATTTAGCTATGTTTTGTTATGCCTTACTTAGGCAAGCGCTCGCTTCAAAACAGTTATTCTTGGACAGTACTTCTGACCTTTGTTCATTTATAAATAGAGTTTTCTTTCTCTCTTTGATAATGGTTTAAAGATGAACTTACAGAACATCTCCGTAGATCTTATCAGAAAGTATCGATATTTTTTTGGTGTTTTTCTATTATTAGTGATTGTTTTTGATATTTGATGTGATCTGACTGCCAAAATGTTTCAAGAGTGAAATCGAAAAAACTTGCTTATAGTTGAAACACTCAGATAAAGCGAAAGTGCGATTATCACGTCTATAGTTGCGAAGAGACAGACATAATGGAGACGTGTAATGCTGCAACTGGAATGCAATAGCCCATATATCACAACAATAGCAACTAATGACATCATTTCGAACATATTTTTCTGCTCAGCATTTTAAACAACTTTTGCCGATTTTAATATTAAGACATCCTGGCAGTCGAATCACCTCGGATAATAAAACAATCTTATTGATAGAAAAATACTGATACTTTCTGATCAAATTACTAGAATTTTGTGCAAGCTTGTCTTTATTGACTAGTATTTCCTCTGATTCCAAAATTTATCTATCAGTCTTATAGAAACTGTTAGCCAAACAGCAAGAGCTGATCTGTAAACCAAGTATGATTTTGATGAGGATGACGTCAAAGGTGATTTGACAAAAACTGACATTATTTGTTAAGCACAGCATTTGAAAGATAATTGCATTTATTTTGGCATTTTAAGAGGAACTGTTATACCTGTGAGCCACTATGGCGATTGGATAAAGATTGCTTGATTTTGTGGCTTACTTTTCAGATAATTGGTTAGCTGAGTGAACTTCCTTCTTCATATCTGCCCTTTTGCTCGCTTTAGTGGTTTACACCGCTGTCTTTATCTCTTTCAGATGGCGCCGCGTCTCACAGCTTAGCTCTGACTCTTCTGCTGACACTCTGACACTTTCCTGATCTCAAGCCGTTCCGATATTTCTATAAACTTTCCTAGGGATCATGGCTGCCACCCGTGTTTGGGTAAGTGATGCCTTTATGACTTACTTCAGTTTGTAGCAATTTGTATATTTTTATTTGAGATACAGTATTCCTACTTACGTTTAAGAATATTCATTGACTTTAATACAGTTGAACGAAAGCATCGATTGTTATAGGTGTTTAGTTATTGTTGGTAGTAAAGATTTCAACAAATGTTTGTTGAGAGAGTTTTTCGTACCACTGCTTTGAGTGGCCAGAACGGTTTACTATAAATGAGTTATTCACTTCGCGACGGCAGACATAATAAGTGTAGACAGTTATTACTCACTGCTTTCCCGATTCCGGAAAAATTATGACATCAACTAGAGTGATATACTAGCTTGTTGCCAGTTGCCAAACGCATTAGGAAGCGTCGCCGAGACCCTTCCCATATCTTTGCTAAGAATATTTATGTGGGTTCTTTAGCCGCTCTTACTGTTTGACTAATTATTCAGATGTGCTGGTTGTTGTTTATACAACAAAACCACATAGAATAGTGTTAGCAAAGATATGCTTTCAAGATATTCATCACTATGCACTTAGGGCTTATGTTATTTTGAGTGGAAATACAGTTTTGTGAGTGGACAACCTCCTTGACTTCTCCTGAGAGTTGTAGATAATCTCATGTCCTTTCAAATGGTTTGACATAGTCTGTCTGTCTGTTCATTTGTTTAAGATAAACTTGAACAAAATTTCAAATTTTATCAGAAAGCATCAGTATTTTTTATCATTTGCAATTGTTTTTGGTGTTTGAAGTGATCTGATTGCCATGATGTTCCAAGATTAAATTTGACAAAACTTGATTGCGTTTGAAACGATCATGTCAAACCAAAGGGTGATTATGACGTCTTTAGTTACAAAGAAACAGACAGAATTGAGATGCGTAATGCTGCAACTTAAACACAACAGCTGATATCAACTATAGTAATGATAGCAACCAGTGATATTATTTCACACGTGTTTTTCTCCTGAGTGTTTCAACCGCGATCAATCTTTGTCGATTTCAATATTGTCCAGACATCCCGGCAATCAAATCACTTCAACGATTAAACAAAAAACCGTCGCAAAGGATAAAAAAGATTGATATTTTCTGATAACTTCTTCTAAAACTTTTAGTAAGTTTAGTTTTAATACTATATTATGTTATACTATGCTTTAATACTATATATCTTATGCAGTTACATATAATATCGATCAAGTTTTGTAAGTGTTCTCTGCGGAGATATGAGCTAGCCTCTCAATGAATTATAAAACCTTATCTCTCTGTCACTTCAGATATATTGTCTCAGCATAAAATTACTTAACGCACTGAGATAGTGTTCTACTCTGGATGGCACCATTGCTTATCTTATGGGTGATAGGCGAGGCTTGAGTTTCGAATCTGGGCTCGTATCTTATCATTTAGTCAAATGAAGATCACCTTGACAGAGTGATTGGTCTAATAAAGCTATGAGTCAGAGTAGCCTGTGTGCCAAAGGTTTGGTAAAGTTGAATCACTGAATAGTGGGTGCGCCTATTAAACCTCTGAATGCAATATCGATCAGTCAAATCACACCTGGTGTGGAGAGCTTGCATTTGACACCTTAGCTTACATAACTGCAATGTCCTTATAATAGGAATATAATGGTTGTGTTTAACTACTACATCTGTGACAATACATCTATGATAATACATCTATGACAAATTGACAATACATCTGTACTTCACGCAGACATTGAATGCTTCAAAATACCAGTAGGGCAAGTCCTAACTCCTCTGACTGGCTGTGGTTTGATAAACCACCTAATTAGATCAACCCCTCACATTGGACTTCCTCATCCATGGCCTGTCAGAATATAAGCCTGGATAAGTTGTTAGGAGAGCGCTTTGTAATCTCTCCTCTTATCACTGTCTTCATTTAGTAGTTAGGTAGGTAAAAAGCCTGTCATAAACAAGCATCGGACAACAGCAGCAACAAGCAAGGACTAGTTAGTGTTTATCGCTTCTTTTGTATTCATGATTCCAAGGTCCAAAATTACTGTTATTACTGGTAATAGTTCCCTGGCTGTCTCGAGTTTCAATAAAACACAGAATAGTTACATGTACAACCTTTAATATAAAAAGAGAGACATCTGTCTGTCCGTCAGAAGGTTATTAAGTAAAAAAGATTGTCTTACATTGAGAGTCAAACTCAGATATTCTGTTTTGAATTTGAGCATGCTACAATTTGTACCACTCAACCACCTTACAGTATTACAGAATAATTATGCACACGGTTATTACATATGATCTCTCACGGGATTGCCAGTGCACTAGTAATTCTAAAATCTCTGAAGTTGAACGCACTGCATCAGGTGATGAAGCCAAATGTTGTGTGTTCACATCCTGTATGACGCAATATTTCCAACTTAGATCCATGGCTCTTATCATATTAAAAATTACATGACCCAGATGGCTGCATACCACTCAGCGGCCCCTGCAATATAATACATCCGGAAAGCTGCTGGAGTAAGCCATCAAATGCAAACGAGAAGGTGTATCGAGACAGCTCTTTAGTATATAATGCAGTTTTGTCAACAAAAACATGTCATTCACATCTCTAGTCACGTTTGATTAACCAAATTTTTCTTAGCTGAAAAAGTACAACACTGCTTAGCTATGACAAGAAACATGCATCAGTCAAGTTATGATATATCTACCTAAAATGCCTAATGCAATAGGCACTCCTACAACATACATAATCTGTTCCGTTTATAGGGATTTTACGTTATAAGAACGGTAAAACACTTGCAAATTGCCCAATCTGTTCCAAGGTCTTTCCAAACTTACCCCTTTGGCCATCCGAAAAGGCAAAACTTGACTGAAGTTTTTTAATTTGTGAGCTGTACCGCAACTGCAGTATTATTGGTTTGTATCTACAGTTTTTATCCTTATGATCCATCTCACTAGTTTCATAGACCTTGATTGAAGTAATTTTACATTAAGTTGATTGAGAGCGCACATCTTCGACGTTCTTTTACAATGATTCGCTTTTTTTTCTAAAACTAGTAACATATATTTGATACGTCTACAATAAAGCAAAACCACAAAATATTTTTACTATAAAAAAGGTAACACCTATTCATCGTGCATCTGCATATAGGGGGAGGGGGTGTCAAGGTTAGGATAAAAGAGAACTTGTAACAATACTCCAACTCATGACATTCAGATTGTAAGATCGACGCTGTAAAGCCGTGGTCACACGGGCACCGAACCGAACTAAATGACGCAAAACGACGTCGTTTTCAGCTCTAAAAAGTTCGGCTGAGGACATTTCTGGCCGAAACGAACTATTTCGGTACTGCTCGAAATTTCGTGCCGAACCCTTGCTCTTAAAAAATGGTTAAAATTCTCGAATTCTAGCGAGCACGCGTCACATTTCTTCTTCCGTGCGTGGGAGTAAAGTTAAAAAAGAAATGGGACGATACTTTTATTTCGTTAAATAAACAACATGAAGCAATTTACGACAAGGTTCACCCGGACTTGTGATTGGGTTGCATAAATGTAAGATGTTGCACTTAAGTTTCGCATAAATGTAAGGGAATGGTTGTGATTTTCTTTCGTGTAGAATATAAGTAATGTGTCATATTCATCCTGATGAACTATCGTTGACTGATTTATTTATGTAAAACCACAGTACTATGATAAAGACTGTTTTTGTTTGTAATGTACTCAGCATAGAAAAACATTCATATGTTAATAAAAAAATATAATTATGTTGATGGGAAGGGTTAGCAAAATATTTGTATCGAGTGATTTATTTTGAGCAGCCGAACGATCTTCTGATAAATCTGCTGTGTAATTATAATTTATAATTGTTCCTCAAAGTTTTTTTGTTTACATTAGAAATATTTAACTCAAATACATAACAACTACTAATGAAACCGTGTCCTGTCTCTATACGTATGGTATCTAGGAAGCGAAGTTACTTCGGTGGCCGTGTGACATGTGCCACGAACCGAACCAGCCTCTGAACCGAACCGATCCTACGTCGGTTCGGTGCTCGTGTGACCACGCCTTAACACCTGCACCAATCAATCCCCTTTAAGTATTTGAGTATTTATGAACGATCGCACAGATATTTGTTCTCTGTTCTGTCGATCTACAACCTATCACGACGAGTTACAATATCATGGAAGTTGTATATACATCTTCTTATTTATATAAATCTCAAAGTGTGTCATCATCTGTCGTCGTTCAATGTCTGTCTAGCGACCAAAATCTAACATTTAAAATCTGTAGCGCAGAAGATATGATCTCAAATCCTCCCACTCGCATGGTAACAAGCTAACCCACTAGGCTACATGAGATGCAATGGATTGTTTAGGGATACAAGTCAATATCTAGGTTAAAATAGGCGTAATGACTGCGTTGTGCGCAACGTCACTAAAGCTTGCCCTCAGGTTCTTATTAGTATGTTTAGCAATATGGATACTAGCTTACTCTCAAATTACTCAATGGCAACTACATTACCTGCTACTGCTTACAATTTCTTTTTTCCATACCAGTGCAACTCCGGGCATCCATCTAGTAATATAATGTTGTATACACATCGTTTTTTCTCTCATAAGTGCAGCGCGATAGATTATCATTTAAATCGTTTTGAAAACTTACCCGATTTGGCACTTAACACTATATGGAAATTTTTATGTACTACCAAGCCGAAACTTCATGAAATTTATTTACGCCATCTTGAATTTGCGCTATATGAGGTTATAGGTGAGTGTACTGTATTTGTCATGAAAATAACTTTATCGTTCGCATGGTTTCCTTTTAATTTATTTGTGACTCAAGCCTATTAAAGTTTTTTAAGATTGCTTGTTGGCACAAGTCCAGTAAGCTGTATATACTATTTGGCGTCACTCTATGTAAAATAGCAGCTTCCAGTTGCACTTGTAGATCTGTTTTTACTAATATATTAGAAAGATCACCATTCTAACATGAGGATCTTTAAATCTACCTGTATGTATTGGTGCTGTCCGGGGCCAGGACGCTAGGGTAGTTATGTTGATGGTAGGCTGTAGTTATTGCTATGGATATCCTGTCGGTAAAACAAGTTACTATGAGAATCGCTTTAAATAGCAACAATTGAGTTCACTCAAGCCTCAACTTCCAAAGTTAATCCATACGTTCTTCATCTTTTAGAGGGCAACAAATATTCAAATTTTAGCTGAAAAAGTACAATACCATTTGTTTACGACAAGAAACATGCATCAGTCAAGTTATGATATATCTACCTGAAAGGCCTAATACAATATGCACTCCTACAACGTACATAATCCGTTCAGTTTATAGGGATTTTACATTATAAGAACAGTAAAACACTTGTAAATTGCCTAATTCGTTCCAAGGTCTTTCCAAACTCACCCCTTTGATCATACAAAAAGGAAAAACTTGACTAAGTTTTCGATTTGTTGGATTTACCGTAACTGCAATACTATTGGTTTGCATCGATAACTTTTCTCCTTCATCTAATCAACCTCACTGGTTTTATAGACCATGATTGTGGTAATTTTACATTAAGTTGATGGGGAGCGCACATCTTTACGTTTATTTACAACGATTTGCGATTGTTTTTCTTGTTTAAGGTGATCTGACTGCCCAGATGTTTCAAGATTCAAATCGACAAAACTCGATCGATCGCAGTCAAAACGCTCAGATCAAGCGATTGTGCGATTATGACACGTATAGTTAGGAAGAGACGCGTAGCAACTTGAACGCAATAGCTGATATCAACTATAGCAATGATTACAACTAGTGACATCATTCTGCATGTATTTTAATCGTGAAACGTCCTGTCAATCAGATCACCTCAAACATCAAAAACAATCGCAAATAATAGAAAAATACCGATAATTTTTGATGAAATCTACTTAAATTTTGTGCCCATCTTTAATAACATTAGTTCTTTTATGTCGTGACTAGAGAGTTGACCCTTCTAATGTCAAGGTTAGATATAATGATTGTTGGAGGCGTATATAATGAGCTAGTAGGTAAAGGCCATGAAATACTACTAGCTGCTCTCATTGTATTATGAACAAGGATTTTGACTTGTAACTCAATTAAACCCGCTAAAAGTCAACAGACAGTTGTTTTTCTAGCTCTGTAGCCAATTAGGGCTGGTCAATTCCTCTGTTGTACCGTTTCCATAGTGCTGATTCGTGCGAATTTGAAATTGTCTGCACATTTTGTTACCATGCGATAAGTGTTTCAGTAGACATTTGCGTGTTGCGGATCAACACGAGCTCTTTGTAACAAATATAAGGATTTCTATGCCAGAGGTCATAGCGATGCATCCGAAACTACTCAAATTGAAATAGGAACGAATAACGTGTGGAAATGTTTAAAATGGAATAGCTTGCGCGGCATTTTTTGTGCATCATTAGCAAGTGTCGTTTCTATCTTTCACAAACAGGAAACATTCAGTAAATAATTGAGAGTAACAAAACTCGCTTGACTGGCAGATGTGGCCATTTCCTTCTTACACGCATAATAATAATGTAAACTTGTGGATTAACCATGTCATGGAAACATAGTTTATGTGATGTGTGTTTGCATGTCTTGTATGTCTTTAATGCCCCAGCCATTAAATTATTTAGTCCTAATTCATCATTCAAACTACTTAAAAGCTATTCTAACCTTGAGCCACATGTAACCTGCTTTCTGTATCCAGTTTGTTGTTCAATTAATTGCCGGTAATAGCTATTGGACTGCAGGCCTTACTAGCAACAGGTAAATCTAGTTTTCGACTTTTACGGAGAAGAGTTCTTACACATTCAGAAATGTTTAGCTGTTAGTTCACACAATCCAATCACATAATAGCATATAACATACCAATCATAAGATGGTATACATATAACATACCAATCATAAGATGGTATACATATAACATACCAATCATAAGATGGTATACATATAACATACCAATCATAAGATGGTATACATATAACATACCAATCATAAGATGGTATACATATAACATACCAATCATAAGATGGTATACATATAACATACCAATCATAAGATGGCATACATATAACATAACAATCATAAGATGGTATACATATAACATACCAATCATAAGATGGTATACATATAACATACCAATCATAAGATGGCATACATATAACATAACAATCATAAGATGGTATACATATAACATACCAATCATAAGATGGTATACATATAACATACCAATCATAAGATGGTAAACTCGCGGATTAACCGCATCATGGAAACTGATAGTTTTGCTTATCATGGAGTAGACTCAGTAGAGTATCACAATCTCGGATGAATTATTCTTTGTGAGCTGAAGTTGAACGATATTTTACTGGTGCAATTTTCTTGATCGGTAGATGACATATTTCAGGCCAAACAACGTGTCATAGGTGGCTGATGACCTTAGAAACTGTGTGTTGTCAGTATAATAGACCTCTCATTATCTCCTAGGCCTATCATATGGCTAGTTATTACATTGTTCTGCTCTCTGGTAATTATGGTTGGGTGGAGGCTAACAACTACTTCCTTAATTTTGGTTGTCAGTGTCGGTAAAGGGTGTAATATTAGGCTTGTTTGTTAGGGCTCTATCAGGTCCTGGAACTCAGTCAGGGCTTCCAAAATATGATGATGTAATTTTTGGTAGCAATTTTGGAGGTAGACGATTTCAAAATTGCCCCTATTTAAAGAAATATCACCAATTGTATAAATAATATAATTGTGTAATTGCGATTTATCTCATACCTGATGATTTTTAAAGTGAGCGATACTGGAACTAAAACGCACCGGCCTTCTTGTCTTATAGTAGGCTTATTCCACACAGACACCACACCCACACACGCGCACACGCACTCACACACACACACACACACACACACTCGGGTATTCACAAAGTAATTGTTTTCAATTATCACAAACACAAAACAATTCCTTTTTAAGGTAAACATACAAAAACATTAATAAAAAATTACAATTTTTTTACATAATAGTATCTCGATATATTGCAAATCATCTATCTACAATGGCAATAAGCCAGTATAGCATAGGCTGTTCCCGGATCTGTTCCGCTTCACTCAGTGATCTGGAAACTTCCATAAGTTAAGTGAAGAATTGGGAATACTTGTCAATGAACAGGGTAGTAGTTTCAGCTGAGCTGAGGTCTTAAATACGTTTACCAGAAATGCTGAACCCATTTGTGGTAGGTTCAACTGAGCTCGAAAACCAGACTTCAGGTTGATACACTCGAGCAGTGTGACTATTGAAGGATTTGTGTTGGTTCCAAACCTACTTGTTTCTAGTTAGTTGGCAGCATCCGCTTTATAATAATATCCTGTCATTGCTCTGGGTCAAACTCAATCATATTGCTGCAGTCTGGAAGCCAGAGGTCAACTCCTTGTCGTTGATATAAACAGATAATTGCCACACTTGACTGCACCAGTGTGAATGTTTTACCCTACTTTTTTAGTTCCTTGTACAGCGTGTCTTTGATGTTAAAGCACATAAATTACATAATTTTTTTATTGTATATGTCAATACATCAGAGTCTTGGCTTTCGAATGAGCTATTTTTGCCATGGTGAGACAGGCGTTGGTTGGTGTTTATAGGATTTCCTGAGAGCTCTACCGCGAAAAAGTTTACTGGCATAGTCTCGAAAATTGTGACGTCACAATTCTCATATTCGTTGTTGTGTGCTCTTACCGCTTATTTATCAACTACGAAAGTGACGATAATGACGCTAGTGGCAGGCGAAGGTAGGACAAGTCCAGAGAACGAATGAAGATGACAAAGGAATTAGTGTCATTAGTTTTCCATGTATATATTATTTCTATGATAAGTACCTCAGACTCCAATAACCATACTATATTTTCCCCGATGATATTATGCACTAGCTCTTTATTTTTAATGCGATGTTAAGGGTGACAACTGAGACTAATTAATTTCAAGCATTGCGTGATCTCGCGATTAACATTTAGTCCTAGGGCCATGCAACCGCAGGTCATAATTTAATCGATGTGATTTCATTACCTTTATCAACGACAGTACATTTATTGAAGCATAATTAATTAACCCAGAACATGTGTTCGTATTGGTCGGCGTTAGCACGATCTAGAATCTTAGTTTATTATTAGCGCTCTCCGGGTTTAACAGCACCGAATGTCACAGAAAAACGCAGCCTCAATGGCAGCGAAAGGGATCGACGACCTAAGGTTAAATGAGAATTATGACGCCACATTTTGACTACCTAAACCAAGTGTTTTTTGGCAGGACGTACTTTTGACACCCCGTTTTTCATAGTTCTATTATTCTTTGTGTATTGAATATAGGCTCATTCGAAAGCCAAGACTCTGATGTATTGAAATATATAATAAAAAAATTATGTAATTTATGTGCTTTAAGGTAGTCCTTTCGTTAGATACACTACTAGTTGCCCACTACTGTTGCTTTACCGAATTCTAGGGTGCATCCAGTGAGCTGCTCTATGTCCTGCTACTAATTACAGGCATGTTGTTTATCCAAACCACTTAAATTTTAAGCAAGGTTACCTCTATGACAATGCACTGACGTTGTTATTCTCACCATCACATCTTGCTGACTTCCTACGGAAACCAGGTAGTATTGCTCATTTGAACATTTCTCTGTGATTCAGCGTTGGAAAAATCATGATTTAAAAAAAAATCAAAAGAGTCGGATTTTTCTAGTTTAATTCGGATTTTTTTGATTTAAATCGGATTTTTTCGAAAACATCAATTCCTAGCATTTTTTTTCATAACCGCTAACATAATTTTATTTTGTTGAAGAGTGCCACATGAAAACATTAGCAACATAACAAAACAACTTTTTATCACTTTAATTTAAAAGTTGTTTTTATTTTAATTTTGACCAAGATGTGCAGTTCATATTCACAGTAGCCCCTCTATAAGTCACATTTTTTGACATGGAAAAAATCATAAAAATAAAAAACATCAACAAACATGATTTTTTTAGGATGATTTAAATTATGGTTTAAAACATTTGATTTTAATTGGCCGACCTTGCTGTGATTTGTGATTTAAAAAAGGATTCAAGGAGTTTACTAAATGGCCTCATGGCTCATACCCTAAGCAATGAAGCTGCTTCTCTTCCGTATTAGCCAGATAGCTGCATTAACTGTACAGTCATACCTTGACATACGATTGCCGAACATACAAGAAATTTTAGATGCAGGCAAAATTATTAAGCAAGTTTTTGCCTTGAGATACGAGACAAACTTGAGATATGAGCACCCAAGACCATTTTCGACGCGGTCGTTATATTAGGTGCCAGAGTACAAAAACAGCATTGCTTGGTCTTTCTCGTCGGATCAGTTAGAAAAGGTTTTAAAGCCTCAAAGTGAACGCGAGTCAAAAAGAACCAAACTGGAAAAGATAACAAAATAAATGAAGACAAAGACAAAATAAGAATTAAGTTTTGTGTAAGATTAAAAATTATTTTAAACCTTCAGTAAGTTAATTATAAGGTTTATGCTATGTCATGTCACAAATGTTTCTGTTAGTGTCACAAGAGTGTAGTATACCGAACAGGTCGCTGTCAAGTCTCTATCACACTGCCATTTGCCGCTACCATCTGTCTCAAAGATAAGAACTCCATAAAGTACCGTTTATAATGTTACATTTTATTGCAGATCGTAACCACTTGATAGGTATTTGTTACTTTGTGAGTGAATGGGGTGAATTAAAACAACGCTTTTCCATTATAATATCCTGTTACCATGTGCTGTTTTTGAAGGGTAGGAACAGACCACTTTGTATTTAGTTATTTTCTATAAATAATATTGCTTTGAGATTCGGAAGAATTGATATACGATCTGGGTCGCGGAAGCTCTTATGTCGAGGTATGACTAGGTTATTAGCGAATGTCTTCTCACATGGTACCCATATTAGTATGAGCCAAGCTGATGCATGCTGGAGCACTCCATATAACAACTCGATCTCACAGCTCCTTGAAAACTAGCGCTGTAGGGCCATTTTGTCAATTACACCTTGGCTGCCTGCTGCTGTAAAATGGAACATGAAGCAATAGATTACTGAATGTAGGTTATCTCATCACTCGCTTGGATCAGGTTTTTATCAGTACTTTTGGTTTGTGCAAATTTACTACTTTGTTATCAGGACTTGTCGAGGCTAAACACAGTGACAAACTTCATATAATTTACTTGCCAAGGCATAGCCAGTGGGCGTGTGACACACCCACAATGCATTGTGTCTAAACCAGCGAGTTCATCAACAGGAGTTGAATCCCCTATTAGTTAGAAGTTCGATTCCATTTTATTCATTTGCAGCTCGAATTGGGTTGTTCTAAAATTCACTGCTGGTTTATCTTTATTCCGCTGCTCCATCCGTTATCTATAACATATCCAGGATGGATAACTTGAACCATAACTGTCACCTACAACTTTTATCGTATATTCTAGGTAAATCAGTCACGCTGATTCTGATTTTGTACTCAAAATAAAGATTAGTCTACTAACCTTCAAAGTAATTTAGGCATTTTTAAAGCGTTTCAATATCCGTTTCGAAAACAACACAATTGGCATTACAAGCTCCGCCCATAAATACGTGACGAAACCTAGCTTTTTCAAGAACGGAGTTTAGGAATGCTTAGTCCGATTTAGAAGAATGGAGGTGGGTGTCTTAAAACCCATTATTATGTAAATCCAGCCTGTAAAATAATTTCAGTTTTTATGAAAAGTATATAAACTATTTAAAATTGCTCGTAGCTTGTTACATGATGTTTAAATGGGCTGAACGCTGAGAAAAATGAGCTCAAAAAGCGCAGTTTTATCACGAGCTAGGGTTGTTATCGCGCTTTTTTAAATATGCAATGCTAAATAGCTTATCTACCTTTCAGAAAAGACTGATATTATTTTTGAGGCTGCATTTAGGTATTAATACATTTAAAACACCCATCTCTATTATTCTAAATCGGTCTAAACATCCCTACGTAACTTATTTCCTAAAAAGCTAGGTTACGTCACGTATTTATGGGCGGAGCTTGTTGTGTCTATCGTGTTGTTTTCGAGACCGATATTAAAACGCTGTAAAAAAGCCTTCATTACTCTGAAATTTAGTGGACTAATCTTTATTTTGAGTACAAAATCGGAATCAGCATGTCTGATTTACCTAGTACATACGATAAAAGTTGTTCGTGACAGTAATGGTTTAATGGAAGGCTTTGAAATCACAAAAAATGACTTGAAAACAATAAATCCACTATAATAGGTTCCAGCATGTCTTAGCCTTTGGTCAACTACAGAGAAATCTACACGTGTGTATATAGCTGCAGAGTTTGTAATTTTATGTAACCAAGGCTCTAGGCCTCATCATAGCTATTACAGATATGATTAGGCAGTAGCTTTTTATATGTTCAGTCTAATTATTTTATTGGAGTGACTAGTTGGTGCAGGCCTGATTACTAAATTAGTTTATGGCGCAGCAAACATGTCTGTTCTGCCGTATCGGTGGTTTACAGTTGCGATGGGGAGGATGAGGTCTCTTTATAAAATAGCTAAAAGAAATTACTGCTGTCAGATTTGACAGTTTGAAGTTTCTTCACCCGCTTGTAAGGTGATGATTTCCAACATAACCTAGAATTGCTGCCTTTGGTAAATGCTGCGCATGATTTCAAAGCATTGAAAACTGAATTCAACGGTCTGCCGCTATGAGTAGTGACTCCTGTTAACTTTTAGGTCTAGAGGTTATTATAGTGTTGAAGTCCTTATGGTCATTGAGAAGGGAGACAATTCCCAATTTGTATCGCAAAACTTATTTCTCCCTGACTGTCTCAGGTGTGGGCTGCCAACTCGTACCTTCTGGAGAACTTATAGAAATCACAATGATCTCTTTGCGCAGTTAAACCTCTCTATCATCTCGGCAAACAAATTTTTCAACAAGTTATATAATTTTAGAAAATATTTTGGCTTACACCCAAAATAATTTCTATAAGATAACTTTGGAAGCTTTTTGAAATAACGCATATTCTGTGAAATTAAAGAGGCCGGTGAGAATTTCAAATAATATGTACGACAAATATAAATAATATATCATTAGGTTGAACTTCGCCTAGTTCAAATTAGACTGAGAGACCACCTAAAGCCGCTAAACTTATACAACCGGTCTAACATGAGATACAGCTTTTATCTGTTATCACTTTACTAAATCAAGTTTTAATATGTAATTTAGTTTATCATGAGTTGTTGTATACATCTCTACATATATGTGTTGATGCTCACATTCTTTTCTATGGAGTCGCTGCAGTTTGTTGACTGGGCAGTGAATTAAACCAAATGCAAGGTATTCTTATGGGACATTTGCTGCGACTATCGACGGATTTGACATGTGAAGCAGAACTCGGAATAAAATTGCTTCAAGGTGCATTTACACTAAGCCACTTGGTTGGAGTTGTGCTTCCGCTGAGAGAATGGCTCCTAGTCTGTTTACAATGTAAAATACATTTTTGCGAAGACTACACCAAACCCTAGCCTGGGCATGGCTCTTGTGAGGGATTGGGAGAGAGAGCCTGGGACACATAGCGAAAAAAAGGTAAGATAACTTCGGCAAAATGAGCGACATGTGTTACATATGACGCTCAGACTGATACTAATGAAAGCGTGTCGATAGATTCAGATCTCACGATGCATTAGATGTGGCGCGTTTAAAAGCCTATCGTCACGGTAACGTGACTTGATCTAGTGAAAGGCCCTATGTTTTTGATAGACTGGGTAGTTATGCAATACCCCGTTTGATAACAAAACGATAAGAACCATAGGTTACTATTCTCTTGCGTTTTCATGTGCGCGGTTTCATTTCATTTACTGATAAAAAAATGGAGCGATTCAAAAATCATCTATCAAAGCTAGGTATAGTCACGCTGAGACCAAAACAGTCTCAAGCTTTACAACATATTATCGTAGGTTTTGACTAATTTATAGTTCTTCCTACTGGCTTCGGAAAGAGTATTTGCTTTCAGATGGTAACGTTTGCAGTGGTAGGTCCGATTTGTTCATAATAACTGTTGCGAGTAATCACAATACTCGCGAGTAAAATAAAACTGAGATTACTTTTCACTAAATAAACTTTTCTTTACTAGCAGCGTGCAATTAATTTTTGTTGTTCTATTGCTATTCGTTTGTATTGTTATTGAGAAAATATTTTATTCAATTGATTTAATTTTTGATTATAGCCTAATTAAATGAAAACCTAATTAATTAAACATATGAAATAATATAACTTCCGTGATTGATTTATTATGCAACCAACATTTCATACTTACCAACCAGCGTTTGTTTGCTGCCAATTCAAATTAAAAATAATACATAATACTCGCGGAGATCATAAAAAAGACCGTCACATGATACTCCTTCGGAAATAACGATTGTGATATTAGCGACTGCAGAAGTTGACTTTTAGAGTTGTCTTCCCCGCGTGTTGCTATGTGTCCCAGGCTCTCTCTCCCAATCCCCCACGAGAGCCATGCCCAGGCTAACCAAACCCACTCAAACTCTGAATATACTAAATAGGTCACCTTTTTAGCCAATGAAATACAACATCGATATTTATCCCATTTGCTTGTATTTTCGACCCTTCTAACATTGCGAGATATGATTCATCAATTCTCTGTTGAACTTCATCAATGATGGCCATCAAAAATTGACAAATTTAATATGCAGCATTTCGTAGATGTTGCCCTGACAACTGGGGCAAACCCTTTTCCACAACTTCTGCTTGTTTCACACCAGACAGACTTTACCAACATGGAAGCAACTCCTGTAAGATCATCCTGGTGTAAACATACTTTATTATATATAGAGTTGACTGTATAGCGTGTACCTTCGTATAATGTTGCCAAAATCTCCAACCACCCATTATGACCTGTCATTGATTGACAGGCAGCAGACAATTAGTTCATATGTAATGGACCGCATTGCAAGTTTACAATTCTCATTAACGAGTTATCAAAACCGATCAAGCATGAGATTGATAATGTCAAGCATGAGTTTGTTGGTCTGAGAGGTTTCTCCCTCTTACTCCATACCCTACCAAGCTCCCTTTTCGTGAGAAAACATTTGTTGTGGCAACTCGGTGAGCTCATGCCTTTGTTACGTAAAGCGAATGCCAGTCGAAGTGATAAGCTAGTCCGTGTTGGAAAGTATTGATAGCTTACCAACTCGTTAGTCAGTCGGGAACCGCACAATGTTGCTGTGCGGTGGGGAACTGTTTATCATAGGTACGAGTCATTGTCTCCATGATTATACGCGATGAACAATACCCCTGGCAAGTAACTGGCTACTAGGTGCTTGTGGCTTAGATATTTAGTTTTTGCTCATTTGCAAATCCGCCATTATCTAACAAAAAGTGAATTATTTCTCCATATATGACGGATACAAGAGACATAAACTGTAGATTATGATCTAGTGATATTGACCTCATTGCATCTGCTACAGGCTCTGTCTTCTGTTCATTTCAACAGGTTGTTTTGATGATGTGCCTTCAGTATAACATCGTCTTCTGCTCTGTGACACCAACGCACTACATCCACCATCATATGTTTCAGTTCATGAACTTTCTGTTACTACACCCTTCAATTCAGTAGCCTGACTCTTTCGCAATACTAGTAGATTATCAACATTTAAAACACTTGGCCAACCCACTCATTAACTCCTGATTTGTGTTTTTTCATTTTTGTTTCTCCTTTTTTTAGCACATATCAAAAAAACATCATTTTTTGGATGATTACCAATATTGGTAAAAAGTTATACATACGTAAATCATACATCTTTGTTGCATTTACCCTGAGTTATCCCCTCACCTCAAACAGAGGTCACCACTAGTGTCATTGTAGTCAGCTACCTCCTTGTCTTTGGGTTTATGCCTTGCAATTATTGGTTCGTAACTTGCCTAGCCATTGGCCAGCCTCTAATCTCGCTGACTATTTTGATTCTTTTGTCTGAAGTTGTCTTCTCACCAATAGCCTGAGACAAACGGAACAAGGAAACTAGCTAAATAGCTCCTGTGTATCTTATCAGTTTCTTAGCAAAGCAGTATTGATCTTGCACATTGACTTATGGCGAGTTAGAAGCTGCCATCTTGCCATATATCCTTCCCAAGATCTAAATAACAAGCTGATGAGCATATCTTTTAATTTCAATGTTGTACATGACTTAATGTTCTTTTCTAGTTAAAATGGCTGCTTGCTGCCATTTTTGCGAAAGGTATTTAATATATAAACTGTAATTCTCTGGTTGCTGTAATGACTTAGCCATGCCTCAAGGCTATCAATTAGCTGCTCCATGGCTTAAATTCAGTGACAATCACTGTTTGTGCGGATGATGCGAGTTTGGAGTAGTGCGCAGGTAAAGCTACCATGCGATATGTAAATTGACATTCACATGATGTGGACTAATGAGGGCACCTTGTTTAACAGAAAGATAAGGATTTCTTCACCAGTGGTCATAGCGACATTCAGAACTGGTCAAATCGAAATAAGAATGACTGAAGCTTGGAAAATGCCTAAAATGAAATAGCTTGCTCGGCACATTCTTGGGCATCATTCACAAGTGCTGTTTCCATCTTTCGCAAGCATGAAATATTTGATAAAAAATTGCGAGTAACAAAATTTGCTGTATCTGCAGGTTTTTAGGATGATACAAACTTGCAGATTAGTCGCATCGTGTAAACATGTGAATTTAGAATATTGATGGACGATGAATACTGATATGCTAATATCATATCTTTGAGAGTCGTCTTCTCGATATATCGAGTTACCGATAACTACCAGATATTGGTGATGCAATCAACTACCTACCGGAATAAAATAACTATCGACCTATCGGTCAAATAAAACATTGAGTTGACAGAAGAGAACTTTAAAAAATCTCAATAATCATCAAGGGAACAAGGATTGCTATGGCATAAGATCTACTGAAATAATAAGATTGTGTGTGGGCAAAAATAGTCTTCAAAAGATTCAGTTGGATGCTTAGGCTTCAATCAGCATTTATTATGATAAAGAAAATACCTTTGATTCAACAACAAAATCACAGCCATAACAATCGTGATCCGTGAATAAAAAGGATGAACTGCAGGAAAAAAAAATAACCTGCAGAAAAAAGAAATTGACGAACAATATATGGTGTGTGAACTATCGATGAGAAAAAGAAACTACAGGTAAGATAGATAACACGATAAGACAGTTTCATTTCGATTTATATGATTGAGAAGATAACTACCGAATATCACTATCGTCATCTTATCCATCCCTGATTTAGAAGCATTGTTCACACTTGAGTCATTCTTATTTTGATTTGAGCATTTCTGAATGCACCGATATCACTTCTGGCTTAGAAATTCTTACCTTTTTTAACAAAGTGCCTGCGGTAATTCGTATCATGCCGATGTCCGCAGGAACACTTATCTCAGGGTAACTCAATGTCCGCACAACTCCAAATCTGCAGCATGGCAAAATGGAAACATAGTGTATGCTGTTAATAGCTACATCTATGCCTGTTATTGGTTCTGCTCACATTAACTATCAACACAGTTTGATTCAATAGAACAGCGGAATGGGAAATATCATAGGTCTTCATGTGCAATATCATAGGTCTTCATGTGCAAGGAGGTGGTGTAACGAAATATAGATCCAAGGTGTAACATTTATGTTAATAATAAGGGGTGTTTGATGTTGGTATAATTTTGACTCTGATGCGAGTTTAAATTGCAGCTTTCCTACTCTCACCACTAATCAAACTTATGATAGGGTCAGCCTCACCATATTATCAGTATGGTTTACAAATACCTCATTTTCAGTCTTCAAAGTTTTAAGCACAATGATTTGTCTGTATATGCCCTGACACTATTCCTTCCTTTACGTCTATTATCAGGTGCATGAGCTAACAACTCCAACTAACTGTCAGGTTTTGCAAATGTATGCCCATATAGAGCTGGAAGAACTTTCCAAGCTATGAATATTAGGAGTTATCGGTTCATGGACTATAGGGAAGATGTTTAGCCTGTTTATGTTCTGAGTTAGATGTCTGTCCTCTTAACTGAAACACCAGATATGATCCTATTATCATTTATTGAAAACCCATTTTTTGTTTCCTGATTATGATTTTTCTGTGCTAGATAATAATAATTGAGTTAATGAGATAGAAGTGATGCTGAGTGGAAGGTCTACTAATAATAGTATAGCTACTATAGCAGTTACCCTGAGCTCACAAGCAGCCATTTTTATTAGGGTGTGGTTTGCTCATATGTAGTATAAGGCTTCCCACATATATAGCTGATCTGTTTCAACTCCTTAAGTATTTAAAATTTTTTCGATATTCTGCAAAAACCAGACCTTGAATTCGACAGCAACTTTTTGATGACATCAGAACTGAACAAATAGTTAGAGTACACCTCGTTTAGAAGAGAAAATCTGCCAAATGATTCATAAATTAATTCATGTAATGGTTTTATCAATAGTTGAACTTCGTTGCCCCTAGCAAGTTCTATCAAATGCCATATTCTACTCAGCAGCAAATGAGCGGCACAACACAACTAGGTAACTATTTCCTCCTCTCATTTCATCGATAATAATAGTAATAATAATGAATGATAATAATAAATACGCTGTCACGATAATCACTAGTATGTCCTTACAAACAATAATATGTTACCTAGCGACTCACATTGACTCCTTTGAACCTTGTTTATATGGTTGTAAAAGATTGTTAGTAGGTGGTCAAAGGATAATCAACTGTCTTTACTCATAACAGCTTGCAACTTATAATTTGCAAAAGGAAGATTGTCTGGTTATAAAACTGCTAGAATCCTAATAGGGAACTAGTTGTTATGCATACTGTATTTGCTGTTTGCTGCAAATTAATGCTAGATATTTGGCTGCACTTGTGGTACTCAATGTGTTGATTACCAATATTAATTTTATTTTAAAATGTAACATAATATTTTCGTGCTTTTGTAGTTTCTTCTCGAGTTGATTCTTGTTTAGCCATAACGTTGTCTCTCTAAAACGCTATCTCTGAGTTTTTTGGGTTAAGAAAGTAATTATAAGTTCCTTACCATAAACAACCTTTTTTGTAAAACCGCTGGTTAGAGTTTTTCAACATACAGTGAAACATGGATAACTCAAACTTCACCGAGCGAAAGTGTTTGAGTTATCAGAGCGTTCAAGTTATCAGAGCACAGTCACAAGTGAATGTATTTATCAGTAGATACATATACAAACTACATGTATATATAAAACTAAAGTATAGGTTGTTTGTTGTAAGTTAAAGGGCATCTGATGTAGAGTTTTAAAGTATTTATCACAAAGTATAGATATTTTTATACACTTGAGATTTGTGTGTTGTTTTAGGTGATGTGACTGCCAGAACTTTTTCAGATTAAAATTGGCAAAACCTAATCGCAGTTAAAACGCTCAGAAGACATTTTTTCTTCTGAGTGTTTTACTCAAGATCGATTTTGCCAATTTTAATCTTTTAAAACGTCTTGTCAGTCACATCACCTAAAACTGCAAACAAATCTCAGCCCAATAGAAAAATATCTATTCTTTCTGATAATTTTCAAAACTGGACATAAGTAAACATTTATGACCAATGCAAAAAAGCATGCTTTACATCTGATCAGTTGTTTCATTTAAAAAACTTATCGAGTGTAGTCTGTGACAAGGTATTTTTTTGACAAAGATCAACAGTGTGACTTATTGTAGAAATAGATTTTAAACAGTTATTATAGTCCTTAAAAACTTGTTAGTCTTTTCTAACAAAATTGGCCCATCGATAGGTACGCCTTCACTACGCACTTGTCTAAACCAAGCCAATAATACACCATCCAAATCATCGTGCGACGTTGAACGATCTCTTAGCCTTGATGAATTTTGGTCACATAACGATCTTATTCTTACTTTTTGTTTAATCCATGTTGTCACTGTACTTTTTAGAAGATTTTCTGTTTTTGATAATGCTGATAGCTTTTGTCCTGCTTCGATTTCCTCGAGTACTTCAAGTTTTTCAGAAGGTTTTCACGCTGTTCTTTGCTTGCGTGATGCCATCGTAAAGCGGATGTCTGTTGTAGCGGACGCCAAGCCACGAGCCTATTTGTGACATTTTATCTTTATGTATCCGCATATAATCACTGTTACAGTATGTATTTTGCATGCTGTGTCTATCTTTATTAAATTTTTATCGCTAATACCTTCTAACGTTTATAGCTTGGCCGTAACTAAGCGAACGTCTGAGCGACCCTATTAATCATTTTTATACGATTTCTTTTTCGGTCCCATTATACGGTTGGGGGGAAATTATATGTAGACTATACGCGTATAAAAAGCGCTTTCATTAAGAAAGCAGAGTGGTCTCAGCTCAGCGACTAGTGGAAACTCCTTCGAAACAAATTGAACGGAAACCACGTTTGTGAATTCGGCAAAAAACTGTTCGAGTTAACGGTGCCGAGGTCGAGTTATATAAAGCCATTTATCATTGCGTGGGGACGAACCAAGCAAATCCATTCGAGTTAACCACGTGTTCGATATATCCGAGGGCGAGTTATCCATGTTTCATTGTATATGTTTTGAATATCCTATTGTTTGTTTAATGTATGTAGTAATATGTATCACCATAGCTTGCTTATCGGCTTCACTCCCTTCTCAAAATGTTGGACATATAATTTGGTATGACACTTCAGGTTGTTTATAACCCTTTACTTGAACACCTGCAGTGAGGTCATCACTTTTAATAGCTGATCAAATTCATTTTCATATTGCTTAGATGATGATGCGCTATCAAATTGTATTCTCTGTACCTCCTTGCTGCGGTGTTACTTGAAATTTAGTTCTTTATATTCATGTGATTATGTTCTAGGCCAATCTTCTTCTTATCAAAGAAGTTTAGTTAGAAATATTTTTGTAAATGTTTTCAATTCTATATTATCTATGATGTTAAGTTAATAATTAGCAAGACAATGTTTATGCGTTTGTTGCAGAGTGCATTAGTTCTACTGGTGTTGGTCTTTCTTGGCTGCAGCTGCCAAACTACTAACCCATCTTCAACTTCTTCAGTGACTGCTACAAACACAACAAGTACAAAAGTCCTTTCAACTACAACCACAGTAACCCCAACAACTACTCCAGCAGGTTAGTTGCATTTACAGCCACTCTTTTCAAACCATTCTGCAACAGAGCACTAAAAACAATACATGTAGGCACAGACAGCATATCGCTTATTTTCTCTAAAGGTGCAAACACACCACGCGATATTTAGTGCGATACTGTACTGTCCGGCGAGTTGATGCTGAGCAACGACACTAGACATGCTCAATCAAAGCTCTATCGTATGTGAGGTGCATTTTGATTGTTTTTTTTTCTCCAGAATACGATGCTCTGGCTATTAATTTTTTGTGTCATATTTTACCAATGTACACCAACAACATTTTATCATTTTGTTATGATTAATACATTATCAAAAAAAACACTGAATTTTTGATATATTTATTAAGAGCTCGCCCAGTCCTGTATGACACAACACAAGAATTACGAAGATACCCAGTTGAAAACCAACATTTGAGAGTAAATTGTTGCACAGTTTGATCATCTTGAGAACAGTACATATTTCTTTATTATATTAAAAACTACCATAAAGTAAAAATTATATATACGAATCGTGGAATTTTATCGTTAAAAATACAAAAATTGTTTTTCTTATGTCTTCTTGCAGTGTGAATTTCGTGAAAGTGAGATTTGCCTTTACAAAAGCAGAAGTTGTGCACATCGTTGTCTGGTCATTGTCACATCATTTGTCATATTTGCTTATATTTATGAACAACTCCGAAGAAACTAGTGATGCAGGATATTATTGGCCATTTCCGAGCCTGCCACCAATATTGCTCGCTTGTGAATCGCCCAAATGTATTTGGGCACACCCCAGTGATATCCCCGCACTCCTCGTGATGCCGTGATAAAATCGCCTAGTGTGTTCAGTCTTAACCATTTCTATTGCGCGAAAGATGTAGAATCATAGTTGTGTAAGCGTTGAGTTACTGTACGATAAGTGTCTCAATGGACATTTGTGTATTGCAGATTAACACTGATGCTTGGTTGAAAAAGTTAAGCAATTCTCCGCCAGAGGTCATAGCAGCACACTCTTGTCTCGCTTAGCAGCACGCTTTCGAAATAGGAATGACTAAAGTGTAGAAAATGGTTAGAATGAAATAGCGTGTACGATATTTTTTGTGCATCATGAGTGAGGGCTGTTTTCATCCTTTCGCAGGCATGAAATATTTGATACAATATTTGCGAGTAACAAAACCCACTTGAGTTGCTGGTTTTCATCGTTTCCACCTCGTGGATGACACAAACTTGTAGATTAACTGCGTCAGAGAAACATAGTGTATGTGATGTGTACATGTATTTGCATGTCTTGGAATACTTACCAAAACTTGGTAAAGGGACACAATAATTTTGCAAGCTTGAACTTTTTTTATCATGTTTTACATCAAACTGAATTTTAGATTTACCTCCCTTGGTATTCCCTTCATGAGATTCAGTTCAAATGCTGATGACTACACACATTTTAACTGCTGACTTTGTAATTCATGATATTAGCATCAGCAGCAAGAATGAATACATAGGTTACCACTTGCTTGCAAATGTGTCAAATAAATGAAATTATTTTATATGAACATTTTATAAAGGGTAAATTAAAGTTATATGTTTGATAACTGCTTTTGCAACATATGTCGAGTAAAAGGTTCAAATATTATAGATTTTTAGAGAAACAGTTTACCATGACGAAGAAGACCAAATTAATAAAGCCCGAGTTTGACTGAAGTGTCTGTCAGCGTGATTAAGGAGTAGTGTGAAGGATTTTACCGTGCCACTTTCACGGCTATCCACAAGCCGAGTAAATCACGAAGACCGACTTGTTATCAGAGCATACAACATATATTTATGTGATAAATACATTTGCATTAGTATAACAATGGTCCAGCATGCATACATAAATAATAAACAGTATTGGAATAGTGTCTATCGTATGCAGGGAGCTGCGCTGCTCTGCCCGCCTTTCCTACGCGTTCTTCCTTTTATGTTCTTCTCTCCCGTTGGCTCCGCCCACTTGCGGTTTCTATTCCTGCCGTAAAATTTGCTGCTACTTGACTCGGGTCACCCCTGTTCTTTATCGCCGGCCAAGCCTTTGGGCGAAAGAGGGAGGCCCGGCCGCGAAATCTTTTTCCCCAAACAGGTTTACATACGGCAGTAAAATTTTGGCTCCTGATTGGTTTTAGTAATTGAGTTTGAGTAAACAAAACCTACATCATTACATTAGAAATCAATAGCTATAAATAGAAAGGAACACAAAATTCTAAAATTTTATTCAAAATTGCTTAAATTAAAGAGTTTTAAGTGAGCACCTCTTACGTTTTAACAGCACTTTTTGAATGATAACATAATTTTTACTGCATCATTTAGAATTTTGTGTTCCTTTCTATTTATAACTATTGATTTCTAATGTAATGATGTAGGTTTTGTTTACTCAAACTCAATTACTAAAACCAATCAGGAGCCAAAATTTTACTACCGTATGTAAACCTGTTTGAGGAAAAAAAATTTCGCGCCTCGGCAGACAAATTAGTTGATTTTAATTTAGTTGAGTTAAATTTGTTGATGATTATTTCGGTACAAGGGTTTGCGACAGTGTTGATGAATAATTTTCATGAGTTGTGTGCACATGCATTTATCATAAATCTCTCAAACAATCACTCCGCTCGTGTTTGGTCGTGGGATTAAATTTCTATGAAAGTACAAACTGAGATGTAGTATTAAACAAAATAAAATAACGTAAATCCTTTATTTGAACACCATTGCGCTCTATTTTTCAATACTTACCTTAGAGTAGCGCTTTGTTAGAGGTGATGTTCAAATAAAGGGTAGCATTGTATTTTTCAAACACCTCAACAGAATTTTAAGAATATAGTTTCAATCCTTTTACGAGTGAATCGGATGTCGCCCATATTTTGCACTCTCCTATGGGCAGTGCGACATAAAACCATTTGGATGCAAGAAATTTGCTAGCTTACTTTCATTATGTCGTAGAAATCTAAATAAATATGCATGAGCAAGCTGATACATGTCGCTACCAGTAGATATCCATTGCTTCAACTTGGCTCGCGATCGTCTTATAGGCTGCGTCACAATTTGTTGAAGCTTTAAAGTTGTTTGTTTCATTTAACCTTAAAAGCATATTTTCCTTTTATAACTATATTAAACAGGGTTGCAGAATAACATTGCACTTATCAATATGTTTGCTACAGTTTGCAGCCAAAGTTGGTTTTTTATGTGCACTAGAACAGGAGTTGTAGATCCATTGTAAGCGACATTTAGATTACTGTCATGCTTACACAGTCATGCTATCTAATTAAAGGTTATAGATTCTCAATTTTATAAGTTTTATTATAACAATCTATCAAATGCTACAAGTATATATGTTCACGGACAAATGACAAAAACAAACCATTATTATTATACGTGCAAAAACAAAATTTTACATTTTTGAAACAAAAATATTTGCATCGGTTGCTCAGCAGGTCGGGTTCTGATTGTTGCTTTCGTATGGAACCATTTCATCATGTTCTAGTTGTTCTACACCTTCCACAGTGTCTGCTGACCTGAACCCTTCTGCACTGCTGAACTAATTGATATTAGCATCCGAACTGTTTTTAGCAGAGCAAAACTTTTACGCGTTGTTATCTGATAAACCTTTCGCAAAATATTGATAAACTTTTAGCTGGGCGTGTGTTTAGCACCAGTCGTTCAAAGCATCGTTTAAACCTTGCTTAAACGGTGTTGAAACGTTTTTCCAATACATCAAGGTATCAAGACCACGTTGAACAAAGAACTACTATTAGCCTGATACAGTTACTAATTATTTCTATGGGGTTGCAATCAAAGTTTTAATAATGGAACCTAAAGTCCTGGAGTTGAAAAATCGACTTCGATACGAACTAAAACATCGAACGAATTAATTGTTATTGATGTAATCGAGTCATTATTACCACATTTTTGCGGAAATCTTTCTGCTGATCACTTGCTATTACGGGTTCGTGACGATAAAGAATGTCTAATAGTGATGGGCAGATAGAAGTGGCGTTTAGATAGAAAGGGTGTTTAAATAGAATTAGTTCAATTCAAGGATGAGGCTCATTTTTCAATCCTTCTCCCATAGTGGCGCTTTAATAGAGTTGATGTTCAAATAAAGGCAGTGTTCGATTACAGGTTTCACGGTATTTTAGGATAATCAATCCTGGATACTTCTATTTAACGTGAAGCGCTCTATTGTTGACCATCAAGCTGTCTTTCCTTAGCTGATGCAGCTGTTCATTGTCTTTTCCAGCGCCAAGTCCACCCTCTGCACCGCAACTCCTTTCCAGAACCAACGATTCACTTAGTGTCAACTGGACAGGAACTGCGAGCTTCTACATGGTAAGTTATGTTAGACATATAGAGTTTACTGTCTGGTAGATGAGCAGCCTGTTTGATTGAAATTCTGTAGCATAAACTTGTTTCTACAACGACTGGCTACTGGCAGAAATTGATGAGAAACTAAATAAACTAAGTAGTATTGAAACAAAACTTTTATTTTACTTTTCCACTCACCTTCCCGCTAGAAATTTTAAGCCGTGAAACCTCTGAGACCAGATCTGGTTGTCTGCAATTAATCTCTCATGGTTGGTATTATAATGGGGCTAAAGATATCTACCAGCATTTCAGTCATCATTGAACTACAAGGTCATTGAACTACAAGTTTTTTTAAAAAGCAAGGTCATCGAACACTAAGCTCGTTGAACTACAAGGTCATTTAATATTTCCAATCAAGTTAATCTTCGTCTTTCTGGGATTTTATGAGCGGATGTTCTACATATATTTAAGGTATTCAAATGAAAATTCAGTATTTCACATGAATTTAAATCATCTGATTGCTAGAGCTTGTTGTTTAATCTAAATGCATAAATTGTTTAACGTTTCTTTATTACGGAAGTTTTAATAGAAATAAAGTTCAGTAGCTTAGAATTAGGGTATATAATAAGACAGGGTGGTCATAAAAATTCTCACTTGATCATTTGTTTGGCGCATTTGCGTTGTAACATTTGCCTGGCCTTCAGAAACGACTGCACATGAATGCAGTAAAAGATGTGTATTCACTGTAGTGCAGACAACCCCATTCTGCTAGTGAGCTGATCAGTTTCTATGGTTTTAGTACTAATAAAGTTGTAAAATTCAGTTCCTATCAAGGTATTGGAAAGTTAACTATAAGTAATCAGTAGATCTATGAAAAGTGTTAGTTTAAGTGTGGGTTATGATCATAGACCTATTAACTATACAGTATAGTTAATAGGTCTATGGGTATTATACATACTGATGAAGTTGGACCTTTTGTGTTAGTATGTTGCATTTCGATTTTTTATTAGCCCAGAGCTCATGTAAGCTTCTCCGACCCAAAATAGCTCTTTTCCATTAATATTCTTAGTTTATCATCAATAAGTTCAGACAGTTTTACTATTAGTAAGACGTAAGGTCCATGTTGTGCTTACAATCTAGAATTGTTCTCGACATCATAGTCCTACAACACCACACTTTTATGAAGCATCCTACTTCTATGAAACATGTTTTTATGAAACTGGCTTGATAAAGTTTGATATATCTGTGAAGTTTCTAAAGATTATTTGGCTTGGCTGTTACAGCTGCAGCATGGAGCTAGAGGCTCTCTGAATGACTCCTTGACAAACAGAACAAAAGTCACAACAGCTATGATTACCGGCCTAATAGCTGGAGAAACCTATAGTATAAAAGTGGTAGCCTACAATGATGCAACTGGTGGCACAGGTGTTCCAGGCCCAGCTACAAATATTACCACAAGTAAGAGGGAGTAACTCCTTAATGTTATGTAGTCTTTACTCAGTGTCAGGTTTCATGAGTTCTACCATCACTCTGCTCAACCTACCCGGTATGCTATGGTTGTGTAAAGGTTATGACAGCTGAACATGAAATTTATTGCAAAACTGTTATAAATGTATAAAAGCCAATGATGAAACAATGTATGTTAGTTACTAGTTTAATATTTGTATGAAATTCTTGTTGCGCTGTTTCCTTTACATGTTTCTATTTATCTTTATATATTATTCAATAACAAGATAAACTGTACATCTAACGACAATTATAATTAATAGGTTATCTACTTGAACAGTGTAAGGTTTCCTTAAAGGTTGACTTGCAACAAAATTCACATTACAGTTATTTGGTATCAAATTATTCACCTTGTCTTACTCTGCTGTGTTGTAGGTGCAAAATATGTGGAAATGTGATTACAAGCTCTTGAAAGGTAAAAAAAACGAACAGTTAATCGCAGCCATCACGAAAAGGCCGTAGTTTGGAATCTCTTTATTTCAATGACGTACTCAAACATTGTGGTTATCATTTTATCACGTGAATTGAAAGGCCAATAAAAAGCTCAATATAAAACTTTTCGTAGCACTAGTTTATGACAAACACTTCGAGTATTAGTGAAGACCCCGTATCAAATATAGATGCTCGCTACTTTACAGTTTTGTTTCGGCTTGATCAAATCGTCAAGTCCTAATCTGATCATGTGACCCAATACTTCGCAAATAATTTTTGCAGCACTTTTCGATTATCACAGGTGACCAACAGGCTCGTCATGATTATCAGACAATAATATGTACTCCTTCGAGGTAAGGTTAAAAAGTTAAATGAAGTTTTACGGTAAGTTATAAGATATCAGTGCTAAAAGTGACAGCATTACAATGACAATAAAACAGACGCGTAAGAACTTTAGACATGGTTTTATTGAATGCGTGAAGTATATTTGTGAAAATATTTCGACGAATAAGGTTGCATGAAAGTGTAAACAGAAACCATCTACCACAACTACGTCACATTTGAGCCGTTTTGGAAAGAGAATCCAAACTATGGCAGTCTCGTGTGGCTGCAATTAACCGTTCGTTTTTGAGCTTTTAAGAGTTTGTAATCACATTTCCACATATTTGGCACCTACAACACAACAGAGTGAGACATGGTGAATCTTTTGATACCAAATAACGGTAATGTGAATTTTGTTGCAAGTCAACCTTTAAGGAATTACAAGTTAAACCTTTATATAAAAGTATTGATCTCACATGGCAGAAACCATTATACTTTTCGTTAGACTTTATTAATGTATGTATAGTTGCTTTTCTGTTAACTCCTTATGAGGGCTTCAGATAGGTGCAACCCTAATTTTAAGATCTCCTGCTATCCACGCTTTTCCTTTGTAACTTATATTTTCACTAATCTGAATGTTTCCATATTACCTATATTTTATTATAGCTAAGCTTTGTGTTTTTCATGCTTAACTTATGCTGTTTAGTTCCTAACCCAACTGGTGTACCAACTGCTGTGAGAGCTTCTACTAACAATACCATTGCTACTGTGTCTTGGAGCAATCCAAATAACACTGAGTGGGATGATGTCACAGTTTCCTGTCAACCATCTTGTAACAACCAAACTGTTAAACTGTTAAACTATATTTACTATTATATTAAATGCTGTGGGCTAATTCTTGTATCAACCAAACAGTTCATAAACCAACATCTACTGTGGATATAACTGGGCTAACACCTGGGGAGACATATACTTTTACTACTGTTGTATCTAGCAATGGTGTTAAATCTAGTCCAAGTCAGACATCCGCTCCTCTCACAATGAGTATGTTTATTATACTAGTATAAGTTGATCTACATATGAATTTCTCTAATTTATCTGACTTCCTCCGCATGTCATTACATCTCTAGGTTAGGTGCTCTAGTGATACAAGGAGTAGATTGTAATTTGCAGCTAAATTTTGCAATAAATATGCCAGCTTACCAGGTTCTCTGCATCTATAGATACACAGCTTACCAGTTGCTGTGTTAACACCAACTTGTACAAATTTATTCTTTATAGAACCTAATTCAGTTTCAAACATAAGAGTAAGTGGCATAACAGGAGAGAAGGTAAAACTTGAATGGGCAGCTCCTTCTGGAGGAGGAAAGTGGGATATTGTTAATATATCCTGCGTAAATGGAACCTCTTGCAATGCTATTAGCGTGTCGTATGGTGTGTGGGAAACAGATATGAAGTCTTTAGAGCCAGGCCAAACCTAGTTTTCAGTTGATCACTCAGAGTAGACTGATAAATTCTAAACCAGAAGTTGTCACTGTCACTACTGGTAAGCAGCACCTGGGTCAGCAGCTGATTTAGAGATCTCAACTCAGTTATGAACAGCTTATGACTTGTCTATTTCCTGTTAGTCAGTTTCCTGTGTGCTCTTCTGACCTGTTTGTTTGATATAATGCTAGTAGCTTACATGCTCTACTGAAGCAGAGTAGAGTAACATCGAGCTAGTTTAGCTGTGAATCTACAGATGCTGTCGCTGGTGCTAGCAGTGAATGTTCATCTGTTCAGATGCACATTCAAACCATCAATGTGCTGAGTCACTTCAACAATAGTTATATAAATACTATTATTACACGTATACACTGCAAAGTATAGGATTTATATTACATAATTCATTAATAAATCTCACATTTACGTATGAAGGATAAATAGGGTCTCTCTAGGTTTTGATCTTCAGTGGGTTGTTGGTCTTCAACACTCGTTGCAAGGCTGGCAGTAGTAGTAACAATTTCCTCACCTCTAGCGTGCTTCAGGGTTAGTATACTTCTAGAATCTCTAGCAAATATTACACGTGCAGGGTTGTGAAAATTATGGCAACTCCTTAAACATTCTGTCGTATGTTGTTTTATTTAAGGTTGCCGTGCTGAAAATCACCAGACCTAAAAACTCTATATATCATTTTATCCAGTATTTTGGAGCAGTTGAAATATACGATTGAAACTTTATATATTTCAACTCTATTGTTTTTATTCTACGTTACCTGACACATGACTCGTGTTGCGAAAAACTTGGAAATAACTTTGCACTGGCTAGAGCCCAAAATCATAGACAGCTTTTTGCTTTACGATATTTCTAAGCTTTTGCTGACATCCTCAGATATTTTCTGCATTCTTGTAGCGCAACAAAATTTTGTGAGATTTGAAATAGTTGACAAGTTTATTCTGAGTTTTGGAATGAAAGCTGAGTGTAACTTGTAACTCTATGCAGTCAAATGTATTCCAACTTACAAAAAGAGAACTTTTACTCAGGACACGAGGAAGCTGACTGTCTAAAGATGAACTTGCACTAAATCTTATCACATTTTATCAACAAGTATCAGTATATTCTTAACCTTATAATTGTTTTTGATGTTTATGGTGGTCTGATTGTCAAAATGTTTCACGATTAAAATCAACCAAACTGTATTAGGGTTAAAATGCTTAGATCCCCTAAAGTGTGACTGATATCTATAACTGTTGTAAAAAGACTGAACGAATATCCGCTAAAGCTGATATCAGCTATAGCAACGATAACAACTAGTAACATCGTTTTACACATTTTCATCCTAGCATTTTAATGGCAATTAACTTTTATCGATTTTAATCTTGAGTCATCCTGGCAGCCAGATCATCTCAAACGTCAAAACTGCTTGTTTGGCAGAAGCCATGATGTTTTTCGTTATAGTCTACTAATGTATGTATAGTTGCTTTGCTGTTAACACTTTATGAGCACTTAAGATACATGAAACCATAATTTTTAAGTCTCCTGCCCTTGATGCTTTTGCTTTGTAACTTATATTTTCACAAATCTGAATGTTTCCATCTTACCCCTATTTTGCTAAGCTTTGTGTGTTTCGGGCTTACACTGCTTTTAATTTCCGCTGTTTAGTTCCTAACCCAACTGGGGTACCAAATGCTACGAGAGCTTCTACTAACAGCTCTACCATTGCTGTTGTGTCTTGGAGTAATCCAGCTAACGCTGAGTGGGATGATGTCACAGTTTCCTGTCAACCATCTTGTACCAACCAAACAGTTTATAAACCAACATCTACTGTGAATATAACTGAACTAATACCTGGGGAGACATATACCTTTACTACTGTTGTATCTAGCAATGGTGTTAAATCCAGTCCAAGTCAGACATCTGCTCCTCTCACAATGAGTATGTATCCTTATCACATAATAATCCTTCTTCATGCTCCTCTTTCTTATCATAATCTACTTTATCTCCCATTGGTTTTCTCCTTTTCTATGCGACATAATAGAATGTATTATTAGATATGTTGTTATGGTATATTTTTATGTAAAATCTCAAACCATGGTGGTACTGTCTCTAGTTTATCTTATCTCTATTATGCTGCATTAATTACAGTAGATTTGACAACTGACTAGATACTTGCAGAGTGTGCTGTGACTGTCATAGGATGTTCTAAAAACTAGATCAATTGAAGGTCAAACATCATCTGTGTACGCTGGTGTAAGAATGTGTTGTTTGGTAGGCTAAACGTTCTTACGCCTCAACAGAGACGATTAAATACATTCTGTCTCCGGTTTTTTACATACTATGGTTCATGTCTCTTGGTTTTCACTAAAGTTTTACTTGCAGCTTGTTTCACATGTTGAGGACTAACTATGATTCTTCATCTCAACGCAATCTAACCATCAAATAATAAAAACATATTTTTATGCCATAGCCATTTGTAAAACATACACATGACTGTTTGTAAACTGCAGCTATATCTTGAATTTACAAATATTTTGAGATAACAAAATCAATTAAAAAAATTTCTTTATCTTGTACCGTATTCTACACACAGCTTAATTATCTAATGATATATTGTGTCTTTAAATTTTTGAGTTGAGAATTTGACAGTTGTTTAAATTTCCTGCTATCTGAACGCTTATATTAAATGTGTAAAATTTATGCCAGCCTACCAGGTTCTCCGCATCTCTAAATACACAGCTTACCAGTTGCTGCCTTAACACCAACTTGTACCGAATTTCTTCTTTATAGAATCTAATTCAGTTTCAAACATAAGAGTAAGTGGCATAACAGGAGAGAAGGTAAAACTTGAATGGGCAGCTCCTTCTGAAGAAGGAAAGTGAGATATAGTTAAACCATAACTGTCACGTACAACTTTTATCGTATTTACTAGGTAATTCAGACACGCTGATTCCGATTTTGTACTCAAAATAAAGATTAGTCCACTAACTTTCAAAGTAATGAAGGCTTTTTTACAGCGTTTTAATATCGGTCTCGAAAACAACACGATCGGCACAACAAGCTCCGCCCATAAATACGTGACGTAACCTAGCTTTGTAGGAACGGAAGTTACGTAGGGTTGTTTAGACCGATTTAAAATAATAGAGATGGGTGTTTTAAAATCCATTAATATCTAAATTCAGCCTTAAAAATAATATCAGCCTGTTCTGAAAAGTAGATTAGCTATTTAAGATTGCATATTTTAAAAAGCGCGATAACAACGCCAGCTTGTGATAAAACCGCACTTTTTGAGCTCATGTTTCTTGGCGTCCAGCCTATTTAAACATCATGTAACAAGCTACGAGCAATTTTAAATAGTTTATATACCTTTCATAAAAGATTGCCATTATTTTACAGGCTGGATTTAGATAATAATGGGTTTTAAGACACCCATCTCTATTATTCTAAATCGGCCTAAACATTCCTAACTTCCGTTCCTGAAAAAGCTAGGTTTCGTCACATATTTATGGGCGGAGCTTGTAATGCCGATTGTGTTGTTTTCGAAACGGATATTGAAACGCTTTAAAAAAGCTTAAATGACTTTGAAGGTTAGTGAACCAATCTTTATTTTGAGTACAAAATCGAAATCAGCGTGGCTGATTTACCTTGTAACTACGATAAAAGTTGAACGTGACAGTTATGGTTTAATATATCCTGCATAAATGGAGCCTCTTGCAATGCTATTAGCGTGTCGTATGGTGTGTGGGAAACAGAGATGATGTTTTTAGTGCCAGGCCAAACCTACAGTTTTCAGTTGATCACTCAGAGTAGAATGATAAATTCTAAACCAGAAGTTGTCACTGTAACTACTAGTAAGCAGCACCTGGGTCAGCAGCTGATTTAGAGATCTCAACTCAGTTATGAACAGCTTATGACTTGTCTATTTCCTGTTAGTCAGTTTACTGTGTGCTCTTCTCACCCGCTTGTTTGATATAACGCTAGTAACTTACATGCTCTACTGAAGCAGAGTGGAGTAACATCGGGTGAGTTTAGCTGTGAATCTACAGACGCTGTCGCTGGTACTAGCAGTGAATGTTCATCTGTTCAGATCAATGTGCTGAGTCACTTCAACAATAGTTATATAAATACTATTATTAAATGTATACACTGCAAAGTATACGATTTATATTACATAATTCATTAATAAATCTTACATTTACGTATGAAGGATAAATGGTGTCTCTCTAGGTTTTGATCCTCAGTTGGTTGTTGACCTTCAACACTCATTGCAAGGCTAACAATAGTACATGTAGTAACAATTTCCTCACCTCTAGCGTGCTTCAGGATTAGTACTTCTAGAATCTCTAGCAAATATTACACGTGCAGGGTTGTGAAAATTATGGCAACTCCTTAAACATTCTGTCGTATGTTGTTTTATTTAAGGTTGCCGTGCTGAAAATCACCAGACCTAAAAACTCTATATATCATTTTATCCAGTATTTTGGAGCAGTTGAAATATACGATTGAAACTTTATATATTTCAACTCTATTGTTTTTATTCTACGTTACCTGACACATGACTCGTGTTGCGAAAAACTTGGAAATAACTTTGCACTGGCTAGAGCCCAAAATCATAGACAGCTTTTTGCTTTACGATATTTCTAAGCTTTTGCTGACATCCTCAGATATTTTCTGCATTCTTGTAGCGCAACAAAATTTTGTGAGATTTGAAATAGTTGACAAGTTTATTCTGAGTTTTGCAATTAAGGCTGAGCGTAGATTTTAACTTTTTGTAGTCAAATGTAATTCAACTTACAAAAAGAGAGCTTTTACTCAGGACACGAGGAAGCTGACTGTCTAAAGATGAACTTGTACAAAATCTTATCACATTTTATCAACAAGTATCAGTATTTTTCTAGCATTATAATTGTTTTTGATGTTTATGGTGGTCTGATTGTCAAAATGTTTCACGATTAAAATCAACCAAACTGTATTAGGGTTAAAATGCTCAGATCCCCTAAAGTGTGACTGATATCTATAACTGTTGTAAAAAGACTGAACGAATATCCGCTATAGCAACGATAACAACTAGTAACATCGTTTTACACATTTTCATCCTAGCATTTTAATGGCAATTAACTTTTATCGATTTTAATCTTGAGTCATCCTGGCAGCAAGATCATCTCAAACGTCAAAACTGCTTGTTTGGCAGAAGCCATGATGTTTTTCGTTATAGTCTACTAATGTATGTATAGTTGCTTTGCTGTTAACACTTTATGAGCACTTAAGATACATGAAACCATAATTTTTAAGTCTCCTGCCCTTGATGCTTTTGCTTTGTAACTTATATTTTCACAAATCTGAATGTTTCCATCTTACCCCTATTTTGCTAAGCTTTGTGTGTTTCGGGCTTACACTGCTTTTAATTCCGCTGTTTAGTTCCTAACCCAACTGGTGTACCAAATGCTACGAGAGCTTCTACTGGCAGCTCTACCATTGCTGTTGTGTCTTGGAGTAATCCAGCTAACGCTGAGTGGGATGATGTCACAGTTTCCTGTCAACCATCTTGTACCAACCAAACAGTTAATAATTCAACATCTACTGTGAATATAACTGAACTAATACCTGGGGAGACATATACCTTTACTACTGTTGTATCTAGCAATGGTGTTAAATCTAGTCCAAGTCAGACATCTGCTCCTCTCACAATGAGTATGTATCCTTATCACAATAATCCTTCATGCTTCTCTTTCTTATCATCATCTACTTTATTTCCCATTAGTTCTCTCTTATGTGAGTATAATGGAATGTATTATAAGATTTATGATTATGGTATATTTTAATGTAAAAACTTAAATCATGGTACTGCATCTAGTTTATCCTATGTCCATTATACTGCATTAATTACAGTAGATATGACAACTGCCTAGATACTTGCACTCAACCACCATTGGTGTAGGCTGATGTAAGAATGTGTTTGGTAGGCTAAACGTTCTTACGCCTCATCAGATATGATTATATACAGTCTGTCTCCAATTCCTACACACTATAGTTCATGTATTTTGGTTTTTCTGACAGTATGTTTTGCTACCCTTAATATAAATAGCATAAATGCAATGGCCACACAAAGTACAGTAATTAGCTTTATTCTGTACATAGATAAAGTGGCCATCTTAGTTTTGCTGTCTTAAAAGATTTCCAGTATTTTCATGGCTATAAATAATTGGATTTTCCGACCTTATAGCCCGTGTGCGCCAAGAGTTCTTCCTCACTGAGAGACAATGAATCGGTTGAGTGCTGTATATGCCTCACTCTGTGTCTTATGAACTACTTTCTGAATGTTTACAGTTTTAGGAGTCTCTTGAACTTTTATAATTTTTCAGGAATTTTATTCAAACTTTTGCATTGTTTTTGAGGGAAATACTTATCCTAAAATTTGTCCAACTTTATTGGTTCTGGATGTTAGTTAGTATCAGGCATATTGTTTGTAAAACTTGAATTGCTTCTTTTGGCAGCATTTGCAAAGCACTTTCAAGTCATTACTGAGTCCTTATTTATTATCATTGTTAATCTTTTCAAATTGAGTACAGAGCCCTTTCCAGTCCTGAATATCTCAGCTGAGACCATGGAGGGCAACAACACTGTTGCAATGCTTCAATGGAGTAACCAAGAAAACAACATATGGGAGGCTGTGGAGATGAAAGTTGCTGATGAACACAATCGGACTGTGATTGTCAATTCCCCAGCAAATGATACCCTTATAGTGGGGTTAATTCCTGGCAGCACATATATATTTGAAGCGAGAGTAATAAGCGGAAATATCTATTCAACTTCCCTAGCGGCATCATTGGCTCTAAGTATGGCTCACTCCAACCCGCTCCATCAAGAGCAGCATGCTGCCTGCTTCTCCCAAGTTTTTACACATATATACTCTTTCAGGCTAATTTTCCTCCCTAGACAACTCAGTTTTTGCCGGTATGATATTGTTTCCAACCAGTTATCTTTTTTGGAGTTCATCATTTGCAATCATTGAGAAGAGTTTTAATCAAATTATGTAGCTTCTCCTATCACTGCATGATCTCCCAACCCTGACAGAGTCTTGATTTTTTGTAAGTATACTTTCTGTCTTTCGGGTTATTTTCTTTTCAACTTATTGATCAACAAGTTTTACTTACACTGGAAGGATCATCTGCTCCATCAAAAACAGCATGCTGCCCGCTCAACCCCAGTTTTTACAGTTATTCACTTTTGCTGGCGGCTAATTTCTACAGCCAGCTCAGTCTTTTGCTGGTATCATTCCTAGCCAGTTATCCTCTCAAGCACTTTCTATCATCTTTTCCATCCGAGAAATTCATTTTTGGCGCTTTTTGGTTCATAGACTATTTTCAGTTCAATCGCAGAACCATGCAAGGAAGTTGTCAGTTCACAACGAGAGGGGACCGATGCAAAGTGTTTACAGAACTCCGATGTATTTTATGCGTTCAAAAATCCAGTGAATTTAGATGCTGATAAGTTGCCCTTTTGCATTCATAACATTAAAGTTTACTTCAAAGTCTTCTGGTAACGAAGAGGAGTGAAATTTGAGCATGACTGTTTCACGTATAAACATTCAGACAGAGACGTATGTTTACCAACTGAACTTTACAATCAACTACAATCAGTAAACGTTGAATGTGAAGTGGCACCACATGACTGTGTGTCAGTATTCTCAGTAACCACCTTACAATGCACCAGTTGATTTTAGCTGTCGATATTCAGTTATAAAGAACCCTGTGAATACAAAGTATCCAGCTAAAATAGTACTAATTACTATCTAATTACTTATACAGGTTTCAAGTGCGGAATTAATGATAAAAATTATTGTTTGTTCCGAAATAAAAAATTGCCACAAGATAAAAAAAAACGTTGTGGCATTACTTTTGATGAACTAAAAAGTTCGGTTTTTTCAATGAACCATTTATATTTATGATTGTCATTTGTTGGGGATAGAGAACACCCTTCCTCGAGTCACATCATTTACAATCCATGAAGAAAGGTTTCGGTCAAACTATTTGGCTTCTCCAATCATTGCATGATCTCCCAGCTCTGACAAAGAGTCTTGCTTTTTTGCAAGTACGCCTTCTGTGTTTCAGGTTAAACTATTTTCAACTTGAACTATTTTCAACTTGTTGATCAACAAAAACTGAGTTTCCCGTAAACTCAAAGGATATTTTCATCTAATCATCCATGCTTCAATTCTCTCACCATTATGTCATCTTCAACACTAGATATATTCTAATTTATTTAGTTCCTAATCAAGTTGATGAACTCAGGGCGAGCTTTGCATTTGACAACACTTCAGAAGCCAACATTTCTTGGATTAACCCTACCGACGGATACTGGGATAATATCACTATATATTGTAATCCGGCATGTCAAAGTGAAGCAGTCGTTAATCATAGCGTAACCCACATTATTGTGTCTGAACTTCAACCTAGTTTAACGTACAACTTCAGTGCTGTTGTGAAAAGCAATGGAGTCTCTTCTAATTCATTTTTCTCCGACACAGAACTAACAATGGGTATGTTAAACTAAAATTTACTAAGTGTTATTTTACTATTTTTGTTCAACTTGGACTGTCTGTTACTGTCAAACTCTAATTTACCTTCTGTTTTAGCACCTCTTCCTGTCATCGATATAACTGCTCGAGTAGTGTACAATAATACAGTGGTTAAGGTTGAATGGATCAGCTCTGCAACTAACCATACCGGGCAAAGAGTAGAGATTACGCCATTCCCAAAGGATGTGGAAAGTGTGTCTGTAATTGATGACACAAGTGGGCTAATTACCGGTCTCACACCAGGTCAAACATACAATTTTGTCGCTATCGTATGGAGCGGACATTTAAGCTCGGCTTCAAGGGAAACATCTCCACTTACTTTAAGTATGAGCCTGTGCTCTGAACTCGCATGCTCACCCGCTCACCAATATCTTATCAACATTCCGATTTACTTTTACATTGGTCAAAGGCTTTTCTTTTTCCTATTCTCTCAAGCTACCACTGCATGCTTAAACCCTAGTCACAATCTCATTCCTTTTTATTACAGCCCCGATTTTAGTAATGCTCTACTAACAAGGTTGTCAATCACCTTAGCTAGATTTTGCAATTTTTTATGATGAAACTAGTGTAACACGCTTACGGTTATTCTTGGCCTTAAAGGTTGACTTGCAATAAAATTCTCATTACAGTTATTTGGTATCAAAAGATTCACCATGTCTTACTCTGTTGTGTTGTAGGTGCAAAATATGTGGAAATGTGATTACAAACTCTTAAAAGCTCAAAAACGAAAAGCCGCCGTAGATTGGAATCTCTTTATTTCGCTGACGTAGCCATGAAATTTGGTTATCATCTTGTCACGTGATGTTCTCACGTGAATTGAAAGGCCAATAAAAAGCTCAATATAAAACTTATCGTAGCACTAGTTTATGACAAACACTTCGGGTTTTACCGAAGACCCCGTATCAAATATAGATGCTCGCTACTTTACAGTTTTGTTTCGGCCTGGTCTAATCGGCAAGTCGTAATCTGTTCATGTGACCCAATACTTCGCAAATAATTTTTGCAGCGCTTTTCGATTATCACAGGCTCATCATGTTTATCAGGGGATGATATGCAATCGTTCAAGCTAAGATTAAAACATTAAATAGATTTTTATGGTAGGTTTTAAGATATCAATGTTCAAAGTGGCAGCGTTACGATGCCGATAAAACAGACTGGTAAGAACAATAGAAATGGTTTGATTGAATGCGTGAAGTATATTTGTGAAAATATTTCGACGAATAAGGTTGCATGAAAGTGTAAACAGAAACCATCTCTCACAACTACGTCACATTTGAGCCGTTTTTGAAAGAGAATATAAACTACGGCGGTCTCGTGTGGCTGCGATTAACTGTTCGCTTTTGAGCTTTTAAAAGCTTGTAATCACATTTCCACAAACAGTCAAACATGGATAACTCGAACTTCACGGGACCGAGCGAAAGTGTTCGAGTTATCAGAGCGTTCAAGTTATCAGAGCACTGTCACAAGTCGATGTATTTACTTATTTATTAGTAGATACATGTCCATATACAAACTATAATATAAATCAAAAGCACAAATGGCTTGTTTCAAATTAAATGCTTCTAACGTAAAGTTTAAAACGTTTTTATCAAAAAGCATAGAGATTTTTTTTATCACTTGAGATTGGTTTGTTGTTTGAGGTGATGTTATTGCCAACGTTTTTTAGATTGACATTGGCAAAACTTGATCGATGTTGAAATGCTCAAAAGAACAGACATCTTTTTCTCTTCCCACGATCAATTTTGCTGATTTTTTTTGAAGTTTATGCAAAGGTTACCTCACTTTTCCTTGCTTCCGAAGGGCGATCGCTAAGCGGATGTTTGGTATAAATCAATTTTCACCAAACCTTTAGAAAAGTCGTTGACAAAAATATTTTGCTGATGGTGTTAATAACGACGCCTATTAATTATGAAAAGTTGAGGTTTACCTCTATGGCTTGGAATAAAGTGATTTTCTAAAGCGATAACAACCGTTTCGGTAGCCGTTGGGCGAAAAGCTGTTCGAGTTAGCAGAGTTGAGGTCGAGTTATGTAAAGCAATTTATCATTACGTGGGAACAGACCAAAGAAACCGTTCGAGTTAACCATGTGTTCGAGCTATCCGAGGGTGAGTTATCCATGTTGACTGTATTTGGCACCTACAACACAACAGAGTAAGACATGGTGAATCTTCTGATACTAAATAACTGTAATGTGAATTTTGTTGCAAGTCAACCTTTAAGGTTGCGAAGTTGTTTTGTTTATCATACGCTGTTGGTCATACTCATCACATCGAAAAGAGATTGGATTGGCCAATGAAATATTTGCTATTTGCCGAAAGCTAATCTACTTTTGTACAAATGATTGCTATGAGTGCCATTATCATTTCTCAAATAGAATCTTCTTTTTAAACTTCAGACCTCTACAAGAAATCTCAATCTTTGCATGACCATCTTCATCTCTATTCATTGCATCAAGGACAAAACAATAGTTCATTTCTCTGACAAGATGAATACAGTTAGTGTAAGTCACAACTGAACAGCTTTCATAGAAGAGTATCTGAATTTGCTAGATTTGTTGGTCTTGTTGTAATACAGCTGACTTATCAAGTGATAAAATACATAACAGCTGTAAGCATTTATGCGCACTAGCAATGCAAGGTTCGCATAAGCCCATATTCTTAGTCGCTATGGCAGATAGCTCTTTATGAAACTCATTTTAATGCTGATGGTTGCCAAAGCTGATATTCTTTTATTAATTTGTTCCCGGCACGGAACAGGTAAAATGTTGCTAAATGCATATTCAGATACGTACCTCAATGTGGTGAGTGTACTGATTTAGAAAACCTTTAGATCTGTAAGAAGAGAAAGCATCCCGTGGTAAACTTGCTATGCATGCATAGAATAGCTTGCCTCCTCAGAGGCCAGAATGGGAAGTTTTGGCATTAGTTTTGTTAGCAAGTTAAGACTGGTCGAATAATAAGGCTTCTCAAGTCATTGCACGAACTTTCTGCTGTGACAAAGATTCTTGGGTTTTTTTCCATAAATATTCCTACCACCCTTCAGGTTCTCTCTTGTCAGCTTCTTCTAAATGAACAATTTTCAAGAAAACTGGAAGCATAGTTTCATCCGATCATCCATGCTTTAATTTTGGCACCATTATCTCATATTCAACACTAGATTTATTCTAATTTATTTAGTTCCAAATCAAGTTAGTGAACTCAATGCGAGCTTTGCATCCGACAACACTTCAGAAGCCAACATTTCTTGGATCAACCCTACCGACGGATACTGGGATAATATCACTATATATTGTAATCCGGCATGTCAAAGTGAAGCAGTCGCTAATCATAGCGTAACCCACATTATTGTGTCTGAACTTCAACCTAGTTTAACGTACAACTTCAGTGCTGTCGTGAAAAGCAATGGAGTCTCTTCTAATTCATTTTTCTCCGACACAGAACTAACGATGGGTATGTTAAACTAAAATTTATCAAGTGTTATTTTACTATTTTTGTTCAACTTGGACTGTCTGTTATTGTCAAACTCTAATTTACCTTCTGTTTTAGCACCTCTTCCTGTCATCGATATAACTGCTCAACTGGACAATAATACAGTGGTTATGGTTAAATGGATCAGCTCTGCAACTAACCATACCTGGCAAAAGGTAGAGATTACGCCATTCCCAAAGGATGTGGAAAGTGTGTCTGTAATTGATGACACAAGTGGGTTAATTACCGGTCTCACACCAGGTCGGACATATAATTTTGTCGCTATCGTATGGAGTGGAAATTCACGCTCGGCTTCAACGGAAACATCTCCACTTACTCTAAGTATGAGCCTGTACTCTGAACTTGCATGGTCACCCGCTCATGGATATCTTTTCAACATTCCGACTTATTTTTACATTGGTGAAAGGCTTCTCTTGTTTCTATTCTCTACAGCCACCACGGCATGTTGAAACCACCTCATCCTTTTTTCCCAAACCCTAACCTTAGTCATGTTCTCCTAACGAGGTTGTCAATCACCTTTTTTAGATTTTACAAATTTGTTTTAACAATGGAACTAGTTTGGCACGCTAACAGTTATTCCTCACCTTAAGGTTTCGAAACGATCACATCGAAGGAGAGATTTGATTGACCAATGAAATATTTGCTTACTGCTGAAGCTATTCTACTTTTAGACAGATGATTGATGTGCGTGCCATTTTCATTTCTCATATAGAATTATTTCAAAAGACTTCAAACATCCACAAGAAATCTCAACCTTTGCATGACCCCATCTCTATTCATTGCATAAGAACAAAAAGATATTAGTCTCTCTGACAACAATATGTATACAGTTAGTACCAGTCACAACTGGATAGCTTTCATAGAAGAGTACTTGCATTTTCTAAAGATTTGTTGGTCTTGCTGTAATAAGGCTGACCGATCAACTGATAAAATACATTGCAGTTGTAAGCATTTATACACAGTAGCAATGCAAGGTTCTCATAAGCCCATATTTGTAGTTGCTATGCCAAATAGCTCATCGTGCAACTCATTTTAATGCTGATGTTTGCCAAAGCTGATATTTCTTCGTTAACTTGTTCCTGGGATGGAACAGATAAAATGGTGGTAAATGCATATTCATATACCGTAATGTGGTGAGGCGCTGCTTCAGAAAACCTTTAGATCCGTAACAAAGGAAAGCATCCTGTGGTACACTTGCTGTGCATGTATAGAATAGCTTGCGTCTTCAGATACCAGAATGGGAAGTTTTGGCATTAGTTTTGTTAGTATGTCAAAAACTTGGTTTTTTTGACCATTCAGGTTGCTGCTCGTCGCATGCTGTAAGCAGACCACTTTCTGTTACAAACACTACTAAGATAATTATTGGTCAAATGATAAGGCTTCTCGAGTCATTGCATGAACTTTCAGCTTTGACAAAGGTTTTTGGGTTTCACCGTAAATATTCCTACCACCATTCAGGTTCTCAGTTATCAAGTTCTTATCAAATTCTGGTTCAAAGTTATCCAGGTTTTGAGGTTAAAGGTTCGAGGTTTTGAGGTTTGGTTGCTTTGTCATATAATTACATGTAGGTATTCTCTGACCATATTTTCCACATTAAAATGAAGATTTTGTTTTAACAATGGAACTAGTTTGGCACGCTAACAGTTATTCCTCACCTTAAGGTTTCGAAACGATCACATCGAAGGAGAGATTTGATTGGCCAATGAAATATTTGCTTATTGCTGAAGCTATTCTACTTTTAAACAGATGATTGATATGAGTGCCATTTTCATTTCTCATATAGAATTATTTCAAAAGACTTCAAACCTCCACAAGAAATCTCAATCTTTGCATGACCATCTTCATCTCTATTCATTGCATCAAGGACAAAACAATAGTTCATTTCTCTGACAAGATGAATACAGTTAGTGTAAGTCACAACTGAACAGCTTTCATAGAAGAGTATCTGAATTTGCTAAAGATTTGTTGGTCTTGTAATACAGCTGAGTTATCAAATGATAAAATACATAACAGCTGCAAGCATTTATGCGCACTAGCAATGCAAGGTTCGCATAAGCCCATATTCTTAGTCGCTATGGCAGCTAGCTCTTTACGAAACTCATTTTAATGCTGATGGTTGCCAAAGCTGATATTCTTTTATTAATTTGTTCCCGGCACGGAACAGGTAAAATGTTGCTAAATGCATATTCAGATACGTACCTCAATGTGGTGAGTGCACTGATTTAGAAAACCTTTAGATCAGTAAGAAGAGAAAGCATCCCGTGGTAAACTTGCTATGCATGCATAGAATAGCTTGCCTCCTCAGAGGCCAGAATGGGAAGTTTTGGCATTAGTTTTGTTAGCAAGTTAAGACTGGTCGAATAATAAGGCTTCTCAAGTCATTGCACGAACTTTCTGCTGTGACAAAGATTCTTGGGTTTTTTTCCATAAATATTCCTACCACCCTTCAGGTTCTCTCTTGTCAACTTCTTCTAAATGAACAATTTTCAAGAAAACTGGAAGCATAGTTTCATCCGATCATCCATGCTTTAATTTTGGCACCATTATCTCATATTCAACACTAGATTTATTCTAATTTATTTAGTTCCAAATCAAGTTAGTGAACTCAATGCGAGCTTTGCATCCGACAACACTTCAGAAGCCAACATTTCTTGGATCAACCCTACCGACGGATACTGGGATAATATCACTATATATTGTAATCCGGCATGTCAAAGTGAAGCAGTCGCTAATCATAGCGTAACCCACATTATTGTGTCTGAACTTCAACCTAGTTTAACGTACAACTTCAGTGCTGTCGTGAAAAGCAATGGAGTCTCTTCTAATTCATTTTTCTCCGACACAGAACTAACGATGGGTATGTTAAACTAAAATTTATTAAGTGTTATTTTACTATTTTTGTTCAACTTGGACTGTCTGTTACTGTCAAACTCTAATTTACCTTCTGTTTTAGCACCTCTTCCTGTCATCGATATAACTGCTCGAGTAGTGGACAATAATACAGTGGTTATGGTTGAATGGATCAGCTCTGCAACTAACCATACCTGGCAAAGAGTAGAGATTACGCCATTCCCAAAGGATGTGGAAAGTGTGTCTGTAGTTGATGACACAAGTGGGCTAATTACCGGTCTCACACCAGGTCGGACATATAATTTTGTCGCTATCGTATGGAGTGGAAATTCACGCTCGGCTTCAACAGAAACATCTCCACTTACTCTAAGTATGAGCCTGTACTCTGAACTTGCATGGTCACCCGCTCACGGATATCTTATCAACATTCCGACTTATTTTTACATTGGTGAAAGGCTTCTCTTGTTTCTATTCTCTACAGCTACCACGGCATTTTGAAACCACCTCATCCATTTTTCCCAAACCCTAACCTTAGTCATGTTCTCCTAACGAGGTTGTCAATCACCTTTTTTAGATTTTACAAATTTGTTTTAACAATGGAACTAGTTTGGCACGCTAACAGTTATTCCTCACCTTAAGGTTTCGAAACGATCACATCGAAGGAGAGATTTGATTGGCCAATGAAATATTTGCTTATTGCTGAAGCTATTCTACTTTTAAACAGATGATTGATATGAGTGCCATTCTCATTCCTCATATAGAATTATTTCAAAAGACTTCAAACCTCCACAAGAAATCTCAACCTTTGCATGACCATCCCCATCTCTATTCATTGCATAAGAACAAAAAGATATTAGTCTTTCTGACAACAATATGTATACAGTTAGTACCAGTCACAACTGGATAGCTTTCATAGAAGAGTACTTGCATTTTCTAAAGATTTGTTGGTCTTGCTGTAATAAGGCTGACCGATCAACTGATAAAATACATTGCAGTTGTAAGCATTTATACACAGTAGCAATGCAAGGTTCTCATAAGCCCATATTTGTAGTTGCTATGCCAAATAGCTCATCGTGCAACTCAATTTAATGCTGATGTTTGCCAAAGCTGATATTTCTTCGTTAACTTGTTCCTGGGATGGAACAGATAAAATGGTGGTAAATGCATATTCATATACCGTAATGTGGTGAGGCGCTGCTTCAGAAAACCTTTAGATCCGTAACAAAGGAAAGCATCTTGTGGTAAACTTGCTGTGCATGTTTACAATAGCTTCCGTCCTCAGATACCAGAATGGGAAGTTTTGGCATTAGTTTTGTTAGTATGTCAAAAACTTGGTTTTTTTGACCATTCAGGTTGCTGCTCGTCGCATGCTGTAAGCAGACCACTTTCTGTTACAAACACTACTAAGATAATTATTGGTCAAATGATAAGGCTTCTTGAGTCATTGCATGAACTTTCAGCTGTGACAAAGGTTTTTGGGTTTCACTGTAAATATTCCTACCACCATTCAGGTTCTCAGTTATCAAGTTCTTATCAAATTCTGGTTCAAAGTTGTCCAGGTTTTGAGGTTAAAGGTTCGAGGTTTTGAGGTTTGGTTGCTTTGTCATATAATTACATGTAGGTATTCTCTGACCATATTTTCCACATTAAAATGAAGATTTTATTGACACACAAAATATTTCTATTTGCAGTCTTTCGCTTCAAAGGCAAAGTTTCGCATCAAAATTCTGACATTGCGATCGTGGCTTTTCATCAGTGTCAACTTTTTTTCTATTTTTTTGTAGTTGCTGGAATGGTCCCAAACCTATGCATCATCTTTTTTGCTCTTTGGGTTTTTCACAGATGCTGGTTCTCCCATTTTGGGATTCTTCGGTTTCTCCATCGTTGAAACTGCTTCTTTATACCATTCTTGAGGTTTTTATGCTTTTTTCATTTTCATTTATTTCTTGTCCTATTGTACTGTAAGACTGGTTTTGCTTTTTTGGCCTTGAAGAAGAGATTATTCAACCCAGTATTAATACTCATATCTACACTCTGGAAAATACGTTTCAATTTATCTGTATTGCTCGAGGCTAGACAGCTGCAGTGCGGTATTTTACGATTTAGCATTCTAGTATAAATGCAACCAATTTTCTTTCTTCATTTGCTAATTTTTTACATGAAATGCTTATTTTGCGGAACGCGCTGTGCATCCACTGTGCTGACATGTTAGTTATTGCTTGTTCCAGCAATACGACATTGTTCTGTGCCAATATTATTCACTGCAGTATTGACTATTTCAGCATGCTGCTTTTTATTACCATTTCTTTGCCTACACCTGCCTCGTCGAACCCTGACTCTTAATCTTTATAACAGCCAGTTCATTTTTAGAATTACATAAGGAAATTTGGAATAGAGGAAATTCTTCATAGTTATCTTTGATCCTGAACTAATCTCCTCAACACAGGGTGCAATATTCCATTAAATGTCTATCAAACAATTGAATTTTTTTATTCAAGTCCAAATATTGACAGGCTTTTACTTTTAGAGTGTAGGTAAGTATCATGTACTCCACAATAAATGCATTTGAACAGGTATTTCTAAACTTGACTAGTCGCTATTGTTACGTTACTAATAGTAGTTACAGCGATAGTGTTTATTACAAGGATGTTTTAAACCACTTAGTTAAAAAAGTGTTGTCATTAGTGAAGAACAGTTTTGGAGCTACAATTGTGACATGATACAGCAGTAACCAATTATAACCACTGAAACACTGTTTAATGAAAGGCGTAGAATAGCTTGTTGTTAGGAATAATTCACAGCAGGTGCTCCAAATTATGTATATTTGTAATGACTTTTTTGTCTTTCGCTTACTGTCTAAGCATCTCAAAAATAGTTTCAGCCACTATATTATAAGATGATTAGGCGAACGGCCTGGTCTTATTAATCATGCATGTTAATGGCTGCTAGTGTACCTCGTATTATCCTCTATTCATTGTAGAATATAATATATTTATCTAAAATCTGTTACATGGATTAGTTACAAGATTAAGTCAAGTAACAATAGTAGCCTGTACGGATTTGTGTATCTTGTTATGTTTTGCTATATTAAAAGGATATCAATGTGTATTATGAATATTAACGATAAACAAAATTTATTTTATTGTTTCATTTTTAGCTTTTCATTGCATGAATTTTCTAAAATCTAAAACGGTCTCAATTTTTTTAAGTCAGACTAAAGGAAGCATTATTTTAACCATTCAGTTTACTGTTTGTTTAGTGCTCTGTTGTAAATCTTTTCATAGACCCATCTGATCCAACACCATTTCGAGCCAGTGCTAATGGTCAGAACATAACTCTTAGCTGGAACTATCCAGCTGGTCATGTTACCTCAGGGTTCTCCCTTCAATGCAACCCATCTATTGGTTTGTATATCTTTATAACTTCTCTAGCTAATTCATTTATATACACTTTCCACTCTGCTTATAGTTTATCATTGTGTCAACTTAAACAAAGTTAGTTTAGTTTTTGATTACTTATCCAGAAAATAGTTGTGTGACATGTGTAGCAGGTATTATTGTAGTGTGGTTCTTTCCTAACTATTGGTAACAACAATATATTAGCTTTTCTCGTAACTCACTAGCTGTCGTAACATGGTACGTAACCCTATAAATCATCTCTTGCATTCTCATGTTAGAGTGGTTCTAGCATTGTCGCTCTGCTGAACCAACTACAGTAGACACCCCTATAATGTAAATTTCTGGTAACATAAAAATTTTATGTGAAGTTTTTACTTCATATTATGTGAAAAAACTCCATACAATGTAAGGTGTCAAGTCGAGGGAGTCCTTAAACTCGATTTGAATGATAACCTATTTCGTCGCACTGGCGAGAAAAAAAACGACGTGCATATAGCGTTATAATAATTATATATAAAACTTTCGCAACATTTTAGTTTGTCGTGATAGATCATCAGATTTGTCGACAAATTAGAGAGTAGTGTATCTGCGCAATTGTTCTTAGGTCTTACAGTATCGGCCACCAATATGCATGTCACGAGTTAGAGTAGTGTGGAAAGTTATCTTTTAACCTAACCTTGACCCCCCGCTAGATGCAGATGCACAACGAACAGGTAGTATGGCTCTTGTTATAGTAAAAATAGTTTCTGTTTTTTGAATTATAAACATGTTTAAATTATTTGTGATTAGTTTCACTTTGCAGAGTAGTCGTTGCTGCTTAGTAAAAATGAGCAAATCATTGCAAATAAACGTCGAAAATGCCTGCTATCCATCAACTTATTATGAAATTACCACAATCATGGTCTATAAAACCAGTGAAGTTTATTAGATAAAGTAGACAAGTTGTGGATGCAAACCAGTAGTACTTGCAAGTGCATCTTTGACCTATTTGACAGCCTTGAAAAGTTTTATTGGGGCAAACAATATTGTAGTTGATAGAATCGATTTTTTAAAGCAGATATTAAAAGCCCATGTAGAAGTTTGGTATGTTTTTCAAAATTGACTATTCTGTTTTATTATCATTGTTGTATTCTACTTATGACTATCAAAAAATTTATTTGTGTTTGAATAAAACTTGTGTTAAAACACTGAATATTAATTATTATATGAAAAATATTGGAAATGCCTCGGTTAACCAATCAGAATGAAGCAGCAAAAAGTGCTTGCAAAAAGCGCATTGTCTTTGGCTGAGATTTTTAGGGAACTAGATTAGACTAATATAGACAATCAGTTATTAGTTACTAGCTGCATTACCCGTCAACGGGATCAGATTCTTGTACAGCAAGAGGTTTATTGAGAGTTGTCGTTCATACTGTAAAACAACGCCAACTATGCAGTTACATCTTCCTCTCTCCGTCTCTCCCCTCTATCCCTCTCTCCCCTCTCCCTCCCTCTTCTCCCTCTTTCTCTCCCTCTCTCTCTCCCCTCCCCCCTCTCCTCCTCGCTCTCCCTCTCTCTCTCCCCTTCTCTCTCTCCCTCTCTCCCCCCTCTCCTCCTCGCTTTCCCTCTCTCTCTCTCTCCCTTTCTCTCTCCCTTTCTCTCTCTCTCTCTCTCCCTTAGTTCAACGCAACACATGTGGACAGACAACATTTTTGGTTTTTCTGTCGGGCGTATGAAGAAACAGTTTTCGGCATGTGCCTACTTTTGAGCAGGCGACGTATAGCTGGTCATGGCTGATGCAGGGTGACAGTAAGTCGATAGCAGCTGCTCTCTTTCTTTTCACAATAGCGTATCGCAACCCGCGGAGTACTCGTGAAAGTTCTGTAATAGTAAGTTACAGTAGGCCTACTCGTAGCTGGAAAAAAATTAGTAACTCGGCTGCTGAAGGAAATGAACATGACCCACTATCACGAACAGCGGCAAATCCAACGTTATTAAGTAGTGGAGATGTGGCAATTCATAGACAATACAACATCGTATAAGAAACACTTACCTTTTTGATGTGGAAATTTAGTAGGTGAGAGATGCGTTTTTCCAGTGGCTCCAAGAAACAAACGTTTACGTGACCTTCTCGGTACACGTTGGCAGTAAATATTAATTGCATGTAAATAACTACTTGTTAATTTATTTTATTTAATGAATAGTACCTTTGTATAGCTGTATAGACACCTTTGTATAGGCCGCAGAACTCAGGAAAGGTGCTTTTTAACACGGCAGAAAATTTGCCGTTTAAAAAGCGTTCTAACCGGGGATTTCGGTTAATGCGCTCGAGCGGTGAAAGAAAAACAACAGAATCGCCACACCTTTATATAAGCCGCTTGGCTCAAATCGTCAGAGAAAAGTAGCGGCTAATAGTCCATATTACGAAGTTACGATATTACGAAATTACGATAATTAGTACTCATATTAATTCGGTTGGCTTCGTTCGACCGAATGGAAAAAGAAAGACCGCTCTATAATTTATTTACCGTTACTACACATATTAATTCAGTTCGCTTCGTACGACCGAAATTCGTACGACGATAAAAGAAAAGACCGCTCTATAAGGCGGACAGACAGATAGACAGATAGATAGACAGATAGACAGACAACGATTGCCGTTTATATAGTAGATAAGAGTGAGTACAAATGTTAACACATCTTTAGTTTGGGTAATAAACTTGTTTCAGATGGCTGCAATAATAGTATATGGAAACCAGTTGGTAGTGAAAACTCAAGAAACCTTTCTCTTGTTGGAGCAAAATTTGGTCAGACATACAGCTTCATGTTGAGGGCAGAATCTGGTTCTGCTGCTTCTAAAGTGTACAGTGATGGAACTTCTGTGGCAATCAATTTAGGTATGTACAATGTATATGTAAATAAGAGGTAGGTTTAGTTTGTCTATAAAGAAGAATATGTATATGTATATAGCAGAGTAGTTGTAGTATGTATGTGTGTACAAGGTGCCCATCGAGTTAACTCCAAATTGGTTGAGTTGGTCCATTGTAGCAGTTGTTTACAAAGTTGCCCTCTATTTCTGAGTCATTGCCAAGGTTTTTGACATCTGATATTCATATTGAGTTCAGGTTTAAGTAAAGGGTATATGATTACCATGACCCTTATGATGAACCTCAATCATATATAAGCACATTTAAATCTTTAGAATCTAGTAGCAAATGGGTCTAAATACTCTCTGTACGTTAAGATTTACAATTTAGGCTAGCTTAACTCTGTGTCTAAAACATACCATGATTTTTGTGCCTAGACTTAGTTACTTCCGTAGTCAATAGCTTTTATTCCATGTTACATGATAGGTCAAACTTTTCTTCCTAGTTGTAATGCAATCATGTAATACAATTAAGTTCAGCCATAGCTTGGTTCTTGTTGTGCACAAACTCGTATAGGATGTATCTCCTCTTTAAAAGGTGTGTCACTATCCCCCACAGTTTAACTTGACTTAAACAATACTCATGCTGAGAGTGACCTACATAAAAGTGTTTTTCGTGAATGCAGTTGATAGGTACATTATTCTCATTTTATTAAAAATTAGTTTTAGAGTTCTACTTGTTGATCAACAGTAATTGTCATCTTCATATTTCTGTTTTCTTGCATTTTTACTGTCTCTTTTTGATTGCTTATTTTACAGATGCTGCCAGTCCATCAAATCTTGAAAATATTGAAGAGAACAGAGATAACGTAACATTACGATGGGATGCCCCTTTAAACGCTGTACAGCATTCCTATAGACTCTACTGGAATGCTACGGTTAGCTTGCAAATGTCTGACAAAACATTTTGCTATTTATTCGTAGATATTTCCTTAAAGTTTTATGACGGTTAAAATTTAACTATGACCTATTTTAATTAATGAATTTAATATTAATTACCTGACTTAGTAATACATTGTATTAGATTAAAAAGGTTATTCCATGTTCATAGAGAACGGTTGCTCTGGACAAAGTTTAGTTCTTATTAGCTAGAGAAAGCTGTACTATCTTATTTTGGATTTTATTGGCTTATGAAGATAGCCATAGAAATCTGCATGTGAGCAAATGATTCTTGAGGGTTCACCCTACTTGATAATTTTACTTTTGTACAATAGTGAAAGTTACCTAGCAACATGTATACATCACTTTACATAGTTCATAGTTTAATTCATTTGTCAAATAAGTAATAATGTAATAAGTTGTGTCACTACAATAAGTGCCACTCTAAATAACTTATATTTTACAACTACAGAATGGAGCACCGAGTAACTACGCAGATACTAAGGATAACACAACTACAACTCTCACTGTGTCTACACTTGAGCCAGGTTTCAGCTATGACTTCTCTGTAGCATCTCTCAGCTACTCTGGTGCTCTGAGCTCACCAAGCAATGTGGTCTCATACACAGCTTGTAAGTCACTCACTTTCTGTAGCAGCATTTCATCATCAATACTTACAATCTCTTATAAAGTGTTGTGGTTTGAATCAACCCCCTGCAATTATTTATCTCTGTAACTGAGTTTTGATATTTGAGACAAAGATTTTATGTAGCATTATTTGAACTGTGGTAAATTACAGAACTGCAAACATATCTTTTTTTACAGTTTATTTGATGCATAAGTTTCTTATGCATCAAATTTCACAAGTTTCCTATCCGTACACTATACCACTGAGCTAGAGCGCCATCATGATCAGATACGTTTTTATATAACGGATACACCATGCGTGTGCTAATTATTTTAGCCTGGCGTCTACTAGTTACAATGCTCCTGTTCAGAAATATTTTGGGACCTAAGTATATGCAACGCGATGCTTCTTCGTCTTCTTCTGTTGAAGCTAATAATTCATCTCGAACTCAAACTTTAGCGATTTTTGTACTGATTATATACATTACCAAAATATATACATTGAATCGACATTTCTTAGTTTAGATACTTGCTATTTATTTTACATCTGCATTTAGTTCGCTACTAATTTTTTCCAGCTACATTATGTTTTTTGGATTCTGATTTGGTACCTTGCATTCCACAATCATTAAATACGAACAAAAGCTTTGTTCGTTTAAAAAATCTTGTACGTTATTTCTTTTAGTTAAATATAAAACATCTTTGTTTGTATTTAACATTTTTCAATTTGTTATTTGCTGTTTATTTTAATAGCGAGATAGTATATTAACAAGCTCAATTTCCTTTCCTCAACAGACAAATAAGACGAAGTTCGTTAAACACGTGTTTCACAAAAGTTCCTATCAGTGCTCGCTTTGTGTATTAGCTTACACATATTTCCTTCTAAACTTAATCAATTATTAATTTGTAATTAATTTCACATTTTACAACAAACATTTGTAAGATTACTGTAAGATTATCTGTTAGATTATCTGTAAGATTTACTGTAAGATTTATCGTGTAACATTACAAGTATCAGTTATTCCTCACGCTCTCATATTTACACACATTTACATACTTGGAGAAATATATATCTAGATTTACATTCTCTAATTACATTTATAAACTTCTTATAACTTTTGAAATTTATAATATAAGTTTTTAAAATATGTTGCATTATAATTTTTATTCCAACTTGCATCTTTAAACATAATTTGAGTATCTTGTTTGAAGTTTAAACATTATTCATTTTCCTATCATTGTTATTATTACTTAGTTAGTTTCCAATATTTATTATTGATATTAATTTTTTATTCAACAATTTTTGGCAGACATTGTTGTAATAAAATTTTAACTATAAAATACTACCATATTCTGTCATATTTTTTTTATTAATCTGTTAAATGCATGTACCCTAAAACACTTATGTATTCGCGTCATCAAACTTTTGCGTTTTCGCGGAGTCATCCTCGCGCGAAAATTTGATGAGCGAAACTAAACTATCATATTGAACGAGCGAAAACGCGAAATTAATAGCTTTGTTCATTGATATCCACAATAGAATCGTCATATATAGAGAGACCTAGACATCATTGATAGTCCAAGAAACAAATGGCAGCAAGCGATCGAATTGAATTATCGATTTCACCCACACATTTCTACTTGCGGTTTACAAATACAAACTAGTCCCAAATGGAAAAAAATTTCTTACTAGCGAACTGGACCTGAAGAATCTAATCTGTTTGTTCCATTGCATTTATTTTCACATCACTATATCTTCGCACTCATCAGAACCGCGAAATTAAGTTGCAGCGAAATTTTACTCTGTGTGCTACTTACGAAACTAAATACTAGCGAAATAAAAGTGTCCTAGGGTATTCTCAGAAGTTACACCTTGTCTAATGCCTCCAAAGAAAGGAACCTGTCCTGCACAAAATCATTTCCTCATGATATGAAGTTTGAAAGTTACAGTTTGAAAAAGTTTGAAAACCTTTACAGTTGTTTTTATTTTCTCTTTTAATTTATTTCAACTACACAAATCACTTCTCTCATGATATGCAGTTTGAAAGTTAGAATGGCAAATGTTTTTATATATGTTGAATACAAACCTATTTTCTGTCCAAAGACTTTTCTTACCGGGGCAATTACTTTTGCTGATTTCCACTTGAGAGTTTTAAATGAATATTTATCATCTAGACAAACTTGTCCTATTGTGTTGTATTTCTTTATACTTCTGGTTTTTTCTCTAGATGCTACCATGACCAGAGTAACTCATGATTTCTTCAATAATGGAAAGCATTAATATCATGGCAGTTGGTACTAAAGAATTATTAATACGGTTGCTCATACTTTGAAACAACCCAGTTATTTCTTTCTGTGCAGAGAGTTCATGAGAGATCAACTTCAGGCTAGCTTCAGGCATTTTTACTCATTCATCTTTTTGCAATGCTACAAGATCATTCATACATTCTAAATAAGAGTTTAGTATGAGTTTGAATATAAGTTTAATAAAATTATTGGTCTTTCTTTCTACAGATCCCTCTGAGGTAACTGGACTAACTCTAAAGCCTCCATCTCATGATGCTCTTATATTTACCTGGAACTTTACTGGCAGATATGAAGACTTTACCTACAGCCTCGTTCCTGATACTTCTGGTAGCCAAGGTATAACTATTAACAACGTTTTGATTTTTTTATCTCTAATATGCTATTGATCAGCAATTTGTCTTCTTTACATTAATATTATACACAAATAATATTTCTTTATTCATAATATTTTTTCTTCTACATTACTGTAAAACCTGTATTTGAGTGCCACCTTTATTGAGCGCCAGTAAGGGAGGAGGGTTGAAAAATAGAGTGCCACTCTTTATTCGACTATTAAGAATGAATAATAGTAGTAGATCGGTAGAAAAGTGTCTACAAAACCGTACTAATAATGACTCGATTACATACACGTCAATAACAATTAATTCGCTCGTTGTTTCTGTCCGCAGCGAAGTCCATTTTCCAACTCCATGTCTTTTAGGTTTTTTTGTTAAAAACTCTGATTGCAACACCATGGAAATAATTAATAACTGTAACAGGCTCACTATAAGTCCTTTTTAACGCAATCTTGATACTCTAATGTATGTGGGGGAAAAGTTTTTGCATTTACGATGGAAAATGCGCTAGGGGAGAAGTGGGTAATGTGGACAGTTTCTTTTCGTTACAGTTACTTGTATTCTATTCATTTTAGAATACTCTAAATTATATATTTAGCTTGCAGAGTTTGTTGGCTCTCTTTTCTTAATTGCATGTTCTGTAATACAAGCAATGGTTTTTCCAGAATCCACCATATCGCAAACCACATTATTGTTCACATTACCCATCATCGGTGGGTAATGTGGACAGGTGCACTGGGTAGTGTGAAAATGTCATTTTTTGTCATTAAAAGTAAAAATTTCACAGATATTTAAATAACTACAAGTAATATATGCATTTGGTTATATTCAATTTAACGTAAACTGTACAGGAATAATTCAAATCTGACAATATAAGATAATAATTCTACTAAGTCATGGTAATAAATCAGATTGTCTTTTAGTGTTGTTGGTATAAAAAATTAGGTCCTTCTTAAATGGAATGCTGATTGCTTAAAACTAAATATGAGACCACTTCTGGTTCTTTTTGTATTTCCCTGTGACAGCGGTTTAGGTAAGACTAATTTGAGCTGGCTGCGGCTCACATATTCACAATCTGGTAGGTCTGGCTTGAAAAAATTCCAACTCCTGTGCCGGTAAAAGTCTACTTCCAACTCTTCAGAGGCAATAATTTTGATGAAATTAAGGCAATTAATTTAACATTCATTTTTCTAATTACAACAATTAAAAAACCTCACGTTTACTAATTGTTAAATAACGTGCAGGTACATACCTTGATACGACACTGTCGAATAAGCCGATCCGTGAGTTGCCGTATAGCTTATATGTCATAGCACCGAGAAGCCAATCAAGCTGTTAATCTGATAGCTTTAATACCATGGCAAAAGCATCACTTACCTTGACTTGTCTCACCATTGCCTTAGACATCATTAGGCTACATAATACCTCAAAACACGATTACACACCACTAATCACAATCAATTATAGAATTTCTAATTACAACAATTAAAAAACCTCACGTCTACTAATCACAATCAATAGATGGTGCAAAACCACATTCACTTTTGCATTCGTAGTTATTGGCAAATAATTGTTGGACTGAGAAATTGACATTTACATATATTAGTAAATTTACTAGTAAGCCTAATAGTAGTAGTAAAAATTTAGACTTGACATTAAAACTAGCAAATTAAGCAGTTTAATTCATATGCATTGCAGCACATGGTAATTTGGGCATGGCTTAAGGGTAATGTGAACATGTCCACATTACCCCATCTTATATATTATTACAAATTTTGATAAACCTCAGTCATAGTCAAAAGTTGCCTTATGGCAATCAATAGAGATAAACAGCACAATATGCTTTGTTCGTGTTCATATTGCCCCAAATGTTCTAACAACATTCACACTAGGTAACCCAGGTAGTAAAATTTAATTAAAAATTACTATTTGTATGATAAATATTAAGATGCTTACAGATCGATGTATGATGGATAGAGACTTCCAATTTAGCATGTGGCTTCTTCTAACAGGAAAAGGAAATGTTTTATAATATGAAACAAGTGGAATTGGTTATAAACTTTAGCTAATAATTTAACTGTCCACATTAAGTTTTTGCATTTACGATGGAAAATGCGCTAGGGGAGAAGTGGGTAATGTGGACAGTTTCTTTTCGTTACAGTTACTTGTATTCTATTCATTTTAGAATACTCTAAATTATATATTTAGCTTGCAGAGTTTGTTGGCTCTCTTTTCTTAATTGCATGTTCTGTAATACAAGCAATGGTTTTTCCAGAATCCACCATATCGCAAACCACATTATTGTTCACATTACCCACTACTCGGCTGTCCACATTACCCGCTTCTCCCCTACTACTATTTTGAAGCTAACAATTCATGCTATTTTGTTTACATGCGGCTTTTCTTTAATTTTGCTAGAAGTTTCTATTCAAAATTTCATCGCGTAAAAAGTTTTTCTCTGCTAAAAACTTGTTGGAACTCTGATATCGACTAAGCTTAATTATGCATAAGACAGGTTGAGGTCAGAAGACATTGTGGAAGGTATTGAACAGTCAGAAGAATATAAAATGGGTAAAAACAAAAGCGACAATCAGAAAGCAACTGGCTGAGCAAACAACGCTAATATTTTTGTTTTAAAAATTTCAATGTTTGCTTAAAAATTTTAAATTATGTTGCTGTATGTATTATAATTAGGGTTTGTTTATGGTACTTATTTTTAATATACGTATGTTTGTAGCATTTGATAGGTTATTATAAAACATATAGATTTGCATGTTTATGGTATATTATTTGATAGCATGATTGCGGCAATCTGAACTCAGCTTACAATGGATTGACGCTCGTAACTTTAGTTCTAGTGCACATAAAAGCCAATTTTAGCTGCGAACTGTAACAAACATATCGATGAGTGCAATGCCCTTTTATGCAATCTTGGTAAATATACAGTATTTATAAAATGAAAATATGCCTTCAATTTCAGAATGAATTGAAAAAACTTCAAAGCTCCAACAAGTTGCAACGCAAGCTATAAGATCATTGTTGGTTAATTGCAATCAATAGATATTAACTGGTAGAGCCACGTATCAGCTTCTCGTGCAAATTTGTTTAAAAATCTTTCACAAGTTTAAGGTAAGTTAGCGGATTTATTACATCCATAAGGGTTATTGTCACACTGCCCGAATGAGCGCAAAATATAGGCGACGTTTGATTCGCTCATGAAAATGTTAAATTTAACTGCTCACCATTCTGACGTGGGGTTTAAAAATGCAATACCGCTCTTTATTTGAATGTCACCTCTGACTGAGCGCCGCTCTTAAGGGAAGGGTTGAAAAATAGAGTGTCAAGGAGTTCAAATAAAGGTTTTATGATATATTGTTGATTAGCAATTTTTGTTAGCAATTTATGCGGAAAAAGAAGCTATAGAGACATTGACTATATTTATGCACTCTGACTTCAGCAAGAGGTTCGTTATCCCTGATAACCTGTACACAAAAATATAGCTTTAATTATTTTATTTGATGTTATCCATTAAAGTTAATATTACCGGCTAGTAATATTGTCCAGTAAAGCTTTGTATGATACCATTGCCTTATATAGTCCTATCTCCACATATGAGTGCCCCAACACGCAAGAAACTAGAGATACGAGCTGACTTTCTAGCAAGTTTCTTCCTTGAGATACGAGTAATTTTTGAGATAAGAGCGTATGTGCAGATTTTCGATGGCTATTACGCTAAAGGCCAAGTATGTGCGAGGTCGCTTTGAAGAGCAGCATCACTCAGTCTTTCTCCTCGAGTCAGCTTGAAAAAAGTTTTTAACATGTTGGCTAAAATTTATAGCGAATGCGAAGCAAAAAAGCATAACTGGAAACCGATACTAAAAAGTATGACTATATTATAGTTTAGTTTAATAAAAAATTAAAACTTAGTTTCAAGTGTGTGTTTAGTAAGCTAAATTCATTTAAGTTAAGTTCAAAGTTTCTATTATAAAAGGTCACAAAAGTTGTGACCTTACACGTGTACCGAATGTATAAGGTAAAACATAAAACATAAACAAACCCTAATTATAATACATACAGCAACAAAAATTAACAACAAATATTAGAATTTCAAAACAAAAATGTTAGCATCGTTTGCTCAGCCAGTTGTTCTGATTGTCGCTTTTGTTTTTACCCATTGTATATTCTTCTGGCTGTTCAATACTTTCCACCGTGTCTTCTGACCTCAACACGTCTTCTGCATAATTAACCCTTTCGCAGGCAGGTTTTTTGGGCAATTTGAGACCCCCTGGGCAGATTAATTTTTCACAAATTGATTTTTAAAAAAATCATTGATACATTTTCATTTATGATATTGTATATGCGTATTGGGTTTTTGTTATACAGGTAAATACAAATAAACATTTATATGTCAAATTCTTATATAAGTGATTCTTTAGCTATAGTAATTTTGGAAGCATTTGCCCTTGCAGAGGCCTACACCACAGTCTTGACATCATGTGCTTATTATTGTTCCTCTATACCTTTGCCTATAGCCTTTGGAGGATGCCATGACAGTAAAAAGAAAGTTGTTGCACTCTGGGAAAATATTCAGAAAGCAGTAACAGAAGCATAAACAAGCTACAAACAAAAATCTTCATTTTATTCAAATACGTTTTTATTTCAGATTTTTCGTTTTTCTAGTATTGCAAAAACCGTTTTTTTTTCAAAACGGCTAATATTTTGGTTGCTTACAGAGACCAATATATTTTAGTTTACTATTAGTAAAAAAAATTAAATAAAAAGCAATAAGCTAACCAGAAATCTATTTATAAAAAGCGTTTGCGTGGCGACATAATAGTCGCACTGCCCATTGGCGTCAGTATCGCGAAACGACAATAATGTCGCTCTGCCTGCAAAAGGGTTAAGCTTAGTGATGTCAGGGTTTCAACAATTTTTAGCTGAGCAAAACTTTTTACGCGATGAAATTTTGAATAGAAACTTATAGCAAAAATAAAGAAAATTCTGTGTAATCAAAATAGCATCAAAATGCTAGCCTCAAATAGTAATAGCGCATTTTCTACATGTGTACCAAGTGCGAAGCTCTCAAATCTCTCTCAAACTGTTGTTGTCTACAACATATGTCTCGAAGGTAAAAACTCCACACAGTACTGTATATAGTGATGTTACTTATTATTGCAGATCATAACAACTAAGTAGATATGTCTTACTTTGTTGGCCTAGGTGCTGAATTATAACAATTAAAAACACATTTTTCCACTGTGAAATCCTGTTTAGGTTGTTTTTTCAGAATATGGTAACAGATTAATTTGTACTTGTGTCTTGAGACGCGAGTAAGTGGACTTAGAAGCTCAGTCCTCGAATGCATTAATCTCATGTGTGAGGTATGACTGTAGTCTGTAGAGGTATGACTGTAGAAGTCCACTCGATGACATTGTCTGTAGTATTAACATAGTTCTCAGTACCTCCACCAGTATGTGAGAACAACTCCTGTATATTGGCAACTTATCCTGGCCTTAGTCTCTCATGCTTCTCAAATTAGATAAGAGACATTAGGTTAACATTCAGAAATCTTCTCTATTTCAGCCGTTTTGACGAATGAATCTGATGTTTATACCTTGACATACAGCAGTCTTTCTGTGGACTCAGAGTATAATTTCACAGTCGGAACACAAGTTCAAGATGCAGCTAATGCTAGTAGATACAAGTTTAGTGAGTTTATCACCGCTAGTGGACGGACCGATGAGTTCAGTAAGTATTGTTTAATACACTGAAAAATGTTTTAAAGTAGATTTTCAATTGTTGATAAGTTGAAAGTACAAACAAACCTTCACTACTTACTAGATACTAGATACACACCCCTTTGAGATTTGGCAGAGTCATATTGTCTTCTTATCATCATCTTCTGTCATAGACTTATTAAACAGTCAGCTAAATATCCACTCTTCATGTTTTGAACTGTAACTTACAGCTTTATTAACTCAGGTTATGAGTATATAAAATGTTGTTACAAGGCATCTATCCTAGGTAATGTTAAGGGGTCACTTATTTACAGATCCTAGCAAGGTAGTTGATCTGAACAAAGTCGATTCAACAAATGACTCCATAACCATAGGCTGGAATCCACCTGATCAACCGAAAGGTGTAATTATTGGATACGTTGTACAGAGATACATGGAAGATGAGAATGACTGCGCACAGAGCGTGTTTCTCAATTGCACCAACTGTCAGGTATGTTTGGAAGATTAAGATGGTCAGCCATATTTACTGTAATAATCACTTAAGTTCTTTTATTACTTTTTCTACTTGTCCCAGACACACTGAGTCTGCTCCTGTGGGAATACTAATGTGTATTACCAGAGTTCCAATTTTATCAAATAAGTTGTCTAGCCGATGGCACTATGGGTCGTATTACAATGTTAGAGACATAACAATTTTTACGAAAACTTGTCAATGCCCTTTCATGGCTGCTTTGATCAGTCGTGAACTTACAGCATTCTAAAAATGACCAGAGGTAATTATAAATGTGATCCTTATTGTGAATCTATAAATTACTGTTATGAAATGGCTAAATTGAGTTATTAGGCAGATTAGTATTTAGTAAACAAAGAAACTAAAATAGAAAAATTCTTAAAAGCTGAAGCCGCAAGCGAGTGTGGTCTAATCATAGATATACAAACCTAGATTGGCCAATAATAGCTATTCCCATCGGTGCCTTGTCAGACTTAAATAGCCTGGCGTAACGTCATTGTATTGTACCTCACGCTTGACTGCACTGTTATTAACAACGGAGCTAATGAGGAGAATTTGACAAAATCACATTTGTTTTCACATAAAAACCTTCTTGTATACATAATCCATTAAACTAAAGCAATTCTGTGATAATATCTGATAACCACCTTATATTAAAACTATAAAAGCTATGAATTGTTACGAACAAATCATGAGCTATCAGGGCTTTATCTGCCACCCTCTCCTGTCCCCATTCTCTCTTTTCCCCTTCCCCCAAGAAGAAGTGAGGAGAAAAGAGAAAAGGGAGAAAGGAGGAGGTAAATAGCCCACCCACTCAAAGAGCCAGACCCTGGCTAGGAAAATAGACTAATAACATGCTGAACTAAACATGACTAAATATGATGAGTATTTTAAAGTAGTTTAAACAGTATTGACTTATTCTCCCTCGTCTTTGGTGCGCTTTTATTTAAAAATTAGTATTCGGCCTTTGAAGGCTAACAGTTTGTTAAACTTGTATGCTCACACTTTTTGTTTCAAAGGTGAAATGTTCAAAGATCAATAGAACAATAGATCATGTAGAAAATGTAAGGTTTTGTTTAAGTTAAATATTGATTATATGTATTAATAAAGAAATCTCTCCTAATTATTATAACATAAAAACAATGGAAAGTATATAGTTATTAAACTTTAATGAAGTTGGAGCTGACTATCTGTTGTATTTTTATCACCTATTTTCCTCTGAATCTTTGAATAAACAAGCCTACTTTTCTCTTCCTCTCGCCATGAAGGAATAATAATAATTTTTATTGATTACCGCATTATTAATCTAACATTTTACATTTAGCTTAGTTTTGTAATCGATGTAATTATTTGCGGTTTTTATGAATGAGTTATAATAGAGTTTAGACTGTTATAGTAATTATATCAATTACAATGAATTCTTATAAGAAAGTCTCTTCAACATATAACAGTTTTAAACTAAGAGGCAGTTCAGTGTTTGTAACACATTAACTTTGTATGTGTACATTTTACTTGATAAAAACTAGTTTGATTAACCTGTGTTACATGTCATACAGCAATATAATGTTGAGTTGAAATAATGAGAAACCCATCAGTGTGACATTATTTAAGCACTTAAATTTGTTGACTTAAAAAGATGCTCCAATCTAGCAAAATAACATTTAACAATAAATAAATACTTTATGAATCAGTATTAAAGATTTCTTCTCTTTTTTACTACCTAAAATCAAGGTACAGTGGACCCTCACAATACGATTTTAATTCGTTCTAGTGTTGGCATTGTCAGGTGAAAATTTTGTATAGAGGGGTATAGAAGCCCATGGTGAATATCTAACACAAACATATCTAAATATCTAATATTTTATTTACACTCCGTGCATATTAAAATTAGTTACAGAATAATATGTTAACCTTAGTAAATATAGTTACCTACCGTAACTTTAGTGTATTTAGTGATTATGATCAGCAATAAAATGTAACGTTGCAATGTACTATGAACAGTACGTACCGTAGGAAGTTCTTACTTTCGAGGCAGAGGTATAATAAAAAACGTTGAATTTGGCTTACACGAATTTAGCTTACTAAGTACAGTCATACTTCAACTTACAAGCTTGATGCGTTCCGAGACTGAGCTCGTATGTCAATCTACTCGCATGTTGGTGCAATTTATTTATATATAGAACAATTAAATATATATTTATTGGTTTCCATACTCTGAAAAATGCAAATAAAACACTCAAAATAAGATATTGTAACAGAAAGAACATGTTGGTTATTGTCCTAACTTACCACTTGCTTTCAAAAAGCAACAAATAAAAAACAATGCAAGGAAATGTGTTAAATTAAAATGTAAAATTAAGTACATACAATAGCAGCTAACGCTAGCATTTGCCAGAGAAAGAGAAATATATATAAGTTATCCTTCATTACAACAGTTGACTTTGATAAATTTGGATTTTATCAAAGTCTTAAAAGACAAGCTCAGAAGCAAATCTAAAAGCAAACTTTCAATTTTAACTTAACGTAATTAAAATTTCTTCGGCGTTCATAGTTTGAAGTTTCTCGCTAGTTAGCTAATTTTTCCTTTGTTTCGCTTTCACGACTAGCCGACCGTTTTAAGATGAACCTATCTAAGGAAGTTTGCCTTTGTTGCCCTTTCAACATGTTGCGATTAGGACGAACACAGGTGTCGTCACAAAGGTTTAATGCACGACCACTAGCCAACTTGTCCGAATGTCTATTTTTATAGTTTTGATAGATAGCACCGCCCTTTTCAAATAGCGTCGTTTCAGTTACGCTGTCACCGGTGAATTGTTTATATTTTATCCAATGCCTGAGCGGTCTCTCCATCAGCGGTGGTGAAGATCGCTGCGCCGTTTAGAAACTACGGTTAGTATTTTTGCGAGCTAAATGTCCTGAATATAATCTTTCGGTTTGATAATTGTGGATGCATTTCTGTCATATTGCTGAGCTAGCTCAATCATGCATGCACATTTCGCATATTTTTCAAAAAATAATGTTCCGTTTAATATCAATTGTTATCATTTGCTTATTCTTTGCATTATTTTTTCATTTTACTGGCAAACTTTCGGTCTACGCACAGTACTTTTAATTCACATAATTCTGCACTGAAAATCGCGCACAAAAGCACGGTACAAAAGTATAACCTGTGCAGTTGAAAAATACAAATTGATGTTGTTGTCATAAAACACCTCCGGCATACTTGGCAACTGACTCACGTGCTCGTATCTCAAACATGGCTCGTATGTTAATGCTAAAACTTGTTTAAAAGCTGGCTCGTATCTCAAGTTTCTCGTACGTTGGAGCACTCGTAAGTTGAAGTATTACTGTACATACTTGTAACTAAGTTTTAATATGTATTTTTAACTATTTAAATAAACTACGCTTTCTCATCGACTAAAGTTTTATTACCTATGTGTTTACGGTTTTGTTTTCACAATACCTAATAACGAATAACGCCTAACACAGCAAGGTCGAGGATCGTTTCTCTTTCATTCATTGTTAGAAGGCCATATTTGTTATTCCGACGTAATTAGCACACCGACTCCCAAATTTGAATTTTGAGAGAAATTTTTGTTGATATTATACGACAGAAAATATAATACGTACAACAGGGTGATCGTAACCCGAGGAGGCATTGTATATTATACAACCAACAGGGTACAATCGTTTTTTATATAAGGAGTTGTCTTTCTTACACAATTATGCACAATTTTTACAAACTGTTTGGTACCTTTGCTTTTTGATTCCTTTCATGCCTTACCAAGTTACTTAATAGCTGAAGCCTCAAGTGAGTCCAATCTTGATTTATATGATTTCTTAATCTCTCCATACTTATTACCTTCACTTTGTCTACCAGAGAAGAGAGTATGACTACAACACTACTGTCATCAACCTGGCAAGTCAGTGCTCACAGCAGGATCCTGACTGGAGCTATAACAGTACAGATGTATTCTCATATGAGTTTACTGATCTCAAAGTTTTCACAGAATATATATTTAAAGTATTTGCTATCAACACCAAAGTTCCCTCAGTTGATGAGATATCTTTGACGACCAATGAAGCAGGTACCAACAATATTTAGTTAGCATTACAAAAATCGCTTTGGAATTACTTCTCTAGCATCTCCGCAATTTACAGGGTGTTTGAATATTTTCATAAAGATAAATGTTTATGATTTGAATGTTACTAGTTAGTCATTGTAAGTAAAAATACTCTGAACTGCTAACCAGTGTAACACTTATTAAAGTCTCTGTACTCGGTTCTCTTTTCTCTCCATCATTTTAAATGTTATAATAGTAGCTGTCACATAATCACTAATGATTATACTGTAGAAAAGCTTCCTGCTACACTAAAAACTTGCTCATTTCTCTGTTATTTAATAAAACCCTTATGTTTGCTCAATCATTTCTATAAAATGTTTACTGTTTGGTGACAGGTCAACTCTAAACTTACTATTACTCAGCTAAGAGCTGGGAAACCCTGCAGTTGGCTAATAGTCTGGTTTCTGTATAGTTACTAGTAAATTCTTTTGATGTCTTGTGATTTGGTTAGTTTTAAATATTGCGAAACTGTTTCTACGTCTAGTTTATGAATAAAAAATTTTAGCACGGATAGAAGCAAAGATATAGTCATGAACCTGAAGAATCTTACCCTTCACATAAATGATCAGTTATGACTAGTGTCTTTGATTTAACGTCCAATGCGCGTTCCTAGAGTTTTATTTCTATGTCCTACAGCTCCAGGACCTGTTAGAAATCTGACCATAGACCCTGAGGCTAGGATCCTGTATGTTAAATGGCTGCCTCCGAGTAAAGCTAATGGAGTCATCAAGGAGTACAGTGTCGAAGTATTTGAGAGTGATAATGAAGTTGAGGGTGCTAATCCAGTCTTTAGTTCCAATGTAAGCTATATAGCTATTAGCTATATCTATCATTTCTATATAGCTTTGCCTTCGATGACATTTTAGAACTTTGATTTTTCTCTTCCAGACTACTGACACTCACCTGAACGTAACTAAAGAAATCAAACCATACACCAATTACACCATATCAGTCAGAGCAAAAACTGGGTTTGTAGAATGGGGACCAGTGACCACCAGTTTACCAGTCACCACTCTCCAGTCTGGTGGGTTTATACTTCACTAGTAGTAGCATCTCTAAGTAAACTTTTGTTGGTGATAGGAAAAGTTTGATCTATAGAACTGATTTGTTTGAAGTGTAACCAGCACATTGCAGAACTGATAAGTCTTAAAATTAAAACTAAGGAACCTACATGTAATTTCCATTCTATTAAATGTTCAATAAAAATAGTGTGCATTGTGGGGAGACAATTACACTTATATTGAACATCTATGTTTTTACTGGATGACTTTAAGGGAACAGTACTTCATAATTAATCAAATTTTGTCTGTTTGTTCCCATCAGTGAATACCCAATAGGTCTGTATAAACAAACCAAACACTAGACCAAAATTAAATGTCAAGTATTAATAATACAACCTGCAGATAGTTTATGTACCACGATTCGCTGTGAGAAATTTGTTGAACAGGAAGAGGTTACAGCAAAAAACTTGAGAAGGGACATTTATTTTTGTGTATGTATATAATTTTACCTAAGCAAATTTGTGTGATTTACCTGGATTTTTGTCAACTCAACACCCTCAACTCACCCTAGAATAGCACATTTTTGTTGAAGCAAAACTGATAGAACAACACACAATTCTAGTTCAGTAGGAATTATAAAACAACACACACATTTAATTAAAGCAAATATTCAAATTTATCACTGGCAAACTATTTTATTGAGTCTTAGTCCTGTCAACAGAGTAGAAATTATAATGATGATAAGAAACATGTATCCTGAGGCTGCTGTAATAAGCACTATATGAGAGCTGGTTTCACAGACACTTGATGAGTGGAAGTAGAATCAGGGTTTGAGTGTGAAGATAACTTCATTTATTTTTTTTAGTGAAGAGTTAAAGTTAGTAATTAGCTGGTAACCTTTAAATATCAATTCTGTTATTTTAGCTCCAACAGCGGGTCCAGCAAACTTCCAAAATACCAGCTGGGAATCCCTGAGCATAACTTTGACCTGGTCTGAGATTCCCCAAAAACATAGAAATGGAGAAATTCAGTACGTGAATCAGCTGACTTTCTCTAACAAATTATGTCATTAAGATTACCTTCATGTCTTGCTCTACAATCCGTCTGTTCCAAACTGCATGTTTCAAGCCCCATTTATTCAACCACATGATAAACAGTGTTGAGATAAAATATTTCAGGACCACTCATGCAAGCCATTTCAAGCATACCAGTAATCTATAATTTTTTTTAGCAGTATCAAATATTAAGACATTGTATGCTCCTCCATTCCTTGGTTGATCTCAGGTTACCTAAGTAATCATGACTGTGACATCTCAAGTACATAACTGTGTGGCATCTTGGCATATCCATGGTACATTTTGTTAAATGAGACCCTCTCTGTTGTTTGGTGAGAGCTTTCATGAAATGGCTGATCAAACAACATCAGTCATGTTCAATGTTGGCTGCATAGTTTACTCTTGCTAATTATAATTCAGCAATATTTATTATTGTGGTTTATTCTTTGAGTATGTGTTTTGTTTCAGATCAGTGTAACAACTCAAGTCGCACTTGAATTGCGTTGGTTGAAGTTTATGAATTTTATAAAAATCGTTTCTACCCCTGTTTGGGCCACTTTTTAGCTTATTTATATGTTTTTGGATTTGTATACAATTTTAGGCCTCTGTTATGTCAACACTTGCTTTTTCATTTAAAACATTTGTTTTGTGGTTAATTGGTACGCCTATCTGCAATGCAGTGCTTCTAACTATAATTTAGTATATCAATTCTGGCACCATCTCATTGTGTGCTTCTCATTGCTCATTTATTGTGTGCATTAGTTTTTTACAAGCGAGTATCTACATTCAAAGAGTTTATTTTGATTTCACTTTTAAACTGCTGTTAACAATGTTGATTGTAGAGGCTACATGCTGAGATTCAACCTCTCTAGCGGTGAATCTATCATTAAAAGTCTATCCAAGGATAGCCGAACTGTAACTGTGTCTGTGGACAAGGCAAACACTGACTATGTGTTCAAGTTAACAGGCTATGTGGTGATAGATGGACAGCGTATTGAAGGTTCAACAGCTAACTTTAGGGTCATGTCTAAACCAGCAGGTAAGTTATACCCGTGTTTACCATTCCCAGGCTAATCTAATATAGATCTTGTCTTTTAATATAATATTGTAATTGTATTGCTTTTAGAATTCATCAACATGTATTTCTATCACACATAATTCAATTTCAGGTGTTGAACATCTCAGAACGCGACAAAATCAAAGTTATGACAAAAATTTGAACTTTTGCTTCAGATATCAAACAAAAGCTTTTAATTCACATTCTTTTGAAATAAATCAAGATCTTGCAAAAGAGCTGTAGCTTTAGTATTTGACTGTTGTAATTGTTGTTATGCAAGAAGAGAGTGTGGTTGTGTGTTCTGGCATGTGATTAGTAGGTCTGTGGTTGTGTGTTCTGGCATGTGATTAGTAGGTCTGTGGTTGAGTGTTCTGACATGTGATTAGTAGGACTGTGGTTGAGTGTTCTGACATGTGATTAGTAGGTCTGTGGTTGAGTATTCTGACATGTGATTAGTAGGTCTGTGGTTGAGTGTTCTGACATGTGATTAGTAGGTCTGTGGTTGAGTGTTCTGACATGTGATTAGTAGGTCTGTGGTTGAAGGCTCTGACATGTGATTAGTAGGTCTGTGGTTGAGTGCTCTGACATGTGATCAGTAGGTATGTGGTTGAGTGTTCTTACATGTGATTAGTAGGTCTGTGGTTGAGTGTTCTGACATGTGATTAGTAGGTCTGTGGTTGAGTGTTCTTACATGTGATTAGTAGGTCTGTGGTTGAGTCTTCTGACATGTGATCAGTAGGTCTGTGGTTGAGTGTTCTGACATGTGATTAGTAAGTATGTGGTTGAGTGTTCTTACATGTGATTATTAGGTAAAAGTATTAAAAGTTTTTTTGGCCTGATTCAGCCAGTTTAGTTTTCAGTTGTGATTTTTTTTAAATGGAACAGCTTTTTATCCCTAATATATTTTGTTCCTTTTTCATAACCATGAACCAGCTTTTTCTAGAATGTTTGCAGTATACAGGTATTCTTGTAGAAGTTCTGTGATACAAGTAATTATTCACACTTGCTAGAGTTATTTCACAGTATGATATTAACTGTATGTTTGAAATATTCCATATTTTGAACAGCTCCTCCGAAGCAGAACATCCGCCCGTCTCTCAGAGATTCATGGATTAGGGAGGACGATATTACTAAAAACCAGATTACATTTAAACTCACCAACAACATCTCTGAAATATTCTCCGAAGCAAATGGAAAAATTACTCACTATCAAATTATCGTTGCTTTTATAAAGGAAAATGGACCAGGTATGGTCTGTAGTTGTTATTAGTAACGCTGAACTAGTTGCCATGGTTACTAATCGCTCTTTGAAGTAATAATATTTGCTGTGGATATACCAGTTTGTTCTCTAGCTGATATGTATGCTTTACATATTCGCTTTACACTGGATTTGAACTAGCAACCTTCAACTCCCAACTTCACAGGCACGTTGAACGACTACGCTAAGTCATCCTTATAATTTTTTAATTATTTTATCTACCCTTTTTGTGATTGCAGGTTACAAGCTAAGCATATTATTTTCATTATTAATAAATATTATGTTTTGCATTTGTTTTTTCTTTTAAAAGCTTTTTAAAAGCCATATATCCATTACCTTTTTAATTTCTCATTCTCGAATGTGCCGTTTCAATTTCACCATGCCTGCTATCTCCAGTTCTTTCTAAGAGCATTTGCTAAAAACTGTCAAAGCTGAAAACATTTCATATGGACAGTAGTGCTGAGTTATCTTGAGTAGGCATTGTCTCTACAATTTTTCTTTCCGTTCGATCAGACAAAGTATCATTATGTGCTTCACTGCTTCGCGGATGTATTTAATTTCAATATCTCATTCTCACGTTTGCACTAGTATCGAGAGGTACCAGTATCGAGAGGTACTAGTATCGAGAGGTACCAGTATAGAGAGGCACCAGTATAGAGAGGTACCAGTATCGAGAGGTACCATTATCGAGAGGTACCAGTATCGAGAGATACCAGTATCGAGAGGTACCAGTATCGAGAGATACCAGTATCGAGAGGTACCAGTATAGAGAGGTACCAGTATAGAAAGGTACCAGTATCGAGAGGTACTAGTATAGAGAGGCACCAGTATAGAGAGGTACCAGTATAGAGAGGTACCAGTATCGAGAGGTACCATTATCGAGAGATACCAGTATCGAGAGGTACCAGTATCGAGAGATACCAGTATCGAGAGGTACCAGTATAGAGAGGTACCAGTATAGAGAGGTACCAGTATCGAGAGGTACTAGTATAGAGAGGCACCAGTATAGAGAGGTACCAGTATAGAGAGGTACCAGTATCGAGAGGTATCAGTATAGAGAGGTACCAGTATCGAGAGGTACTAGTATAGAGAGGCACCAGTATAGAGAGGTACCAGTATAGAGAGGTACCAGTATCGAGAGGTACCAGTATAGAGAGGCACCAGTATAGAGAGGTACCAGTATCGAGAGGTACCAGTATAGAGAGGTACCAGTATAGAGAGATACCAGTATAGAGAGGTACCAGTATCGAGAGGTGCCAGTATAGAGAGGTACCAGTATTGAGAGGTACCAGTATCGAGAGATACCAATATCGAGAGGTACCAGTATCGAGAGGTACCAGTATCGAGAGATACCAGTATCGAGAGGTACCAGTATCGAGAGGTACCAGTATAGAGAGGTACCAGTATAGAGAGGTACTAGTATAGAGAGGCACCAGTATAAAGAGGTACCAGTATAGAGAGGTACCAGTATCGAGAGGTACCAGTATAGAGAGGCATCAGTATAGAGAGGTACCAGTATAGAGAGGTACCAGTATAGAGAGGTATCAGTATCGAGAGGTACCATTATTGAGAGATACCAGTATAGAGAGGTACCAGTATCGAGAGGTACCAGTATCGAGAGGTACCAGTATCGAGAGGTACCAGTATCGAGAGGTACCAGTATCGAGAGATAACAGTATCGAGAGGTACCAGTATCGAGAGGTACCAGTATAGAGAGGCACCAGTATAGAGAGGTACCAGTATAGAGAGGTACCGGTATCGAGAGGTACCGGTATCGAGAGGTACCAGTATCGAGAGGTACTAGTATCGTTTTAATCAAAATTTTGATTAATAGTTTCTGCTGCAACAGTAACCTGTTTTATACACACTTCTATGTGTTCATTCTTAATATTAGTTCAACATTTTCATGATTTTATTTTAGTTTTTTCGTTCGTTTTAATTGTGTCATTATCAAATCATTTTTCATTGTAATGATTGTAGTAGACGATACTATCTAGCCATTAGGCTACTTGCTAGTTATTTCACATTTAAGCACTTTTACAGCTGTTTTATTTTTTCTTTAAATATATTTGAACAGCACAAAACGCTTTTCGTGATATGAAGTTTAAAAGTTAGAGCCTTAAATGTAGATGTTAAATAAAAAAAATTGTTGTAAGCACTAATTACCTGGGCAACGCTGGACATTCCTCTAGCATTCTGTTATACATGTAGGTATGCACGAACATGCGTACACATGTGTGGGGTTGAGGGTAGGTGTAGGGCATTTGCATAAATATACATGAACACAAGCGAGAAACCAATTTTTACACAAATCATTTTTAGTTCAATATATAAAACACACTTTCAAAGCAGAACAGTTTTTACAGAATATCCGGATCCGGATAGTCAACCAAAAACCTGGGGTGAAGCTAAAAAGACGGGAGAGGCTTATGCTATCTTCGATAGAAAACGCTGGACTCTTGCCCGGAGGAAGAGGTGGGAGAAGTTTATTGTTAGATTTAGTCTTTAGTCTATGACGTATTTGTTGCACATAGACCTCCTCAGCTTAATTAGCCTGTATAGTTTTCCTTGTTACCTACTTTTTTGTCAGCCTATGAAAAGAGAACTCAAGGCACTATTCATAGATTTATATGAATATATTATAAGTAGTTTTAAATTAGATTTCAAATAGAAGTTATGTTATGACCTTTATATCTTTGTATTTTTATGCCAATTTTGGTGATGAAAGCGATAGTTCAGAAGATGTACATGTATAACAAATTTATATAAACAAAGAGTTGTTTCCCCTCAATTTAACCAACACCGGTTGAAAAGCTTTTTGTGACCACTTTTTCCTGAATTTGATTTAATGATTGTTCGAGTTGATAACTTTAAGAGTTCTCTCCTTATGATCTACTTCCTGTAAAGGACTAACTTTTGCTTCTGTTGTAAATAAATCTGAGAGGTTGGTAAACTTGGCTTGTCTGAATATCTTGCTTCCCTTTGTCAACTTTGAGAAAGTAACCTTTTGAGTTTGGACAATGGTTGGTGAAAGGATGTCGTACCTAATAGCTGTGCACCTAGTCTACTTTCCTTTTGTGACTGCCGCTATTTTCAGGGATGTGAGTAATGGGCCTCTTACTGTTTTCAGGGATGTTAGTAGTGGGTATCTTACTATTGGAAAAGATACGAATTGTGATCATGGAACTAAGGGCTACTGCAATGGTCCCCTCGAGCCCAACACAGAGTACTGGTGAGTTTTGGCTCCTTCACGCTGGCATATAAATTGGACCTGAGTGCTCCAAATTTTGAAGCAAGTGTTAGACAGGTTTTAGAACCTCTAGGACACATCCAATTTTACAGGTACAGTCATACCTGGACATATGAGTATTTCAACTTACGAGAAATTTGAGATACAGTGGAACCTCGGTTCTCGAACATAATCCATTTCAAAAGGTTGTTTAAAAACCTAGTTGTTCGAGATCCGAAACAATTATTCCCATTAGAATTAATGTATGTAAATTTTAATCCATTCCAAGCCGAGAAAAACTTTGGTAAAGTATTTTTTCAACAGTTCACACCCTAAACTGTACTGTATACTACATACTATAGATAAAAACAGGTAAATATAAGATCGTGTTTATTTTTAATAAATGATTTTCTATCTATGATTATGAAAACAGAAAACAAAAAGTAAACATTTCGTACGCTTTGCTCTTAAAACATCGAAAACATTCTAGGTAAAAATACAATACCAGAAATTGCAGAAATTGATATTAAAACAGAGATTGTGTGAAAAGAAAATATAAACAGGAATGACACTTTTACTTTACATATTTAAAAGTGAATCTTTGTCTAAAACAATTTCTGGTAACTCGACTGGAGGAGTTTTCTCCCTGGCAAATCTCTTCGGTGGAGGGACGTCCTCCCAAATGGTTCCTTCCTTTTTGTAAAGAATTTATGAAGCGTAACTTGCTTCTCCCTTTGTTAACGAATGTTTCCATGCTGTTTTCGGAGCTGTTCCGAACGTTTAATTCTAATGCGCATGCTGTGGTTTGGTCAAAAACCGAATTGGTCGAGAACTGAAGCGTTCAAGAACCGAGGTTCCACTGTACAAGAAAAATTCAGAGCAAATTTTTGCTTTTCGATACGAGACAAATTTGATATATTAGCATACAAGACAGTTCTTGATGCAGTCGCCAGGTGGCAGAGTACGCAAAAGGCCGCTTACTGCAACAGTGTGGCTCAGTTATTCTTTTGATCAGTTTAAAAATGGTATAAAAGGGCTGGTTACAAGTGAAGGTGAAAGCGAGGCAAAAAGAGACAAACTAAAGAACCGAAAACAAAAACCAAGTTGGAATAAAGTTTCGTGTAACAAAAGATTAAATCTTATTTTGATGTGTATGCTGTATGTAGAGTAAGCTACGTTCATCCAAGTCAGATTTAAGTTCATGTTATGTTACTCCGTGCCATGAAAGCGTAGCGTACCGAATGTGTTGGCATCAAGTCTCTCTCACGCTGCCGTTAGCCGCTACCGTCTGCCTCGAAGGTAAGAGTTTTTGCAGATCATAATTGCTAGATACTTATTTGTTGCTTGGAGCGTAGGTCGTGAATCAAAACAATTATCAACACTTTACTCCATGGTAATATCTTGTTTTTATGTGGCTTAACGCAGAGGTGAAAATGGATTAATTTGTATTTAGTTGTTTTACCTAGGAAGATTTGAGATACGGATTGACATACGAACGTGGTCTTGGAACGCATCAGGCTCGTGTGTCGAGATATGACTGTGTTAGCTCTTACAAGGTGACCGTTTACTCATAAAAGGCATTGATTGAACTGCTCAAATGGATTTGAAATGTTTTCATTAGCCTCTGATTTTACTCTACAGCTATGTATTGCGCAACAACCTCACGTAAACTTGTATCTACAACATAGCATAGGATTTCTACAAGCATAATCTTGCAAAGCCATGTAACAGAATATTCCTGAAAATTAACTAAGACCCTGGGCTAAATGAGTACAGTAGAAGCTCCTATAACGTATACCTCCTATAACGTATACCTCCTATAACGTATACCTCCTGTAACATATACCTCCTATAACGTATACCTCCTATAACGTTTACCTCTTATAACGTATACCTCTTATAACGTATTCCTCTTATAACGTATACCTCTTATAACGTACACCTCTTATAACGCATACCTCCTATAATGTATACCTCCTATAACGTATACCTCCTATAACGTATACCTCCTATAACATATACCTCCTATAACGTATACCTCCTATAACGTATACCTCCTATAACGTATACCTCCTATAACGTATACCTCCTATAACGTATACCTCCTATAACGTATACCTCCTATAACGTATACCTCCTATAACATATACCTCCTATAACATTTACCTCTTATAACGTAATCTCCACATGATGTAAAGAATTTATGTGAAGTTTCTGCTTTGTACTACGTAGAAAGATTCCATATAGCATATAGCCTCAAGTCGGGCAAGTGCTCAAATTTAATTTGAATGGTAACCTATCTCATCACACTTGCAAAAAACATGATGTCCGTATAGCGTTATCTATTATATATACAACTTCCATAACATTTTAGTTTGTTGAGATAGATTGTCAAATGTGTCGACAAAACAAAGAATAGGTAGCTGCGCGATTGTTTGTAAATACTTGAAGCACATCAATTATATCAGTACTTTTATCATATATTTCAATACTTCAGAGTCTTGGCTTTCGAATGAGCCTATATTCAATACACAAAAAATAATAGAGCTATGAAAAACAGGGTGTCAAAAGTATGTCCTGCAGTGAAAAAACACTTGTTTGTGGTTCCGACAATGTGATGTCATAATTAGCATTTAGCCTTAGGTCATTGATCCCTTTCACTGCCATTGAGGCTGCGCTTTTTTGTGACAATTGGTGCTCTTAAACCCAGAGAGCGCTAATAATAAACTAGCATTATAGATAATCAACAATGCCCGGGGATCGTGCTAACGCCCGACCAATACAAACACATGTTCTGGGTTATTAGATTTTGGGTGATTGTTAGAGTTTTGTTTTTCCATCCTTTCGTTCATTTTAAAGTAGTAATATTATTGAGGAATTCGTATCACTTTCCATGCTGAATTCTAAATATGGTTATGCTTCAATAAATATACTGTCGTTGATAAAGGTAATGGAATCACATCGATTAAATTGTGACCTGCAGTGGCGTGGCCCTAGGACTATATGTAAACTGCACTCTTAATTAGCCTCAGTCATGCCCCCCCCCCCCCCGCAACATCACAATAAAAAGAGAGGGCTAGTGCATAATATCATCGGGAAACATAGTATGGTGCTTGGAATCTGAGCTATTTATCATAGATATAATCTGTACATGGAGAGCTAATGACTCTGGTTCTCTGGAGTTGTAGTACCTTATGCCACTAGCGTCATTATCGAAGTTGATAAATAAGCAGTAAGAGCACACAACACCGAATGTGAAAATTGTGACGTCATAATTTGTGAGCCTATACCATTGAACATTGATGTGGTCGAGCTCTAGGAAATCCTATAAACACCAACCAATGTCTGTCTCACCATGTCAAACAATGGCTCGTTTGAAAGCCAAGATATTGAAGAACCTGAATAAGTTGAAACAGCACTGATATAATTGATGCGCAATCAATTTGCGCAGCTGTTACAGCGGCAGTCAAACAATCTGAATGTCACGAGTTGGAGTATCGTCAAATGTTATTTTTTATCCCAACCTGAACGCCTGTATGCAGATAAACGACGAACAAGTAGTACCGCTCTTTGTATAGTAAAAATATATTTTGTTTTATTGTGGATGAATAAAATATATGTTATTATTTTTTGCTTTGCAGGGTAGACTTTGCTGTTTAAAAAAAATTAGCAAATCATTGTTAATGAACATCTAAGATCTGCGCTCTTCATCAAGTTATTGTAAAACTTCCGCAATCTCAGTCTATATAACCAGTGAAGTTGATCATAAAAAGTAGAAAGATTGTCGATGCAAACCAATAATGCTGCAGTTACTGTAAAGCTCACAAATTAATAAGTCATGCCTAGTTTTTTCCTTTAGTGTGGCCGAAGGGTGAGTTTGGAAAGTTTATGGAACAGATTAGGCAGTTTGCACGTATTTTACTGTTCGTGTAACGTAAAATCCCTATAACGTAAATGTTCCTGGAACAGATTGTTTACCTGTACCTAGGAGATTACATCAGTGCCATGATTGGCTAGATGCAAACTCGGCAATGTTCTGTTCATTTTGAGAAATTTAAATAGCTGGCCGGGCCAATTGACCTTTTGACTTCCTGTAGCTTTACCAGCACGCGGTAATGGTAATTGATCGAACAGTTGATAGGAGTTGTGTCACCGCCATATAAACTGTCTTTAACCTGGCACTAATTAATGTCCATTCAAATCATAGGAGATCACAACTTCTGAGTGTGAGTTAGTTTCACTCCTTCAATTCGATCTTTCTCAGATTACACCTATGTTAAGATGGACAGAATAGCAAATGGTTTTTTTCGCCTCCAACTGTTTTATCCGTGGTCATTAGCCCACAAGCCCACTCAGTGATCACAATCATCAATTATTCGGTCGATACAACATAGCGCTATTGTTACATGTATATTGCAGTGTGCTCATGAGAGGATGGACTGCAGGAGGGTTTAACGATTCCGAATGTCTTGTCGAGGCCACGACCGAGCCGGATGTACCTATGATTGTTGGTATCATTCTTGCTGTTCTTGCCTGTCTGCTCATCATTGCTGCCGTGCTCTTTGTGCTCAAGAGAAAAGGTATCATGTAAGTTGTTACGACTGGCGGCTGTCATGGTTGGTATCAGCCAAAAAAACTTGTTTTCATTCATTTTTTGTACTTTTTCTCAAAACTGGCAAGCTCTAGACAGGCATACTCTGTCTCTCAATGTAACGGACCTGGTTTACTACGTGTTGTATTTGTTGTTTATTGTTTTTGTGAGTTATTTGGGAAACTTAATATTTTTTAAAAATTTTACCAAGTTGGAAACGGAAACTTTAGAGCTCTCTAGTTATTCTAAGATAAGGCCTTTCCAGATGACAGTGATAGCCTCAGGGTGAAACTAGTAACTAAGTTATGATTAGATGGTTACAGCTCTAGTTATGTGATTGTAGGTTGCCAGAACTTTACTAGCAGTGTTAGATCAAGCATACCAGCATCACTCTTTAGAATTAGGTTATTAACTCTGGTACAGTCTTCACGAACGTTTTTGTGATGCCAAGCTCTAATGCTAAAATTATTCATTGGTAAAAATGCAGCCTCTGGTAACTCGACTCTTTATTTTGTTGGAAGTTTCAGGAAAGCCAACACAGGCACGGCTTCTAACACCATTAGAGTTCTTAGCTTTAGACCTGCGAAAAAAGAAGTTATAAATCTTAACGAGACGAGGTGAAGAGCCCTCTATTGCACACCCTTCTCTACCCAACCAAAATCCTTGGCTATTCATCTCTTACATATCAACTGCATGGTTATGAGAAAATGCTTGATCATGAATTGTTGATGATTTTGAGCCAGTTTTATTGCTACGATATTTAGTTTTTCTCTATTGCAGTTGGCTTGCTTCTCACTCGCTGACAGTACATTTTGCATTTGAAAATGGGAGTTATTTGCTCACATGATAAATAATCCTTAGTTATCGCCTCGTGTCTAGACGCATGTGTTTTGAAAGGAGTCTGAGCAGTTATTGCTGGGACAGCACGTTGGTGGTCTGTGCAAGTTGCATTGTCTTCCAAGATTAAACAGTTTTCATTGATATTCAGGAGTTATGCTCTACTGGCGATCTAGATTAAAACAGGAAGTATATCGAATAATATCTATCATGGTGTGGCAGTTTCATAAGGTAATGGCGGATTGGTCAAATGGCAATATCTGTTGTCAGAGTTTCCTTTTCTAAATTCAAGTTAGTATTGCTAAAAAGGAGCATTTATCAGGACTCTCGTGCACTAAATTTGCCTTCAAAACGAGTCAAACCAAAACCTGTATCTGGTGTTCTAGCTGGTGTTCCACCATGATATAAGGTCACATTGGGCGAGAGCTGTTCTTTACCGGTCCAGGAAACCAATAATTTTAGTTTTCTATCTGCAAAACTGTATTAAAGAAAAAGGTTCTGCTTTCATAGCGCTGCCTGTTGCGTCATTTTAATATATCGGTAGCAGTAATAAAGCATGACCCTGATTTTAAGCCGAAGTGAAATTTAAAATCAATTCCTACTAATTATCAATACATGACAGCAAGAATCTGATCAAGTCTCTTACCTGATGCTATTTTCTTGATCAGTGCATGCCTTATCACACTCCTCTGCCTCTCTGATGCTCTCTGTGTTCCGATTGGTCAACTTCAAAGCATTGTCTACCTTTTATTGGCAAGATACTAATCTATGGCAGTCACAGAAATAGTTTAGTAGCCATTCTGGTTGTTATATTGATCTGAGCCAAATAATCCCCAGAAGATTTTTATCTCTTTTTTGTAGCTCATGTTTCTCCTGCTTTTAGCTTCATAGAGGTTACTAAAACTTTGTCAGAGGCTTACTCGTGTAGCCATTCTATGCTTGTTTTTGTAAAAATCTTAGCTTATAGAGCTGCAATACAGTACAAAAGGATCCCAAGTTCCTGGTTTCATTAGTCGGCAAGGACCCTAAAGTTTATAAGCACAAAGAAATATTTATTAGCCAACTGATAATACTTTCTCTTCAGCAATGACTTGACCAATTAATGCATCGTTGGTAGCTTCGCTGGAAAAGGTGAAAAGTTGCCATCAGGGGATGAGACTCCACCCAGAGGGCAATCAGGTGTACAACTGGAACCTGTCATGCCTCCACCTCAAGCGGTTGACCAGCAAGATTTCATAGCTCATACAGATGAGATGCATCGGGACCAAGACTTCAGGTTTTCTCAAGAGTATCAGGTGAGCGACAAAGCCTGTGAATCCTAGAAGATGCCAGGTAAATATCATGCGCCCCCATCATCGAATACCGACATGGCGCAAATCTTTCCTCATTTTTAGTTTGACGGTTCATTCATGTTCAATCACTATGCATAGAAAGCCTATTGAAATTCAAAACATATTTTGTAATTTTTCAGTTAGCTACCAATTTGATCTTGGAGTTATCTGCTCTTACTGTACATTTTCCCACAGGAGACAATCCATCTCTTATACACCGAGAGGCGACTACTCACAATTCATTCAAGCAGAAACTTGACCATGTGACTTGTCAAGTTTTGCTTTAAATGTTTCTAATTCATAAGATTAACTTTAATATTTTTATTATTTATAGAAATTACGAGATATGTCAGCCAAGCATACTCATAACGCAGCTGTCTTGGGTTCCAACACCTCAAAAAACAGATGGGTTGACATTCTACCATGTAAGCCAGCTTCATTCATTTATTCGTTGTCTAGCCTAATGGTTATGCGAACAGCTTTGAACTTTCGGGTCATTGTGGGGGATTCTTTCAGTCCTCCACCTTTCATGTAGCAGAATGTTCCTGTGTGAAGGTTTTATTGTACGTGACTATGTTATTGGGGAATTTGTCTTCTTGTTTGAGAACTAGTGTGACAACCTCTAAGTTTAACTGGCTCTGTGCCTATAGACTTTATTGGAAGTCTCTTAAAGGAATTTGATAAATGTGAGATCATACTGTTGTACGTTATGTGATGCACAATGTTCACATTCTCCTTTGTCAAAAAGGTATGAATTTCTTTTAGTTGATCACTCCAGAGTAAAACTTCTACCTGCGGACGAAGAGGAGGGTTCAGACTATATCAATGCCAACTACATGCCTGTAGGTTTTCGAATATTCTAATGTATTCGGATTGTCTGCATTGTCGCAGTGTGTACAATCATCACTTAATTTGTATATATTACATACATTGTATTCTTTTTATAGAGTGTATTGTCAGTAATTACTATATTTTGATGAACTAAACTTTGTGTTAATCATTCTAATTATTGTAACAGTAGGGCTTCAAATGAAATGGATCGATATATAGTCTTGATAATCATTTTCTTCCGTCAATACCCGCTATTGACACTTTGTTTATTCTACGTTCTTTATGCTGCCTTAAACATGAACTTGCAAATATTTTAGTTGATTTTATTAGGAAGTATCTGTATTTTCTATCATTTGCGATTGTTTTTGATGTTTGAGGTGTTCTGACTGCCAGAATGTTTCAAGATTAAAATCGACAAAACTTGATCGCGGTTAAAACGCTCAGATCAATCAATGTCATCATTGTTATAGACTGGGATCTTGACATTTATAGTTTCAAAGAGACCGGCAGCATAAAGATATGTAATACTGCAACTTGAACGCATTAGCTGATATCAACTATAGCAACCATAGTAACTATTGATGTCATTTTACGAGTATTAGTTGATTTTATCAGAAAGTATCTGTATTCTCTATCATTTGTGATGTTTGAGGTGATCTGACCGCTGGGACATTTCAAGATCAGAATCAACAAAACTTGATCGCGGTTTATTGCTCAGATTAAAGGAAAAGGTGTGATTATTGGCGTCTAAAGTTGCAAAAAGACCCACGAAATAAAAACTCATAACGCTGCAACTTGAACGCAATAGTCGATATGAACTATAGCGATAGTCGATATGAACTATAGCGATAGTCGATATGAACTATAGCGATAGTCGATATGAACTATAGCGGTAGTCGATATGAACTATAGCGATAGTCGATATGAACTATAGCGATAGTCGATATGAACTATAGCGATAGTCGATATGAACTATAGCGATAGTCGATATGAACTATAGCGATAGTCGATATGAACTATAGCGATAGTCGATATGAACTATAGCGATAGTCGATATGAACTTTTGCGATAGTCGATATGAACTATAGCGATAGTCGATATGAACTATAGCGATAGTCGATATGAACTATAGCGATAGTCGATATGAACTATAGCGGTAGTCGATATGAACTATAGCGATAGTCGATATGAACTATAGCGATAGTCGATATGAACTATAGCGATAGTCGATATGAACTATAGCGATAGTCGATATGAACTATAGCGATAGTCGATATGAACTATAGCGATAGTCGATATGAACTATAGCGATAGTCGATATGAACTATAGCAACGATAGGAACTATTGATGCCATTTCTTGCATGTTTTTCTTTTGAGTGTTGTAAATGAGGCCAAGTTTTGTCAATTTTAATCTTGAAATTTCCTGGCATCCAGATCACTTTACACATAAAAAATAATCGCAAATGATAGAAAAATATTGGTATTTTCTCATAAAATTCACTAGAAGTTTGTTTAAGTTAGGTTTTAAAGGTTAACTAACAGCACAATTTTTTGTTTTATTCCACGACCAAACATGAGCGAAGCTATTGTTTGGGAGATTTATGATAAATGCATATGTGCACACAACTCACAAAAATTATTCATCAACGGCCGTCGCAAACCCTTGTACCGAAATCTCATCAACAAATTTAACCATTTTTCAATGGAGTCGTTTAAGTATAATAACGATGCAAAACACATATAAACCTATTTAAATATGTTACCAAGTCTTTATTATTTTTAGAAAATTTCCTAAACCTTACCCATCTGATCAGATTATACATAGATAGACAGATTAATTTGGCCTAAAATCATTATTAAAGCTTGAGAAGCTTTATTTTTATCAAAATTGAGACCGGCAAACAAAACGCCGAGCGACAGAGAATAGAACCATTAAGTCGTGTGCATTTCACGAAAAAAACGTACACATTTCACCAGTCTATAGCATTGTCCAATTGCCGAAGGTTTCTGTAATTAACGTAGAAGTAGGAACTGAAAAGTAATCGTTTCTTTTTTGCCAATTTCAAAGTAACTGTCATTTTGGATACTTATGAGTACTTTGGTATTCCAACTGATGTCCAAAGCAGTGAAAGTAAAGGAAACGACGATATTTTTTCTAACGATTCTCATGAGATTATTACAATATTTAATTATAAAAATAATTATTCGATTTTATAAGATGTAATTATAAGAATAAGCATTCGAATTTACAAGATCGAAGTATATAGTTACCGATGTTGGGCAATATGTTTCTGTTATTATTTTTTCTAAATAGTTTTATTAAATAGATTTTCTAAAAATCCATATAAATATCACAACTTCTTGATACTGTTAGCTATGACGTTTTGAAATTAAGCAAAGTTGTGCATTGGTTTTCTATTATTTCTGTATTACTATATTAATAATATTGGTTATTCTAATAATATCAGTGCATTTTACTTCTAGTATTGCATTTCTCCTATTGCGGGAGAGAGATATAAACATATAATCTTTCCCTTTCATTATTGCTGTTTGTTGTATATAATAACACCCACACCCAGTACATTACAGCTACCATTGCAGTTATCCTATTGCACGCAGTGCCATTTGACTGCTAATATTGCATTTCTCAACCCTTTCTTTTTCCAATATCACTTTGGTCGTGGGCTGTATGACAGGGAATTTCAAGTTATATTAACAGAGTAGCAGATAACACTACAGATTGGTGTTTGATTTGCAGGTTGATTTTAGTAAGTTTTTCAGTTTATGAAATTTGACAGCAAAATTCATGATCTGTGTAAAACCTTTTTCGAATTAGATTATCTAAAAATGGTCCATCTAGTTTCCTATTCATGAAAGCAACACATGCATTAATACGTTTTCATTGGTGACTTTCATTAATGAAATCTTTTTCAGATCAAGTTTTCAGTTTGAATAAATGAAGAATTTCTTGCTTGTGTACCTCACAAGATGTATGCACTAACCGATTTATGGAAATCTTTAACAATGGGTCAAAGGTTAATGCGGGATATATAAATACGATGCAAATTTTTTCGGTATTATAGAATCTGCTTTGACCTTGCATTATAATTATCTGCTATGCTTGGTAACAAAAATACATGTATGTGGCGTTGTGGCCAGATATAGATAATTTATCAGAATGGTGGCCAACAGACCCGCTTCTCTCTCGCATTCACGGTTTGAATGCATTCAATCATCGGTTTTGACTTCGTATATCATAAGTCTGTTTTGCCACAGAATGGACTTATGTCTCAGCTTGGAACTCGCATGGCAAGTGTTTGTCTCTCCGAAACCAGTTTTTTATTTTTGTACCATAAAAATCTTTGCTAAAAAATGAAATATCATCGTAAGTTTTGTATAGATACATGTAATGCTGTCAGTTGACCTTTAGTTTGTTCTCAATAGTTTCACTAACATCGTGTAGTTTGCGTGCATCTTTAAACACGTTTTTCCTTGGAATATGAGCAGTGCTAGGTATATGCTCACATGCTGAATGTTTTCCTTAGGGTTACTCATCAAAACGGGAATACATAGCTACTCAAGGTCCCCTGCCCGGTACTATCGATCACTTCTGGAGAATGATTTGGGAGCAGAATGTCTCAATGGTGGTCATGCTTACACAATGCATTGAGAGAGGTAAGAGATCTATCTCTCTATAGAAATTTTCAGCTGGTAGTTTTCAGCTTTTCCTAACTGAGAGAAAATTCAATGATGATGACAGAGATGATTGTCAACTACAGGTCATGAGGTCAGCTAAGGAGCCAATAGATTTGATTATTTAATAGATTTGATTTGATTATTTTCGTACGAAAATATGGAGATCGTTTGCATTACAGGGAGGAGGAAGTGTGAGCCGTATTGGCCTGAAAATATGGAAGAAGCAGCCATATACGGAGATCTTGTGGTCACGAAGAGATCAGAATCAATCTTGCCTGAGTACACCATCCGGATCTTTGATATTCAAATGGTTAGTTGGCCTTCCATACATGTAACAAGAGTATTGCAACTCTGGAGTCATCATCCTATGATTAGAAATGAAATCTTGTTTTTTTTCGGAATCATCATTTTATGAATTATTGCGACTGTAATTGTATTTTCATCTGTGTCAATTTTTTATTTGGTGGTTTCAGTGTTCATGATTTGCATAAAAAATCTTGGTATTTGTGCTGTCATCAAACAGCATTCTCTTTCTGATGTTATGAGTTCATTCTGCCTTCAGCTGACTTTAGCTATCTCAGGATGTTGAGGTTGTGTTTTCGGCAGAGAATTATTTTGCTTACAAAATCTGAAAAGTTTGAGCAAGGTGTAGCATTCTTTACCCTCCTTCCAGATATATGTTTTATTCCAGGCTATGAAATACCTTGTGCAAGTTGTTCTCATTTGTTTTTATTTCCTGCATGGTTCAGGCTACTAGGAAGCGACCTTGTATTATGTTTCACTTTACGCACTGGCCCGACTTTGGCTGCCCAGAGACTTGCGATTCACTCCTCAAATTCATCACCGACATTCGAATGCACTTCACTAAGGAGACGGGCAGGTGTGGCCCGATAGTGGTGCACTGCAGGTAGACATCTGCTTGCGGCTAACTAGATAATTCTGCATGGGATTGGCCGACAACTCGTGGCTTCAAGTAAAGGGTCGAGGCTGAACTGTAGGGAAGACGCAGGCATATATCCTACAGTTGTCATTACTTTGACTGGCATAGTCTACGCTGTCATTTATTTCAGTCAAAGCCAAACTATCAGAAGAAGCTAGTGGTGTGCTTAAAAAATTTGCTAGTATATTTGTAATATTTTCTCGTTTTCAACTGCCAATCAGCTCAACAAATACAAGATTTCAACATTAATATGGCAAGTTGATAGGTTTTGATAGCGATGTAGAGATATATGCCTCTGTCATCTGTATCTTCCTATTCACTGCATGTCTGCTGCAAGCTTACCTCTGCATGGCCACACCCTTGATTTACAGGGGGACCTAACGCGCTCGGTCAAGCAGTTTTTTGTATCATTTTGGCCTGACTTTGGATGCCCTGACAATACCTCAAGCCTGCTCAACCTAGTTAGAGTTGTGAGGAGTCACATGAGGCCTGAGGCTAAAGGTCCTCTCCTCATACACTGCAGGTATCTCTTCTAGCACGGCCTCAGGCTATGTCAAGCTAACTTTGCTACTGATTGGCTGCAGTTTTTTAGTAATATCAGTCATTATGGGAGTTGCGAACTTTTTTATTAACAGCTTTCCTTGTTCAGTTTTACGTTGAAAAAACCTGTGTGCTATCTATTCACTAATTAGCTTGTAGTTTGGGTGGCGTACATATTCATGTAGGCAAAAATATTGATGGTTTTTCTATTTGTTTTGCGCTGCATGCTTGAATATTAGCTGGCCTTCTGCTTCAATATCTAAGCACGAGTTGGGTGTGGATTGCAATCGTTATTGCTTGCCTTGTTACAGAACAGCTTGCAGTTTTATGCTCTGCTGGGTATCCTAGAATTCTGTTGGGTACTCTTGAGCTCTGCTGGGCACCCTCGAGCTCTGCTGGTTACCCTGGATCTCTGCTGGGTACCCTGGATCTCTGTTTGGTGCCCTCGAGCTCTGCTAAGTACCCTCGAGCCTTTGCTGGGTACCCTGAAGCTCTGCTGGGTACTTTGGAGTGGAGATGGTTGGTCTCTGACTCATGCATTGCTAAAGTGGATCTGCATGAAGCTTTGTTTGCATTATATTGTGCTACTGCGTAGTTATTTGTTTAGTTTCAGCTAAGATGATTATTGCTCTGCATTTTCTTATCAAATTTGTTGTTTACATTGGCCATGGATGAACACATTAGTCTCTTGATGTATCAAAAGCTATTTTTGACGCATTTTCATTAAAATACGCAACTTCTCTTAATATAATTTGTCTGTTGTGCTCCTACATTGTTCTTCATTAATTATGCTTCAGGCCTTAAAATTTTGGTACAAGGTTGCCTTAGGCCATCTTCTCCAAACAAGCCTTAGTTGTTTGTTTATCCATAAAAAGGGAACATTTTCAATCCTTAGTACATTTTCAATGATTACCAGTATTTATGACTATCACTTCGCCTAGTATAATAGGAATGGTTTACTATTGAACCATGCCCGGTATGTGTTTAGGTATACATCACCACTGGTAACATAAATGCGTCACGTTGTAGTGCGGGCGTGGGTCGTACTGGCACCTACATAGCGGTCGACCGGCTGTTACAGCACATACAAGATCACGATGAGATAGACATATTTAACTTGGTGCTCGAGATGAGGAATTATAGGTGCAGAATGGTGCAAACAGAGGTAGGGGCGCTGTAGCCAGTGTTTCTTTGCAATTGATATTACTTTACCACATAATAGTTTGACTATCACTGAGATAAGTGTTACTCAGGCTGAGTAGCATTGGTACTAGAAAGACTGGAGACTGAGTAAGATTGAGACTGACAGTACTGGGACTATAGGTACTACGAAACTAAAGGTACTGCTACTACTGTAAAGTTTAAGTTACCACTGTTACTGAAAGTACTGCCATATGGGTACTAGTTACACCTTCAATACTACAATTGATGATTCAGTTGTGATACTAACTACTAAGACACAATAATGATATAATTTTCAGGATCAATACATATACATTCACGACTGTCTCAAAGAGGCTCTCCTAACTGGCATGTCCTCTCGGTACACACCAAAAGCATCACATGAGGAGGATCCGATATATCAGAACACACAAGGTTGGTAGTAAGGCTAATTGAAATAGTATAACGTTCTTTACTTTGGAGATAGGCTCTGTGTATATGTACTGTAGATATTCTCTGTGTATATATATACTGTAGATATTCTCTGTGTATATATACTGTAGATAGACTGTATATATACAGTAGATAGGCGCGGTGTATATGTACTGTAGATAGGCTCTGTGTATATGTACTGTAGATATGCTCTGTGTATATATACTGTAGATATTATCTGTGTATATATGTGCTGTAGATAGACTCTGCGTATATATACCGGAGATAGGCTCTGTGTATATATACTGTAGATAGACTCTGTGTGTATATGTACTGTAGATAGACTCTGTGTGTATATATATACTGTAGATAGTCTCTGTGTATATACACTGTAGATAGCTACTTTAGATAGGCTCTGTATATATGTTATGTAGATAGTCTCTGTGTGTATATATATTGTAGATAGACTATGTATATATACTGTAGATAGACTCTGTGTATATACACTGTAGATAGACTCTGTGTATATATACTGTAGATAGACTATGTGTATATATGCTGTAGATAGACTCTGTGTATATATGCTGTAGATAGTCTCTGTGTATATGTGTATATATCCTGTAGATAGTCTATGTGTATATATACTGTAGATAGACTCTGTGTATATGTACTGTAGATAGTCTCTGTGTATATACACTGTAGATAGGCTCTGTGTATATATATATATATATATACATATATGTACATATATATACATATATGTACTGTAGATAAGCTTTGTGTGTATATACTGTAGATAGACTCTGTGTGTATATATTGCAGATAGACTCTGTGTATATGTACTTTAGGTAGATACTTTAGATAGGCTCTGTGTATATACACTGTAGATAGACTGTTTGTATATACTGTAGATACACTCTGTGTATATACACTGTAGATAGGCTCTGTGTATATACACTGTAAATAGACTCTGTATATATACTGCAGTGATACTTCAACAGTGCAATTTCGGTAGGTAATAATCACCTGCCAACCACCTTCATTACTTCCCGCTCACTCTCACATAGCAGCAGACTATTAAAGTAATAGATGCTCCACTGTCTCTCGCCAGTATTTAAATATACAAGCCTTCTGCATTTTCTTGCCACTTATTCTAATACCAGTTTCTTTACTCATTTTAATATCAGTGATAGTTCATCAAGTCTTACTGAAGGTTTATCTATAAATTTCACTGCTGCTAATTATCATACGCTGCCTCCCCATAGGTGTCAGCATAATTATCATATGCTGCCTCCCCATAGGTGTCAGCATAATTATCATACGCTGCCTCCCCATAGGTGTCAGTGATGGATTAAAACAATTAAACTAATTCGTGTAAATTAAAAGCTTGTAGTAAGCTCATTATATGAATATAGTAAGTTTTGGTTAGTATTTCTCCGGCATCACATTACTTGGGTTCGGACAGCTTCATGGCAGCATATCAGGGATTGGTCTGTCTGTTGGTATGTACGTAAACAAGCAAGTAGTAATATTGCCGTATCATAGAGCGTGTTTCAATGGTTTTTCTATTGAAAATTAACTCGACAAACGGTTCCTTTATTTGTTCTTTTGCAATTATTTGCATTCTATCTAGAAATCATCTGTGTTCAGTCGGAACTGAGTTACGCTTGCCGTCGTACAGTGTGAAAAGAGGCATGTTTTTCTTGTGCCCTACTGGCTCAGAGACAGCTGTTGTTGGTTTTACTCGCTGGTACTGACGTAGCTTTGCTTTCAGCGATGGATCCAGAGATGGTCCTCATTGATGTTCATGGCAAGTCTGGCGAAGATGGTGCTGTGAAAAACACAGAATTATAGATGGACTGCCGTGGCGATAAGTCACCCAAGATTCCCCTTATTCCTTATAACAGAATTGTCTATCTTTCATTTCTACTGCTAATATTTTAATATCTTAATATTTTTATCTTATCACACTTTTAATGCTGCTGGCACTCACGGCTGTCTGATATTTCTCGTGAGCTCAGACTTCTAACCTCGTGAGGTCTGCGAAGTATTTCTGGTTGCTATATCTTATTTTGTACCGTCAATGAGTTCTGTACCGAGAATTTGTATGCTCATGAAGTTGCTATGCATCATTCTATCTTTGCCTAGTTTTTGTGTTTTATGCTATACGTTTTCAAACATTTTATATCAAAAATACGCTTGGTGACTGTGTGCCTGTGCATCATTTGTGATACAAGATTTTTGTCTAATGACAGTTTGATTGGCACTTATCTATCATTCCTTCACCTTTAGTAGTAGGCTAGTCGTGGATTTTACTCTTATTAGGGATAAATAATCACCCTGCTCTTTGATATTGATCAACTGGTTATGTATTCGATTGTGAGCCTTAATCGTTGTGAAGTTTGTCTCTATCAAGATTTTAGGACCGACTCATCATAGCGGACCAACATGGTGCCTTTTAATCATATAGTTTAGTATTTTCTTAATAAATCATTTCTCATCTAGTTGTCGGTCCTGTTGAGCATGTGTAAAGCATTTTGAGACTTACAAGTACGTACGTGTTAACAGCGGAGTGAGGTCACATAGTCTTGTATCATCGCTTGTGTAGATTCATGGTAGTCCCAACACTCCACCTTTAGTCTAATACTGTAGATTCGGTCCCAACACTAGAAATTTAGTCATAACACTGTCAGACATGGTTCCAACAATCCACGTTTAATTCCAATACTGTAGACTTGGTCTGAACACTCCACTATTGGTGGAAAACCAGACTCCGCAGCTTTATTATATCGCGTCTTGTTTTGCGATGTGGCCTGTTTCTTACAAAATGAGATGTGCAGAACTAAGGTATTCAAAAGTATGATTGCACAAATTGGTGCGTGTCTGAGAAAAGAGGCTCATAGAAACATAATGATGTCATTCAAGCTAAGCTATGCGCCGCAACAACATTGTTAACATTACTGCTAGAATTGAGAGGACTTATAAAAAGGAAGTCAAGAGTTGTAGTCACTAGTCGTAGAACAGTTTTAGCAGGTTAGACTTTCTGGGTGTAAGGCAGCCAGTAAAACTTGACTCACGCTGCCAATTGTATAGCATTGCATCAAGTTGTAATTGAAAATGCATTTGCTGCTGATACTTTGTTCAGCTTTTCCTGTTAGGATCACCTCATGTTAACGGTCTTGCTCTGTATGTACACTGTATGTATAGTTTATCGTAGGGTAGTGTGACTCAAATCACTGACCTGTTGATCATAAGCAGCCACCAAGCCATAGTTGTCACTGCTGATATGGATTGTATTTTTGTATTCAAACTGGCATAGAGACCTTTGAAAATTGTGATCTTGTGTGGATAAAATACAGGTCACAGATATGTCAACGCAAGGGATTAGCCAGCTCTGTCAGAAACCACCGTTGCAGGTTGACATAAAAGACTGCATCATATTGGATTCGAACTCACAACACTCGGCATGGCAGACTGATACACTACCTCTCTCTAAGTCCTGTGAGGCATTGCAGACTGTAACACTAAAGCCTGGTTCCTATATCGATTGCGAGACTCTGGCGGTAACTTGCGCAGCAAAACGTTTGCGACGCTAGGCTCGACGGCACCCGTTCGCATATAAGCTGCATCGCTAAACATAATCGGGTAATCAAATAAAATGTTCGCTCGCCATGCCGTTTCTATAATGGTGACTTTCACCTGTACAGTGCATTTCGGGAAGGTTTTGCCTGCGGCCTTTTGCGAAATTTGAACAGCACTACACTATTGCGTTGTTGCCGGCGACCACTGGCGGTACCCGGCGCGTAGGTTCCCATTTCACCGCTGATAGCCTGCGGTGATGTCGCCAGTGCTTTGCGACATATATGGGAACCAGGCTTAAATCGTTCTATAAGTACCATGTCATGTGGGGGTTTGGCAGACTGATACACTTTCTCTCTCTAATTACCATGACCTGTGAACACTGGGCAGACTGATACACTTTCTCCCTCTAATTACCATGTCCTGTGAGGATGTGGCAGACTGGTACACCACCTCTCTCTAAGTACCATGTCCTGTGAGGACGTGGCAGACTGGTACACCACCTCTCTCTATGTACCATGTCCTGTGAGGATGTGAGCAATAATTTTTTTCCAATTCTTCCTATCCCGTGTTCTTTTCAACAATTCTTGCTCTGATACCTCTGCTCGTTTTCTTTCTGATAATTGAGCTGCCATCCATTTGCTTCCCAACTGATCAGGCAGTTCCAAGTTCCGACTAGCAGTCAAGTACCGCCAAGTTCTCTAGAACCTTCTTTCGCAAGATGTGTCCAAAAACTCCTGCTGTCTTTTCCTGACTGTTATATTAAGTTTCTTTTCATCTCTGCTCTTGTTTTTGCTCTTCTCTAACACTTCCACAGGTGCGGTAGTAGGATGTGCGGTAGTAGGATGTGTCCTAGATATTCTAAATATTCATCTTAGGAACCACACTTCTACTGATTCCATTCTTTCTTTCACTCGAGTTGAAGTGGTCCAACACTCAATGTCCTACTTTAGGATAGAAAATACATAATTCAGCGCTCTTAGCTTGGTATCCATAGACATTTTCCTGCTTTTCATAAGCTGTCCCATTTTCTGAAAAGCATATTTTGCCATTTTTATTATTTTGATTTCTGAGTCATATTTTCCATAATTCATTATAATACTTCTTAGGTAGTTGAACTTACTACACTATCACTCACTATAATTGTAAGCATACCACAATTTTAGTATAATTGTGCACATACTTATTCTCTGCACTTTATTGGTACACCTGACTATCTCTCACGGCATATTAACTGTTAATCACTGTTAACAATCACAATCAGTCCTATGAAAAATATAACATCTTGTCACAATTATATGTTTAAATGTTGAGCTAAATGATAAAAGACAATCACATTAAATAAGTCAAACCTTTTGTTCTATTTTTATTTTATTTCAACTAGTCAAGCAGTGATTAAACAATATTACAGCAACTTGGCAGAAAACTGAAGTGGGGAGCTGAAATATTATCTTTACTTGCATAGATATTGCCCAGATACTTACCTCACTTTGGTAGCAGCTTTTTAACCTCCAAATGAGAAAGATCTCTCTAGTTGTAAAACTTTGGCTGATGCTGCTACGCTTTGCATTATTACAAGTAGCATAGCGTGACAATTGTGAACATCGACAAACAATAAATACTTCAGTGTTGTGTTGAATGCTTAAACATACACTGTTACATCTGTAGGTGAAATAGTTGTTGAAAATCATTGTTTTATTAATTAATATAAAAAGTTTATTAGTATGGTTTTAAGAAAAGCTTTGGATTCTATTATTTTAGCCTTTAGCAGCAAAAAATTAAATCGGCCATTAAAAAATTAAAATTTGACCTGTATGGACTGCTTATATTATTTATATTTTTGCATAAAGTAAAGCATTTGCAGACTCCTTACCCACTCCATGGCCTGGGGTACTTACAGAGATCATACCATATACTCTGTATGTACATTGTTCAATTGCTACAACTTGCTTGTTCTATAGCAATAACTTGGTAGTTCTATGGAAATAACTTGATCATTTTATGGAAATACCTTGATATATCTATAGAAATGACTCTATAGTTCTATGAAGTTCATAGTTCTATCGCAATAACTTATTCATTTTATGGAAATAATTTAACAGTTTAATTTTATTGAACTAAATCACTTTATGGAAATAACTTCATAGCTCTGTCGAAATTACTCCATCATTCTATGGTAATACCTTAATCATTCTATCAAAACAACTCAATCATTCTATTGAAATACCTTTATAGTTGTATTGAAATAACTCAATCATCCTATGGAGATAACATCATAGTTCTATAAAAATATTTCAATCTTTTTAGTAGAAATAACTTCATAGTTATAGAAATAGCTTTATACATCTATAGAAATGCTTTTGGGTATCAGCCACCATTCTTTAAAAAGAAATCTTAGAATGGTTTCTGTGGTATGATTTCCTAGTTAGTAGCACGTGGACCTTTATCTTTACACCTACTAAAAGAAGTCATCCATTGTAAACAACTGTCATGTTATCTAATGACAGTTGTGAGAGGTTATGCAAGACAAAGGAAAGAATAATTAGCTAGCATACTTTGATTACTCGCTCCATGGTGTTGTTTGCAGATAACAATTACTATTGATTTCCTACTTGGCCAAGAGAACCATATTAAACACTGGTGTGATTAGTATGTAGTCTTTGGTAGACCAGACATCTTAGCACATTGCATCTCCTTGTTATTACTGAGGGTATAAAAGGGTTCAGATAAATACCAGATAAATCTAGATAACTTGAGACTTTTTTCATGGAAGGATGAGCATTGTAGAGTTATCTCCTCTGTTTCCTTCTGCTTCATCTATCAATAAATCAATTGAAAGAAGTCCATCACCAGTGAGTAGAAATGGATCGATTGGGTAAGTTGTAACAAAGCTTTTAAGATTCAAATATGTTTCCAAGCTATTCTGTAACAAATTGTGTTTTCTATGTTTATAAATATAGTTATTAAGTACATGCACGACATCTGTGAGATGTTTTATTACTACTAGTGCACTGAAAGTTCTGTGCACTATGAGAGATCATCACATGTAATAACAATGTGCACAAGTATTCTTATATGTAGAAAAATTGTCGAGTTGTGCAGATGGTAGCTCACTTGGCTGGAATCTGAATATTTGGGTTTGATTCTAGTGTGGGGCAATCTTTTTTCTATACACTCCTAACGTGGCATGGACAGACTTTGGATATGGCTCTTATTATAGCAAGGATTGTGATATCCAGTAATAGAGTACATAAAATGCCTTAAAAGCCTGTTTTGAAATGTTGGTGACACCATTTTGATGTTGACTAGTACGCTCGGCAGTCCGCGCACAATGAGAGATCGTCATGAGTAATAAGTATATGGAAAATTATTGAGAGAATGGTTCGGGCTCTAGAGTAGTGTAAGGGTAGTGGCTTGCTTTTGATTGTGATGCCTTGGGCTCGATTCCCGTGTGGGGTAAACCTTTTTATCACTTTTACTGTGGCTACAGACGGAGGGCCACTGCTCTTATTATAGTATAGATTTCCTGGTGAAGTAAGTTTGTAGAAATATCTATGTTTGCTTTGATAGCTTTAGTTCTATTCTCTCCTTGTTTTTTTAGAACAACAGTTGCACAGACAATGTTTTTAAGTTCATTTCACATGCTCTAGGTCTAATTCTGACCTTTGTTGTAGCAAATCCATTTTATTTCTTTATTTTTACATGTTTTTAGCTGGCTGCAGTGAGTATTTAACATTAAAATGTTGTGAGCGGAATTGTTGTATTAGCCTTTCTCCATCAGTGTATTACAAACTTTAAAGAGCAACACGCGTATCAACCTTGTCAAGTTAGAGCTGTTTTATACTATATGGTGTTATTCTAGCTTTACTACAACTTTTAATAGTCGTGGCTTTAGAAGGTTCAGTCTTTTCACCAACTAGACCAATAGAGCATGAAGTTTAAACTAGCCTTGAACTTTGGGGTTAATTTGTTATGATAAATTCAAAAGCTGGTTTTATAAAACTTAAATCTCTGTATAGTTAACTAAGTTCACATCTACACACGATGAATAGAAATTACACAGACAAACACTTACACTATGGCTATGAAATGTAAGTAAACAATCCTCTTCTTTTAGCTTTTGCTGTTCGGAATATTTTGCTATTACGACTGCAGAGGGTTGTCTGCCTTGTGTAGGATTTACTCCAACCATTCATGTGACTTGGCACAGAAGCAATTGTGGTTCATTGTCCTTTCTACCCCTGCCATTGTCCTTAAGCGTCTCAAACCATCAACCTGCTGATTATAAGCCACCACCCTAACCACTGAGCCACCTAAATGATGTTCCTGAATAAAATACACTAAATATGTCCCCAGTGTGTGATGTTGTTATATAATAGTTCAGTCACAAGGGTCAAAAGTTCAAATATTAGATTAGTAGAAAAACATTCATTCAAGCTAAACATCAATGTCAATTAATGTCAATGCTGGGAATCCAGTTGGAAAACTGCTGTTAGCAGGATTATTAACCATAAAGATTAGATCAAATTAGTTAGAGATTTATATTGTTCGGAATTGTAGACGATATTAAAACTTGTTGATTGGATGTAGCTATCCCGCAACTACCTATTGCAGCAGAGAGTAGCAAATATTCATGCTTGCTTACTCCTGCGTAGTAGGAGAGTTGAATGTTTGATCCAGTAGTAATTATATAACAATAAGCACCACATGTCTCGGTCTTTTGTTAGAAATATAGTCTTTCATGTTATGAGCTTCTGACAAGGTATAACTCAATAACAGGCGCAGTTAAACATAGTTCATAGCCTGTAAGCAACCCGATACATAATAGTGGCATAGAGTTGGAGGATTAGTTGCCTCTTACAAGGACAGACAATCATATCATCGCTCTGCTTCTGTAGATATTGAAGTAAATAGAGTGTCAAAAGGTTTTCAAAAAATTCTGAGTGTTGTTTTTCATGTACTGCGATTAATATTCTTGACTTTTTCGAAAAGGCTGCTTGGCGGAAAATTGTTAAATTTTTTACAACAATTTTCTAGTTGGTTTAAACTTTATTTCGAAAAAGTATTCTGCTATTAGGTAGCCGCATGGCAACACAGACGCCTTCTAAAGTTCCTATATATTCATAAAAAAACAAGTTTTGTATGAAGGATCTTTTAAGGAGTGGTCGCGCGAGAGCCGAAACAAACTAAACGACACAAACCGACGTCGGTGTCAGTTGTAAACTGTTCATCCGAAGACGTTTCTGGCTGAAACGAACCATTTCTGGCCGAAACGAACTATTTCGGTCATGCTCGTAATTTTGTGGCCGAACCCCTGCTTTTATTGGCTGGTTAAAATTCTTGTGAGCACGTGTCACATTTTTTCTTATGTGTGTGAGCAAAGTTAAAAAAGAAATGGGACGATCCATTTATTTCTTTAATTAAACAACCTGAGGCAATTCACGACCAGGCTCACTCGGACTACATAAAAAAGATGGCATCATTTACAATATTTGGTCCTTCATTTCGAATGAAATGAGAGCACAAAACTAAATGGAATTCGTTGGTGAATAAGCAAAATAATTAAAAGACGTCATCCATTGCCATATGATGGTATATTGTAAGATTTTGCCAGGCTTCAGTCAGGCACAATGTAGCTTGTGATTGTGTTGCATAAATGTAAGATGTTGCACATAAGTGTTGCATAAATGTAAGAGAATGGGTGTGGTTTTCTTTTGTGTAGAATAGAAGTAGATATGTAGAAGTAATGTGTCATACTCATCCTGATGAAGAATCGTTGACTGATTTATTTATGTAAAACCACAGTTCTATGATAAAGACTGTTTTGGTTTGTTATGTACTCAGCATAGAAAAATATTCATATGTTAACAAACAAATAATATTGTTGATGGGAAGCGTTGGCAAAATCTTTGTATCGAGTCATTTGTTTTAAGCAGCTGAACGATCTTCTGATAAATCTGCTGCGTAATTATAATTAACAATTGTTCCTCAAGGCTTTTTTGTTTACAATAGAAATGATTAGCTCAAATACATAAAAACTACCAATGAAACAGTGTCCTGTTTTCCTGCGTATAGTATCTAGGAATTGGGGTGACTTGGGATGCCTCGTGACATGTGACTTAGCCGAACCGAACCAACCTATGAACCGAACCAAACCTAAGTCGGTTCGGCCATCGTGTGACCTCGGCCAATTTGTGTACCAATTTATATTGTTGAATTTCTAAGCTTTTCAAGATCGAATGTGCTCATGTGACGAACTAAACTAGAAAAATAAATTTTACATATATTTAGTCAGAAAGAAACTTGTAAGAAAAAGCAAAATTATACTAAAAAACCTAATCAGAAATTCGCTCAGCACAGATCTCCTCAACAGCGGGGTTTCGATCTTTCTAGAACAATCTTATAAGTGAGATCAACTACCTGGGTTTAATGATCTGCTAGACCTCCATAAGTCCTCACCTGGTATTCCCTTTGACTGTTATTGACATTGTGATATGATGAATTATACTAAACTACCTGTACTGTAGTTTCAACTGACCAGCTATCCTGATGCTATCAGTTGATGTTTCAAGGGGTATACTTATATGAAAAATAATTGGAAGGTTCTACTTCATATTTAGTATCTTTTTGCTCTGTTAGGTCAGAGCTGAGAGACAATGGTATCCGTGGCGTTGATCAAAGGCTTCTTGAAGAACTAGTGCGGGACAACGTAGACAGGAAGTTGATTACAGAAGAAATTGAGAATTTATCAGAACAATATGATCTCAGAGCTGTCAAGTAAATCTATGAATCACTCTATGCATGGAGAGCTGTATATTTTTTAATCTGCTGATTGAGAGAGATTTACTAAACATAGAGTTAAAGATGAGCTTTCAAAACTTTAGTAGATTTTAATAGAAAGTATGAGTATTTTTATTATCTCCAAGAGATTGTTTTTGATATTTGAGATGATCCGACTTCCAGCATTTTTCAAAATTAAAATCGAGAAAACTTGATCACGGGCTAAATGCTCCGACTCAAGCCAAAGTGCGAATAGGGCATCTACAGTAGCACTTCGGCAGATACCGACAGGACAGAGACACGTAATGCTGCCACTTGAATGCAAAATCTGATGTCACTAACGAACGAGACAGGTGGCTGAGCAAGCATTTTTTTCCAGCATTTTAACCGTAAATAAGTTTTTACTACTTTAGTCTTGAAACATCCTGGCAGTCAAAGCACTTCAAACATCAAAAAATACTATAAAGTAATAGAAAAATATTGATACTTGCGGATAAAATTTACTCAAATTTTGAGAAAGTTCATCTTTAAATATGAAATAGAAAATTATATAATTTAAGCTGTTTTCAAGATTTGTAAAAAGTAAAACACTAAATTTACATTTACAATTAAGCCCCTTGGTTTAAACATGAAAATGCTGATATGCGATGCATATGTAAACATTTTTTATTGCATCCTAATAGTAAATACGTCATAACATAGATTGGTTTAATTTCTCATTACTTCGAGTAACCTACTGCAGAGCAGGTTTAAATTTGACTGCTGCTTGCTGCCAGTAAAAATTTATTTTATTAGTTACCGAATGCAGCAACTGCTACCACTATAAAGCTAAATTTTTACTATAATAAGTACTACAATAAGACATTTCTAAACCAACTAGCTAATAAAATATACCGGTATATTGTCTTTTTCAGTCAACAAGAATTACTTGAAAATCATTGAATAAAAAGGCTATTGTAGCTATTATACAAACCATGCTAGTAGGGTTACTATTGCATGTTATATCTCTGCCTGAGTGAGACAAGATTTTTTTGACTATCAATATATTTCAGGAGCGGACAAATCAGAATGTTTTTTCATTGAGCAGTGAGTTTATGTTACCAGAGATGTTTAACTTTATAAAGAATCGATTTTCGGAACCTTAGAAGGCCACAAAAACTCTCGTTTGTATTATTTTCATTATTTCATTTTTTTTAAATTATTATTTTTGTATTATTAATATTAATATCAAAATTTCACTTTTTTATTCTATTTTTAAATGTAAATGACATGTTTATATTTTCGTCAAGCAATGTCTAAGAGCTAGTTCACATTATATCGCCGTGTCTCAGCGTAGTTGCCACAATAATTCGGTGATCATTGATGATAACGATGTTCACACTATCACAAACCTATTCCGTTTGCATCAGGAAATACTTAGTAACGTAGTGTTCCCACTATTCTTTTTTAATTTTCGCGAAGAAACCTCTTTGTTATCGTGTGCTGGTATCAAAAACTAGTCCCGCAACAACTACCATTAATTGATATAAATAAATCACGTCACGTGAGAATGCGAATTACCATCGCCGAAATAGTTCCCATTTGAAAGGCTGTCGTCGATGCTTGTCGAATTATTTGGAAAGTTTGACAGCTGTAATCTTTAACGACGTGTCCGCTGTGCTTTGTCAATGCCATCGGTTTACGTTTCACATAATCGACAATGAACGCCGGAAGGAAGATGATGACTAATGGCGATATAGTGTGAACCGGCCTTTAGAAGAATCGCTATCATATGCGTTTGCAAAGATTTATACTTGGCACAGCGTCAGTATAAAGATGAGTTTACATCAAGGTGAAAAATTGGAATTGCCTCCACATTGACAAAGTCTGTTTGATATAAAACAAAAACCAATTTAAAAACAGCTTTTTCCCTGTTGCCAAAATGAGGTCATTAAAATGCTGCATATTATTATGCCTTTTCACTTTGATGCCAATCAGTCATTGATCAGTCATATATCGCAATGTTGATGAAACCGAAAATACAAGCAGATCGATATCGATGCTGTATTTCATTGACTTAAAAAAGTGACCCATTTTGTATAATAAAAGTTTGAGTTAGAGTTTAGTATAGTCTTTTTAAAAAATGTGTTTCAAACTGTAAATAGACTAGAAACCATTCCAACTGCAACACTCTCAGTGGAAACACAACTCCGACAAATCATCTTGACGCAAACTCACGTTAAGTTCAACTGTATGCTGTTTGTTTACAGATCTGTTGCAAAATATGTTAGAGCTGAAGCGTAGGCTAGTTTATTAATATTTTGGTGATTCCACTTGTTTGATTAGTTTGTTACACAAAACTGCTTCCGAAGCCTACAAATCTTCACCATTGATTATCTCGTAATGTTTACTGTTTGCTATGTATATTAGCACTGACAGCTCTTTGTAGCTGGAGGCAAAGAATGATTCATTTCTTACACACTCAGCTAGTCGGTGGAGTTTTGCTCTTTCTAGTTCTATTAGACGTCATCCTGGTCTTGGCAAATGTCTTAATCGAACTGGAAGTCATGCAAGGCGAGTCTGAATACTTAATTTAGTGGCTGGTTAACGCTTGACCTTCTGCAGCCTGCTATGAGTGACCTGTCAGCGAAATGCTTTTTTTCTTCATGTGTCCAATTGCTATTACTATATAGTGGCCCTGATGAGGAGTAAATCCTGGTTCACACTGTATCGCCATATTTTGGGGTTGTCTTTTCAGCAATTAATTGTTAACAATTTGTGCTTTAAACTGATGACATCTCTGAGGCAATACGAACATGATCGAAAAAATTACAGCTGTCAAACTTTCCTGATAATTTTGGTGCATCTGTGAGAGTTTGTGTAATGTGCGCCACTGAGGGTTGATGATTGGCTGTCATGAGACGCTTAGTCTATATTTCCCTCCATAATACTTGCTGCGGGACTAGTATTTTATTATTTTACTCACCGCAATGTGTAGCGAGCACACTATGTCGCGGACTATTCCTCAAAGTAACCGTTGACGGGTTTGTGATAGTGTGAACAATGTTTTCTTTAACAAACAATGACCGTTGTATTGTGGGATGTTCTGTTGACATACTGTCATACATGGGGAACCAGACTAAAGTCAAAAACATTTTCACCGAAATGTCAAAGCTTATTTTATTTCAGCTAAACCACCTTTGTTAGTGGAAACCCTGGTTAATATTTTAATTGATGAGATCAAAGTTGTCGGATTTGAAAACAGTTGTTGAGCTTACCAACGATATACAGCCCCCACTGGGAGGCTGTATATCATTGAGCTTTGAATTGAATCCATTATAAAATCTTAGCGAGAACCTTATTAGACACTTGTCCACATATAAAGCTTTACTTAAAAATGATGTCTTCTTGTCTTTACTTACTGTACATTTTGTGTTGAGAGGTTTCATTATTCACTTTAGAAAATTTAGCCAAATTCTGACTAGCCTGACTAATATTCAGTTAAACGACTCTAAATCAGTCAGTTGTTAACCTTGTTGGTCGTACTGAACCACCTCAGCTTCATATGCTCTTTCAACAAATCCTTCTTTATTGAAAAATATAATACGTTTTTTTTTTCTCCTATTCGAGACAAGTGCATGTTTTAATGAACTATACATTAACATCACTGTGTTCATAGAACAAGACCAACGCAAAGTATCAACTCACAGCAAATTACACATCATCTTTTGATAAAGAAATAACCTTGCAAATCAGTCTGGCTTCAGCTACCCCTTTTGAGGGACTTCCAAAGAGCCCCTGAGACTAACTCAGCAAACCCATATAGTTTGATCGAATCCAGGTTAAGAATCACTGCTCTAGATTAAGGCTTGTAAGCAAATGAGAGATAGACGTTTCATCTATACAGTACATAACACACTGTATATACGCCCCCTACATAACACACTGTATATACGCCCCCTACATAACACACTGTATATACACCCTCTACATAACACACTGTATATATACCCTCCACATAACACACTGTATATACACCCTCTACATAACACACTGTATATACACCCTCTATATAGCACACTAGCAAACTTCAACTCATATTTTCATGCAGCTTATAGCTTGCAGCAATCATTTGTATCTGACCTTTCCTTAGTAATAAGAAATGTCAAGCATAGCTTAGGTTTCTAAGCTCTAAATTTTTGGAGACTCTTTTGATGTTGTTATTAAACAATGGCAAACTTGCAACATGCGTTGACCTCCATCAACTGTCGTCGGTACTCGACGCGAGGGTTCACATTTCATCGCTGACAGCCCTGTGGTGCTGTCGCTGATGCTTATGGCATATATGAGAACCAGGCTTGAACTCTGTCATCAAAATTGTTAAACCCAAATTGCTGACAAGCAACATTAACGTAATTTCAAAGTGCTATCTTACATTTTTTGCCATTGGCTTCAGACTACGAGAACACAAGAAAGAATGCTAAACTTGCTTGTGTTTAGCTTGTGCTTGTATTTGCTGCCTGTTTTTCTGTTGTTACGCTGTCTGTTTGACCATTGCGACTATGAGTTTGATTCAAAAATGTAACAAAGTGTCCTGTATGTTTGTAGATGAAAATAAACTTCTCCTACACAAGTCTACCAAAATAAAGGAAGTGTATATTCAAAACTGTTCTGAGGATCTCAGCTTCATTTTGGGAGAATATTCTAACAGTTAAGTAAACTCAGTTAAATCAGCTGTTTGAAAAAATCAAAAGACAAACAACAACAACTTTGCCACAATTGTTAATTGATAGACTAAACTGCAATTAATATCTGTTATTGTGACAAAACCCCCTCTACTTATCTAAAAAGGTCTAAACAAAGTTAGGAGAACTGTTTTAGAATTAGTTTTTAAATTTTGGGTTGTTTATCGCTACAAGAATATACCTTATTCTGATATCTACTTAAAGTTTTTGTTTTTGGGAAAGTTTATAGTAAATACACTATTTTTCCTGTTAGAGTTATTGCTACCTCGATATAGATTGTAGCCTAAACTCTGTCTCCAACTACTTTAAGGCCTCTGACTGTTGCAACAGCTGCAAGCTTTGCTTAATCAAACACCCGCTCCGCTGACCCGCTGCGCTGACCCGCTGCGCTGAAATCATGTAACTAAGTGCTGTGCATGTTCACCTGGCGACACATTTTCTGTGCATACTCTATTTTACCTTAAAATAATCTTTACATGCATTTTTACAGAGCTTTTTGAAATGCGACAGGTTGAGTGGCCTCTCCATTAATCCATTAATCCATTAACCTATATTGTTACTTACTCAGTGAGGTAACAAATGCATTCACCATCTTTCTTGATGGTTAATACGCACCTTTTGTATATTTAGCTAGTAACCACCAGATATACAAAAGAGAACTAGTGGACAAGCTGACGGTAGTACCAGATCAAGTAGAGCTAAGAATACATATCTTACAACAGATCAACTCTGTGTTGCATCGTATCAGCATCGCTGTGTTGGCTGTTTTTGTTGTAGAGGTAAGACTCCTTATCTGGTTAGGAATATTATAATATAAGTCTGTGAGTGTGTAAGTTGGTGAGTACACGAGTACAAAGGTATGCAAGTAGGTGAGTGTATGAGCACATAAGTAGGCTATATAATAAGTATATACAGTAAGTACATGCATATAGGTTGTAAGTATAAATTAAAAGTTGTGAGTACGTACAATGTATATTGTTCTATGTCATTATATTTATTTAAATTGTTTCATATTGCATTTTTCTACATGATAGCACGTTATATGCTGCATTTTATATTAAAATTTAATATATTATAGATATACAATATATTATTTTATGCTACATAATATTATATGTGTGTTGTATTAATTCATAGTACACTATAACGTTTTATTCAAGTTTTGTCACATTACATTTTGCTATATTATAGTTTGTCTGAAGAATACTATGTTATATTGAATTATTTTACGTTATAAATTATTATATTTTGACAAACTATATAATATTATTTTAAATTCTATTACAGCACATTTGCATAACATCATATTTAATCACACTATACCAAAGTACATGACACTTATTATACATATACTTTATGTACTTTTCTGTGTTATATTAGATTTGATAATATTAGTGATATACTCGGCTTATGATTGATATCTAAACTCCGTCAAAATTGTTTTACCAATTTGATTCAAGCTATTGATTTATAGCGATGAATTCAATTTTCAGAAAGCTGTATTAAAATAATCTAGTATATTTAGCTGTGACTACCCATTCATACCGATGTCTACCTGTGCTTTACAAATGATTACTGTTAGTTATTTCAGTCTTGTATTTAATGAATAATAATGAATACCTTGTTCATTGTTGAATATACTTGTTGACTATACTTGTTCATTGTTAAATATTAATTTCATTCTTGTAATAATGAAATTAAAATATTTTAAGCTATAAATTCCATCACAGTTTACAAACTTTGAAACAATAAATTTGTTTAAATACACTTCGAAAGTTTCAAACAACAGTTTCACTGCATTGAAGAGACGTTGTTACATACATTTTATATGCATTGTGAAGATAACCGTATCAACAGTAGGAACAAATTTCTGTGAACTATTCGGGGCTAAATAAATATCATTAGTTATATCTTCAGTATACTAAACAATTGTTTGCCTTTTTAGACAATGTTAAAGCTGGTTGGTTATGGAATAAAGTTGCTTCATTCTAAGCTGGAGGTGAGACTTCACATTTTAAATCCTTTAGCAACCATAACTATTGACAACAACCAGTTATATTCAATCACCTAGCACCACTATTTACTGACAGCAACCTGTTATATTTCATCACCTAGCACCACTATTTACTGACAGCAACCTGTTATATTTCATCACCGAGCACCACTATTTACTGACAACAACCAGTTATATTCCATCACCTAGCACGACTATTTACTGACAGCAACCAGTTATATTCCATCACCTAGCACCACTATTTACTGACAACAACCTGTTATATTTCATCACCTAGCACCACTATTTACTGACAGCAACCAGTTATATTCCATCACCTAGCACCACTATTTACTGACAACAACCTGTTATATTTCATCACCTAGCACCACTATTTACTGACAGCAACCAGTTATATTCCATCACCTAGCACCACTATTTACTGACAACAACCTGTTATATTCCATCACCTATCACCACTATTTACTGACAGCAACCTGTTATATTCAATCACCTAGCACCACTATTTACTGACAGCAACCTGTTATATTCAATCACCTAGCACCACTATTTACTGATAGCGACCTGTTATATTCCGTTACCTACCACCACTATTTACTGACAGAAACTGTTATATTCAATCACCTAGCACCACTATTTACTGATAGCGACCTGTTATATTCCGTTACCTACCACCACTATTTACTGACAGAAACTGTTATATTCAATCACCTAGCACCACTATTTACAGCTGACAACAACCTGTTATTATGCATCACCTGGCAGAACTAATTACTGGCAACAATTTGTTATATTTAGCCACTTAGCGACAGCTGTATCTATTGACAACAACCTGTAATATTTAGTCAGTGTTGCACCAACCGATGTAGATTTCTGCTCTTATATACCCTATTATGTGATACATTATTGTGACAAAAGGATGTTAGGGCTCTAAACCATAAGACAGTTATAAGGTTCCCGTCTTTTATTACAATGCATCCTTACCTGGAGTTGTCTTTCTTTGTCACTCATTTAGCAAGAATGTTCTTAAGCAGTCCAATACGATTTTACGCATCTTAAACTTGTTAGCTTGAGATGATTGCCTTACCAATGACACATAGTACACAGGCTAGCTAGTTGAAGAACAAACCTAAAACATATACCATAGTCAGTGGATGTGATCATTTATTGGGAGAAATTTACAACAGTGAGTAGAATTTTTAAATATGTTTTAAATCTAAATATTTAGTAATTTGTTGTGTTTCTAGTTTGGAACTAAAAATCTTAGAGATGTAAAAACATTTAAATCATATATGAATAAGTTTGGAGAAAATTACAAAACAGTGTTTTGTTTTTTAATCAAAGAATTTCAAAAAGGACAAATATTGAATGTATGAAAACAGAACAAATAGCATATGACTATTTCATTTCACACGCCTGTATCACTCATACATATGAGAGTTGTCAACTCTCTGATGGTAAAAATGTTTATTCCCCAGCTGTACTTCATTAACTCAAATAGGTTGTACTTACCAAATATGTGATATATCAAAAAATAACAAATTCCACCGGTTATAGCTCCAACACTGGATATTCCTTGCAGACACATTCGTTTCCTGGAAAATATTGAGTGTTTTGTTAGTGAGATGTTACTGCTGAAAAGTATTTAACCTTTTGATGTGATTAGTTGTACATTCAGTTTTTTCACGCACAAAAAGATAATATAATAATATTTTAAAAATTGGCAAGTTTCAATTTTTTTAGTAATTTTTAGTAATGTTTTTTTTTAGCAAGCACTATGATTGAACACTGTTGTTGCTGTTTTGCTACAAAAGGCGTGCTATTTATTTTATGAAATTAGAAATATATTATAATTTAATAGTGTCATAGCTATTTGCTGTAAAAAACACAAGATTCTGTAACTCCACCCTGATCAAAATTGAGGAAGTCAAACAAGTTTGGCTTCCTCAAGTGAGCCAAACTCGAGTAAATCAATCAAGTAAATCAATCCCGTTTGGCTCACTTGAGTAAGTTCTAATAAATATTTTACACTAATGCAGAAGTAGACTATTCTTCCTGTATCTTATGCAATTGGTTGTATTTTAGGCACTTGACGCTACCATGGTTATAGCTTCTTTTATACTAGATGTTGTCATGCTTGGTGCAGACATGAATGGAGATATGACAAAGACAGTCTTCATCATTCCATTTCTGCTCTGGCGTCTGATGCGAGTCTTAAATGGTAATCTTTTATACAGTAGCCAGCTTTTTTAAAAATCAAATTTAAACCATCTTTCAATAATTCGAAAAAATTACAAATTAAAGCTAGTTTATATCAATGCAAATTGAACTGTATAAGTCGATATTTATAAATGTGATACTTAACTGTAGACTGATATCAGTTATGTATGTAGCTTGTATGATTGTGTCTGCTTGTATAAATAAGCATAACCAAATACAATTTATGATGTATAACACTCAGTAATTTGCCCTGCGTACCTGTTATCCATAAAGTCTACAAAGCTGAGATACCGTACCCACAAGCTGCTAAACTACAGACCATCTTCAATGCTAAAACATTGTTGAATTTTTCTAATGTTAATATATCATTCAAAGATTTTTACAGCAAGGCTAAAACTACCAAAAATAAACAGAGCAAACATTGTGATGTCTAGTTGTAATAATTTTAACAAATGCAAACTTTTTTTAAATATTTTAATTAACAAAAAGCAGCAAATTATAGCTAAAAACTGGCACAAACTGTAAAGGCTTCTCCAAGTCTTTCTGAAATGTTTTATTTTTGGAGCATGAATAGCTAAGAAAGGCAATTGACCTGACAACCTGCTGTTTCCTGACAACCTGCGGTTTCCTGACAACCTGCTGTTTCATCAAATAAGATATTTAAAGCCGAGGCAGCAAGTGAAGCGAGACATTGACTAGAAAAATCGTTGTAATACTTTTTACTCTTCTAATAAAAACAATTGAGTCAGATAATATTCTACCTGCTGCGTCATGAAATAGATTTACAAGGCCATTTAAAACAGCGGCAACACACATATATAAGTTATATTTAGTAGAAGCCTGGAAGCCTGGTGCCTCGTGAGAGGTTATCAGGGATTAATAACAGATAAGATTATAAAGATTATAGATTATCTTTGTAATAATCTCGCAATGTAGGAAGGTAGTCGAGTGGCACAGTAGGTAGTATGCCTGGCTTCTGAATATCTTGGTTTGACTCGCATGTGAGGCAATGACTTTTCTTAACCTTCAAACGTGACTTTGTGATTTCTTAATATAGTAAAGACTACATGAATTTTCGGTGCTGCACGGGTAATAAAAACAGCTTATAAACAGTTGCAGGTAATTTATTTGTCGTTGGATAATTTGAGATAGATAGGTTCCGTATCGCTAAACTTACTAATAAAAACCGTGAGAGCAAGCTTTGATGATGTTGCGAGTCACACAGTCATTATGTGTATCCGCATAATGAATTTATTGTTCCTTGTGTAGCTTCAACTTCTTGTCACCTTCTGAAAGAAGTGCTCCAAGATCAAATCTTCTACGAGGCAGATTTTTTCATTTGTAGATTTTAGACATACACACACTGATTTTGAGATTTTATAGTAAAGACTAGGTGAAGGTCCAACGTTGGTTATGAAGAGGTCTTTGCATATATGAAGAGGTCTTTGCACAAAAAGCTTATTTTTATTCAACATGTACAACATTTACCATTCTAACTTTCAAACTTCATATCAGGAGAAAATATTTTTTCTGCAGTTCAAATAAATTGAGAGAAAAAATGGAAAATGTGTACATATAAGGGTGTATAAAAAGTTAATGTTGCAGCAGAAGCTCGTTGTATTCAAATTGTTGGTAAACAAAACCAGTACCTCCCGATACTGATACAAATGTAAATATGAGATATCAGACGTTGTTTGTCTGATACTTTGAATGGCCAAACAGAGAAAAAGATAAAAAGAGTGTAAGTACAATTCCTATTCAAAAATGTTTAGTACTTTATTGGCAATAATTTCATTTCACAAATAGAAATGTTTTTCAAATTAGGCCATACAACAATAGTAAAACAAAAAAAGGGAAAAAAGCAACAGTTAGCCATTAAAATTGAATAAATAGTCTGACAAATAGTGTTTAAAATGCCTTTCTCTGCTAAGAGAACGGATATTTGGTGGAAGATTGTTAAAGCAGCTGGCAATGACATTTTCAAAATGATTGTTAGTGATTGTATGCAACTTGTTCATATCACATAAATTGAAATGAGTTAAGAACCTGTAATTGTCATGTAAAAAACGAGGACACAAACCATGAAAAATCTTGAAACATTGAATTGAAGTAAAATAAATATTTAGCATAGGCAGAGTAAGAAGACGCAGAGATTTGGAAAAATCATTTGTTGGAATAATATATGCAGGCATATGATGTAAATTTGCAATGAGTCGAAATGCTCTTTTTTGCAACAAAAATAAATCCTTAGTGACATATCTTGGAGCTAGATTATAATAAATGTGGATACCATAAATAATATGGCAAAATATAAACTGATAATAAAATGCAATAGCAGATTTTGAGTTCATGTATGGCCTCAAAACTGGAGCAGAGTCAATGACTTCGTGACCTTACTACAAACAGTGTCGACATGATTATTCCAAGAGAGTCGATCTGTCAAAACAAATCCTAACAATTTTGTTTCTTGTCTACAAGTGATGGATTGACTATTAAACTTAAGAGTAAAGCTGTTTCGAAGGTTTTCATCAGTATTATAAAGAAGAAAGTGTGATTTTTGTAAATTGATTGTCATATGATTTGCTGTACACCAGTTGCTGATAATTTTCATGATGAGATTGCAGTTCGTCTCAAGAAGTTGCACATCTTTGTGATAACTAACACAAACAGTATCATCGGCGTAGGCAAAGCCTTTTGGAATAAGTCTAAGAAGATCATTTATATATATTAAAAATAATACTGGCGCAATAAGTGACCCCTGTGGAACACCAACATTTATATCTAGTGTCAATGATTCCTTGTCATTCATGACGACCTTTTGGCGCCTTTTGTGAAAATAGGATGGAAGTATTTGCAACGATTTATTTTTAAAACCAGCAAGTTCTAGTTTATGATATAATATTTTGTGATTGACGCAGTCAAAAGCATTGCTGAAATCCAAAAACATCAAGCAAATCTTCTCACCTCTGGTTTTCAAATCCAAACAATCTGAGATTAGTTTATGAACAGCATCAGTGCACGAATGACTTTTTCTGAAACCACACTGATAAGGATGTAAAATATTATTTTTGGACAAATGAGAGTAGATGTGAATATTTAAGTGCTTTTCAAAAACTTTAGATAAAATAGGGAGTACTGAAATAGGGCGGAAATTTGATGGGTTGCTATTATCTCCTCCTTTAAACAATGGAGCAACTCGTGCATGTTTCCATGATGAAGGAAAATAGCCATCAATCAAAATTCTGTTAAACATATCAGTGATAATAGGTACAATGAATGGAAGAGTTGCTTTTATCATTTTTACAGAAATATTGTCTATGCCTGAGGCTTTGGAATTAGGAATGTTACTGATGTATTTTACAATATCATGAGGAGTAAATTTGGGAAACTCATTAAATGTGGTCTTCAACTCGGTGTTTTGACAAGACAAATAAGGATTGGATGACGGTAAAATTGAATTTGAAAGTTTACTTGCAATAGACACAAAATGTGAGTTAACTTCTGAAGCTGACAAACAAGTGTCACAGCTTTGAGGTTTCTTATTTTTCACGTTCAAAGCTTGCCAAAGCTTACACGTATCACCAATCTTTGACTGTTTAACAAGTTCGTCGATACATTTTTTTTTTAATGAGATTTGTGACAAAATTGCGCTGCTTTTTGTAAGCAGTCCAATCTTTGGAGTTTTTCAGTTTTTCTCTCAACTTTATATTTTGCTGTACCTCTTTGTCAAGCCAGATAGGTAAAGATTCTGACTTGACTTTTCTAGTTTTAAGAGGTGCCAACTCATTGACAGCCGTAGAAAACTTTTGATTAAATAAGTTAATCATGTCATTAGTGTTCTGTTTAATCAAAATATCATTCCAACTGATGAAGGAAAACTTATTTGAAATATTATTAGGAACAAATCTGGAGTAATCTCTATAAGTGATTTTTCGAGGGAAAGATTTATGTGCAACACCAATTTTTCTCACAATAAATACTAAATTATGATCATTCATAGACAATTTAAGTACTCCAGAAAACTTGGCATGATGAGAGAAATTTGTATACACATGATCAATTAATGTCGAGGAGTTTACAGTTACTCTTGTGGGTTCGCCAATCAGCTGTTTTAAAGACAGCGGATTACATATTTTCCTTTTCCAATTGGAACTTTCTTTTGTGTTCAACAAATTGATATTGAAATCACCTAGTATCAAAATTTCTTCAGTGTTGCTGTAACACTCTTTCACGAAGTCTGAAAATTTTGTTATCCAGTCTACTGTAGAATTTGGAGGTCTATAAACAAAAGACACTATGTAAGGTCTCGAAATAACTGGAATGATTTTAATGGAAAGACTATCAGCAGCAATTTCGTTAATAGCAAAATCCAAACACTTGAAATTAATGGAGTTGTGAATATAGCATAATAAGCCACCGCCCTGGTTATAGTTCCTATCATTTCTTATCATATTATAACCAGAAATTTTAAAGTAATCATCACCATGTCTAGCTCCAAGAAATGTCTCAGAAAAACAAATAACTTTAAATTTATACTTAAAAGTCAAATACTTAACTTCATCCATTTTGGAAGATAAACCTCTTATATTTAAATGAGCAATGGAAAATCCTTTAGAGAGATCCATCATTTAAGAGGTTCAGCATGAACATGTGAACATATGTGAACTTTATGTGAACATTTTATAGTTGTACATATTCTAGCGATTGCCCTTTGCAATAACCTATAATTGAAGATAGAAATTGTGCTGCTACCGTTGCACTGTGATCATTTGAAATTGAAATGGCAATATTAAAAATGAATAATGGATTTTGAAACAGCATTTTTAAAAGAGTCAAAAGAGCAACAAACGCAAAAGGTAATAATAATTTATAAAAATACATACATATTTAGCTTTAATCCGGGATGAAGATACCGTAGACAAACTAAATGTGGTAAGAACAGCTTAGCCTTCTGGTTAGGTGCATGGGTTTGCATAAGTGCAATTGCAATCATCACAAGTTCAATTCCAAGACCATAGGCCATTTTCCTTGCTAGGTTTTTATTGCTATAGCTAGACACAGAGATGACAGAAAACAAAAGACAGAAAAAAGGCAAACTTTGAGATCTACATGTATAGAGATATTTACCATTCTTCAAAAGCATTGTTGTGCGCCTATGTAAGATTTGTAATATGTCAGCTACATGTGATCTGAATGTTGGGGCACGTATCAGTGCTTCACCTTGGCACTATGCTGCCAGCATCACATATCATCTGATATTTGCAGGTCTCTCTGTAACTATGCGCATGAGGAACAAGTTTCGACTTCAAATTTTACGAAAATCCAAAAAGGTTGCTGATGAAAAAATCAGGTAGATTGCAGTTATTATTGTGCTGAAATCAATTTTGTTATTATTGCTGTTATAAGTTTCATAAAGCTTGCCTTTTGTAACATTAAACATATTTACACAATGTTTATTAACTCACAGATTGTTTAACTTGGGAGACATCTTCTGATTGTGTTTCTACAACTACACCTCAATATTAAGTCTCATTATGAGGGTGCATGATAAAAGTACTCTAAGCTGGCTTAGTAGAGGGTAATATGATCTACCCCTTCCTACCTTGGCATGATTGTTGTACGTATATACTGTCATTCTAATACCTGCAGTAGGTTAATTTGTCACGAAAGATAAAAGTGAATGAGAAATCTATAATCTATAACCTATAATGTGCGATATATTTACAAGTTTCAAAGTTTATCATCGTCCATTGTCATTCGGTCATTCTGTCTAGCTAGCTATGATAATTAAAATCCAGCAATGAAAAATCCGTATCACAGGAGATTTGATCTTGGAACCTCCTGTTCACAAGGTGGTAAGCTAGCCCATTAAGCTATACTGGATGCAATGGAGTCACATGAGTCATTATCTAGGTTAAAGCTTGCTCTCACTGTTCTTATTAGTACAATAATGGTATAATAAGGGTACAATAAGGGTACAATAAGGGTACAATTAGTAAAATTAGTACAATTAGTATAATAATTATTTTAGCAATAGGGGTACAAGCTCACTCAAATTAACCAATGGCAACTACATTACCTGCCACTGTTTATAGGCCATTTTTAATACCCTGCCTTAACCACTACCGGACATTCCGCTAATATATAACATATATTGTATAATATGTGATATATAATATGATCTAAAATAATATGTTACAATAGAATAAAATATAAGATAAAAAGATCTACTATACAAACCAAGAACGTCTACAAATTTTGCGGACTTGCCGATCGAGAATAGATTTTGCATCTACATGTAAAATGACACAAAACTGTTTCCAAGTATCAATTCACTCACAGATTTTTATACTCATTCCATTACTATTAATAATGAGCTATCACAGGTTTATTCATCTGCAGAGATCAGACTATAGACTGCACTGACAAGGCAGCAGAAATAAAGAGGCTCCAAAACATAGCGCGGAGGCATGGCGCTGATGAGCATGAGCTCCAGGCAGCAAGGGTGTTGAGCAAGAGTAGCGTGACATCTCAGCCTGCGATATCCTCAACGGCAGCCAAGACTGTTGTGCTCAGCAACATACTCAAGTCAGTTGAAGCTCTGAGAAACCATTCAGAGAGTAGACAATTTCAAAAAGTTGTGTTAGTGTAGTAAAACCTTATTTTCATAGCCTACTTTAAGGCGAGAGAAGATAAACAGGGAATGCGTGACTAACTAGAAGGTATCTTTGATTGTTGAAATTAGACTGGAGATAAGCTGGTTTTTACAGCTCATGCAGCCATCTTGTTTTTCTCTTTTGATATATACAACATAAATCTAGCTTTGCTATCACTTATCCACTGTCCATTCAGTCAACAGATACATCTAAGCTAGTCATCCATAGTCTTACAGCAAACACAATTTTTCCATGTCTATCTCTTAATTTGTGTTCCTGAAAAGCAATTTTTCATTTTCTGTATTTCTTCATCAAATTCAGAGCTTTTTTAATAAATAACTAGCTGTGCCACCCGGCGTTGCCCATGTAATAGAAGAGTATTTGGACAGAAAATTGATTTGTATTTAATATATAACAACATTTGCCATTATAACTTTCAAACTACATATCATGAGAAAAGTTTTTTGTTTTATAAACAGTAAGAGTTCTGCTATTAGCCAGTTTAATAATGTGAGCGAACAGCTTCTCGTGACGTTATGCTATGACCCGCGTCATACGCAAAGCAGTTAGGTTTTGGTCACATATGATGACTTATATTGGCAAGTTAGCGATCGGACTTCTGTAGACCAGTGGCAAGGCATCAGACAGGTAAACAGATTGGTCCGAGATCGGATCCTGTTCGGTGCGGAATAACTTCTCCAAGATATTAAGATCTGTACGGTTCTCATCCCATAACTATAACCTACAGAGGATGATCTTACCTTCAGCATTATTAAAAGGAGGTCAGTAAATGTTTAATTGTGGCTGTTTTTTGTAGCTACAAACACAGCCTCTCAGAGTCTTGTGTCAACATGATGAGAAGACGATCCTCAGAAATAAGTGATTGCACAAGACTTCAGCATAAATACGCCTCTTCACTCGGTATCAGCCCATCGGAAAGAGTGAGTATCCACGCTACCTAAGTTTGATTACACGCATAAAAGTACCAGTCCATTAGTTGGCTACAAAGACTTTTTACAAAACAAAATAATTCAAGTGTTATCCAATTATGTGCCAAGCAAGTGGAGTCAAGAAATATGTTGGTTATTCACCTGCTGATAAAACCACCGGCCTGGATTAGAACATAAAATACAGACAGAGTAAAGATGCTTCTTTTTGATGCAGTATCAAAGCAGCCCTTGCTATGGGAGACATATCTTGCATATTTCCTGTATGGCAATAAACTTCTCAGCCTTTATAAAAAAATATATATATATCTATAAAATTGTTTCCTCACTCTAGTCAACCCAAGTAGGGGGAAATGTGTACTCAAGCTCCGTCTCCTACCAGATATCTAAGATTTTGAGCTCTTGCTTCAAGATCTTAGCCGTTCCTAACATCTGCTTGTCTGCAACTCACTTGTGTTGATTGCTAGCAATATTTGGGCAAACCACATTTGATGTGTAGGTGTTATTGCACTCAACGCTTCAATGACTACAAGAATTACAGCTGTTCTTACATGCCAGCACTTTTGAATCTCCTCTTTGAGTGGGAGATATTTCTCCACTAGTTTTTCATTTTTGCTGGCTATATTGTAGTCATTGGCTGAGTATCACGACTGAAACTGATATATGCATAAATTAAAACTATAATGCATAAATTATTGCATTTATAAATTCTAATGTATTAATTAATTTTAACGTATATATTGTATGTACATGTATATGTACATGTATATGCAGCTGTTCCTGAAAGTGTAACATTTGTGTTGAACTTTGCTAGCCCATGTTTCAAGCTTCCTTCTTTGCAGACGTGTAGAAACTCAGTTTCGCTGGACACAGATGGCCCCTACACCAGAATGAAAACTTTAGGTAAAAATGCAGAAGATGTCAAGCGAAATTATTTAACTGTAGAAAGCAGTTATACCGCTGCAGTAGCGAATCAGCAGGTGAGATCAGCTTAGAAAGCTTTTTTGCTCATTGCTTATCACTACATTTTCATGATGACCAAGTTTGAGTCAATCCGCAAGAAATCCTCATCATAGAAACGGCCAAAAACATGCAAGTTAAGCAAGCTTTACTATTTGCAAATTGTTATCGAATGTGTCACACTTGCGAATGACGGAAATGGCACTTGCGAATTATGCGCATTAAAATATCGTGCAGTCTATTTTAAACATTTTTGTCCTTCAGTAGCTTTTCTTTCATTTTGAGCAGTTCTATCTAACGCCCAAATGTTCTGAATGCTGCTAAGTATGGCAAGACTGAGTCGTGCTACTTACTGATCTATTGGGGTCAATAATTAAAGTCGCAGTCTGGTTCCGTTACCACATACACTATCATTGAATGTGCATCGTGCGAATGTTCATAGGAACATGTACAATGTAACTGCATGGCAACTCCACTTGAGCACAACTACAGATGTGTATCATGTGTGTAATAAAAACATAGTCTCTGACAAGATATTAAACAGCAAAAGACATCAAAACAAATCTATAGGTCAATGGTCAGCCATCACTCTACGCCTTCAGCAGTTTCTTTGTTTGCATACCTCTAGGCCGTATGAAGTATTGCTATATCTAAAACTTCAAAATACTCTTTTATGCTAACAAAGCTCTCTCATTTTATTGCACTTATTATGCTGGTTATCCGTATTAAAACATTTGCAAAATATTAACAATAACATTAATAATAGGGACGAAATAATATAATAACGATTATGATAATAGTAAAAATTAGAGTGATAATAGCAAGAATAATAATAACCGTGAGTTATTAAGAAACTTTTCTCTGTATCTTCAAGTGAGTCTTTTTCTATTGTAATAAAACTATGAGCCAAAAAATTAAAATAAGCAAATGTGGAAGACCACTTTTACTTTTTATTTTTACTCAAATTGTTAAAAAATAGGTTGAATAATTTGCTCAATTTTAAATAAACTATTTTAGGCAAATATATTATTTCACATCTATTTTATATCTAGTGATAAAATCATGGCTGTAGAAAATGTGATATACTAACACGGTCACTCAGTATAAAACTAAAATTTAATGTCTTCAATACTTTTTAGGATAATTTTTAAGATAAAATTTTTATCAAGTTTAAAAATAGCTATCACATGAGTGCATGATAAAATAGAGCATCAGGCGGAGTTTGACTGAAAATGACAAAGCAAAGATACTGTGGGAATTTTCTATACAAACAGACTAAAACATACCAGCCCGAAGACTAGACATCACTATACAAGACAAAGAGATTGACCATGCATAGATCATCGACATAGCCGGGCCAGGAGATGCAAGGATAACAGAAAAAGTGAAAGTAGAGAGGTGTCAAGACCTGGCAAGAGAGATAAGAAGGACATGGAAAACATCATCGTCGGTGGTACTAATAATCATGGGATCACTGGGAGCAGTGGCAAACCTGTGTGAGCAAATGCATCTGCTAGACATAGATAGGCAGAAAGTATATAAAGTACAATTCTCTGCCCTACTAAGATCAGCGAGAATACTGAGAAAGGTGTTGGATATCCCAGGTTAGGGGCCCTAACCCGGTACCAACTTATCACCGGCTGTAAAACTGAGGAAATCAACGAGGACAATAATAATAATACTCGTATTGATAGCAATATTAATGATTACAAAATATAATATGCACTGTTAAGGTAGGGCCACACGAGACAAAATTCTCACGAAATCGGCGAAATTTGGACGAAACGATTCGGACGAATTGACATTTGGACGAATTCGTCCATTGTTGGTTGCGCACAATGAACGAATCCTGAATTGGACGAAACGTCAGAAATTCCTACGAATCGTTGTTTGATTGGTCAGTTGAAAAGTTTAGTTGAATGTTGAAGGTCGCTTTCTTTGGCGCATATCCAGAAACAAATAAGAGTGAGAGATTTTATCTGTTTTTAAGAGAGAGAGAGAGAGAGAGAGAGTTGATTTTGCGTTTAAAATGGAAGACAACCATCTGGAACTTTTGTTTTAGCAGCAACAAAGCAATTCTTCTCCTTTGATTGTCATCCATGTTTGTACTGAAGCAAATGATTGAAACGGAATCGGCTTCAATTTATCACCGCGTTCTGATTGGCTAGTTGAAAGTTAGTTTCGTATGAATCCGTGGTGGAGAAACTCCGTGTGGCAGGTCAGAAATTTCCTACGAATGGAATTTCCCAGATTAGTTGAAATTACACGATACGTGTGGCCCTACCTTTAACAATGGTTGGTATTGCTTGTCAAACAAACCTACAAAAACTTGCAATATTGTCATTCATTCCACAAAAGTGTGAAAGGTATTTCAGCCGGTAATGATAATAATAGTGATAATGACGTGAACAAAGATTTAGAGCCAGCGCTCCTGTTCAACACTAACTCTCCACGAGTAGACGCAGGACACTTTTAAAGTTTGTTGCGGACAATGAGACAATACCATCAGGTTGTTGAAAGGACTCTAGTGAAAGACAAAGAGAAGTAACAAATTGGTTTCTATTGATTTTTTTAAGTAGCTGCAATACTTAGAAGTGTGATATTAATACCATAACTACTATCTGAAATCTCTCAATTCTGATTGATTTAATAACTGCATTAGAGGACAGATCTCTAAAACATTAACTTTTGCTTTCCCTGACCTCATTAACTTTGATCAACAAATATTATATATATTTATTCATAGATAATATATAAATACAAAATAGATACAATATACAATACATATCCTAGGGTCCGCGCTAAATATTAGCTTTTGCTATCACGCACATGACCTCATCATCACTTTCTCTGGATGCTAGTTGTCTAGTTTTCATTTCTTTTGTATATATTCATATATTAATGATGAAATAAAGCAAAAAAAACAATATAAAATATAGGTATATACAATATACATGTACAATATATATTATATATACTGTTTGTACAAGATAACCGAGGAAGAGAGGTCAAAGTTGAATTGGCCCGGGTCAACAACTCAAGCCCAGTAATCTGAACAGTTTCTAACTCCAATCTTTGAGTTAAAAAAGTCAGCTTTGACATTTCTAGAATGTTTTAGACATTAAATTCATCATTTCTATTGTCTTCCTGACTAGGTAATCAAGCTTTCACAATAGCTGAAAGTTGAATAAGTCAAGCATGCTTAAACATCATAAAAACCAAATTAAACTATTTATATACAGAACTGAAAGATAACTCTGTATTTTCACTCATAAACTGGGCTAAGCTAAATTCGCTCATTATTCATTCTTCTACATGTACATGAATATCAAATCAAATAGTATTAATTATTTACTATTAGTTTTGGTTTTAAATTATTTGCTCTAAAAATAAATAAATTGTTGTGAAGAGGAAGTAGTTCTCATGGGAATTTAGTTTTGAGTAGTTACTATTGGATTAAAATTATATTTTACTAATTCAGCAGTTTTCGAATTGCAAAACTCTGCTTATAGCTTCCAAGGACTTCTACAGGCTTTCCTATAGTCCCAGGGACAACTAAAGTGTTATTTTATAGTAATCTCTTACTTTTCGATGGTTCCTTTTTTGTAGATTTAGTGCTCATGGAGGAAAAAATATTTAATAAAAATATTAAAAATTAAAGAAAATAGGTAAAAATAAAAAGCTGGTAAATCTTTCTCGTACCCAATAAATTCCTTCTGCGAGCATCAGTGTGACAGCATTGTGACAGCATTGTGACAGCCGTCATTGCAGTTCACCGTTTTTCTGTGACGTTATATTAAGTGTAAGTGTTACATACTTGTCACACCTTTCATCCTACCTATTAAACGACCTTGACCCTCAAAATGATCTAATGAACTTACGAAAAATGGAAAAAACCTCACAGTTAGTAAATAAGTAACTTTAAAAATTAGTTGCTATTGTGCAAATTTTTTGAGTTTCATGAGGAAAGGCGCCGGGTCCCACCGGCCCGATTAAGCCCAAAAGTTAAGGATCACTGTACTGTATTTTTATACATTAAATGTGTTTGCCTTGCTTCTACAAATGGACTAAGTTATTAGCCTATATTGAGTGTTGTCTTTTTAGAAAGGTTCGATACCGACATCGATACCGACATCATACAAATGCAATTCTCATGACTGTCTATCAGCCAGCAGACAGATTAGACAGTACGAGAAGAGAAATAAATGCTCCCAAGATGATAATGATTCAAGCTATCGGAAATCTAGAAGTCTTGAGAATGGAAATGCATGTTTACATCAGTCACAAAAGGTCACGTCATCACAAGAGGTCATGACCCCAGCCATTACAAAAGCTGATTCAGCCGAAGAGCTCCCATGCATATACTCTAGATTCTTGTCTAGGAAAGCTATGGAGTCTCTTTACAACCCACCAGTTATTAATATATCACACGTCGAGGATGCTTAACCTTATAGATAGAAACTGTATTAGATGGAAGAAACCTACTCTGCGGTGTACTCTAACTGTACCACTACTGGCAATGCAGATTCTATGTCACCATAACTCATTCATTAACAAATAACAACCATGTTGCTAAACAAGCCAGTGTTACAAAAATTATTTAAAAACGTTTTACCTCTATAAGGCAATCAAAGCTAGATTTAACGTTCCTTTTTTATCTTCTGTGGTTGTTGTGCTCTGGTGGAATCAGAATTTATTTTAGTTTTACCAAAACGTATTCTTACTTAGTTAAAAGTTATTTGTAATTATTTATTATTATTACATTAATTTTAAACTGTTTTAGATGTGCTGTATATCTCATATTACTGCGGCCTACTGCCAAGACTAATTATGTTACAAAACACGCTATGTTGCCATTTTCTGAAGCCTTGGCTAGGCCAAGGCTATTTATATCGGGTGTTAATATTAATTACTAATTCTTACTAATTATAATTCCTAATGAATTACTAATACTAATTATTAATAATACTATTAATATCTGGGTAATATCAGACCTATTAATATCAGGTGTTTTGGTGTTTGAAAGCTGTACAGCTGTCAGTTGCTTTTTGGCAGTTTTTTTCCTTCAGACTTATTTTCAAGCAGATTCTCACTAAAGTACTGTGAATATTTAAATATTTAAAATTGGCAGAGTAGATTTAATTACTCTAGTTTTTTCTTGAGAAAACACGATTTAGTTTTTAATAAGTTTCCTTGATGTTTAATTAAACACGATGTGTTTCTACAATCAACCCCTTATTGCTAACACCTGATAAATATATTTTCTTGCAAAGTTCAAGGCGTCAAATGTATCTTTTAGTGTGCAAGGGTTTTATGTTCATGGAAACAATGAATCTCTTATGAGTAACTGTCTAAATACAATCCTATTAATTCCATACATATAATTTTGTGCTGTTAGCTCAAAACTAGCAAGTTTTAAAAGAAAGTTTTGTCTAATTGTTTCTTACATCTCTTGGAGGGCGTTGGTCATTGCCAACAACAAAGTTGAATAGCTTTTGCAGTATATTGATTAAGCATAATACAAGCCTTTATCATGTTATTCAAGTAAGTTCCTGCATCAGAATTTACATAGTTTGCGCTTAACATAAATTTTGCTTATAACTTCTATCGATATCTGGCATCAGACGGGCTGATACCAGACAAAAATTCCAATGCATCATCATGTCTGTCTGTTAGTCTGCGTGAGTCTGAATAATCTCCTCTAAACTTTACACACATATGCTCCAGGTCTTCTGTTAACTCATTACAATATATGATCTCAAAACTACATCTGGTTCTTGAGAACCAGCCTACTGCTTATCTGTTTGAAAAGGAACAGCTAGGCGGTAATACCAGTGTTCAGGCTGAAAAATCACATAGTGGCATGCACTATAAGCTGAGGATTACATAATAGCTAGCTCGGCTAACAGGAACGAGTCGGCACTCCGAGGACTACTCCAGCTGTTAGGCAGGTCAGCACAACATACGCTCAGCCCCCAACCCTCCCCCTCCTCATGAGACCTTTAATATGGCTCGCGAAACGGTTTGAAAAATTCGATATCCTCATGATAGAGTGCCATGTTTGCTACATTGTCTATAGAGTAGTTATTTGATACTTTTAATTTTATATTAATATTGTGTGACTCGTAATCTACACACCAGATGATGTTGCGTTGGGTGAAGAGCAATAGGATGTGTTGATTTTTTTGGAGCTAGCTTGTAAAAGTGAAGTGTTTTTGGTTAATTTCACTTAGTAACTGTGCCATCAGAATTCATTATAATCGTTGCAAAATGTTTCTTTCTGCTAAACAAGAGTTGGTGGTAAAACTCGGCTGTTGCACTTCATCAGGCAAATTTTTGCTCATGCTGCCAACTCTGATTGAAAAAACATTTTCCCTGTAGTTTCCTTCCCACTTATCGTCACTTCTGTTTGGTTCCGGTGGTGGCAGTAACTGGGTGCACTGTGTTTCTGCTTTTCCATAGATCCTATTATGAGTATGAAAAATAAAAGAAACTAGAAACTAAACATAGAGTGTTTAACCCAGATTAGATCAATAAGTACTTATTTATTGTTTTCGAAAATAAACTAGTGTGTCTTGTGTGTCGTAAAGCAGTATCTGCTCCAAAAGAATATAATTTAAAATCGCACTTTCAAAGTAAGCATCCAGTTTTAGCGAAGTTAGATGTGAAGGAAAAGAAAATTAAAGCGAGCATTTTAGTGAATAATTTGAGCAAAGAACAGCAAGTTTTCAAAAGTAAAATCAAAGAAATTTAGACAGCGACTAAGATAAGATTTCAGATTTCAAGGGACATAGCTGTTGGAAAATGCTTTACAGATGGAAAGCTTATAAAAAAGTGTATATGCTTGCTTTCTTGGGTTTATGTCCAAAGACATGTTTCAAATTGTAAGTATGATGATATATACATATAGGAATATGTATGTATGTGTATGATATATTATATATAACATGTATTATACATATATATTATATTTATAATATATATAAAAAATTGTTTCCTCATCTCAGTTAACCCTAATGGGTGGCAATTCCTGCTCTAACTCGGGTCTCCTACCAAGAGACCTGGGTGTATATTAAATCTATATATGTATTTCTCCAAGTATGTATGTATGCATTTCGGCTATCACTATAAAAATCTTGGAATAAATAATCCATACCAAAAAATATTCAATCTTAGACCCTACCATTCACCAGCCTGACACCCTACCTAATAGGCCACAGAGAATGAGTTGATAGCTTGCCGATATATGTCACAATATGAGAGCACATACCCAACAGCTTTGCACACCACGCAGTGTTGCTACATAAGTAAGTGATTGTCATTAGCTAGCTTACTTAAACTTTTCATTGGCAATCTGCTTGGCTAATAGCAAGTGGCAGGCAACTCCAATTACTTCTCATTGTTTATAAGCTGATTTTTAATACTCGTGCAACGCTAAATAGCACAGCTAGCACATATATATATATATATATATATATATATATATATATATATATATATATATATATATATATATATTTAATTGATGTTGCACATTATAATCCAATGTTACTTATAACCCGAAAAATATGGTAACAAAGTTTTTTACTCCTGCAATCTTCTTTCTTGTATTTTTTTCTGTTTGATAAAATACAACAAACATACCAATAAAATTTCTTACATAATTAAATTTTCCCTAGCCTACACTGAAATTTTTTTTTCAAATTGGAATTTTTTGTATACTTCTGTAACTTTTGATAGTGACATTTAGGATAGAAAATTTAGCATTATACTTGGGTCATTGCAGTAATATTTAAGAAATAATTGTTTTCTGTATGTCATGCATCAACCAGTTTAACTAGAAACTAAAAGAATTGTCCATTAATGGTTTTACTAGCCTAAATGTGAGGGCTGATACCAAACATTGCATCACCAGGTTAACTCTCGGTGCATAAAAGCATGAGCTATTGAAAACCTTTCACAATGGTCTTTAAACACTCAGAAAACCTTTTTCATCAAAATTTTATTGCTATCTATGCTAAGATTGACTAACTTATACGTATACAGAGCAAAAATAATTGCATTGAATATTACATTGTATGAAAGAAGCTCTCACTCCGTTACAAAGCCTTCTGATTCGTTTACAGAGAGAAGTAAGATGTTTACCAGACGCCATTTAAGATTAGCGTTCAGCATTCAGACATTATGTAATCATTGCATAACAGTCTAGCCGCCGAGTAGGAGTGCTTTGATAAAGGTAACTATAGATGCCTACTCCGCCTAATGAATACTGACTGGCTAAAAGTGGCTGCTGGTGATTTCATGTCTTTTAGTTCAATACACGAATCCTACATCAGTTTCAGGTGGCAAGACTTTATGTAGAGAGCCGTCACACACTGTCTGACCTAAGACTCTCTTCCTTCATGGTGAACATCTTTGCTAAAAGGATCATTTACCTTCTGTAACATATGTGCACAGAACATTCTCAAAACTCCTTGGAGTTTTCAAAGTAAGGAAAAATTGTCAGACACCTTTTTTGCCAAGGCGGTGAATTGCTATTAAAAAATTGGTTGTATTAAAAAACTAGTCTCAAGAAAAGCAGTGACCAAAGATCGATCTCTTATATCAACTAACTGCACCATTTGAAAAGTTATCAATGATATCATCCCCAGAAACAAAGGAGTTTCCAGCAGGTATCTAGTCAAGTTTCGAAATTGTGTCCACTTCCTCTCAGAGCCAGTCGATTAGTTTCTTGCAATTTCCGACTGACTTGGAAACCAAATTGGTGCATGACAGTAAGGCTGCAGGGAGTTGCCTCGACTTCGCTTATTTTTTTATCTACTCGTCAATAACTTTACCTACTTACTCAATTTCAAATATTTGGGTTTCATTTGTTCCACTTAAATCTATGTCTCTACTAGTGTGAATCGATAATTCTGTAACTGTTAAGACAAAGTAAAGAGGATGGGGTTTGGGGTTCAACTCCCTAGTTTAGGTCGGTTACAGTGACGTTATCGTGCCTTTATTGAATTTAGTTATTCTAATGCAAAGCGTGAAACCATAATCCACTTAGTGTTTTCTGTTGCGCGTTAAATAAGCATTTAATTTTGGTTATTTTGTGGATGATTATTTAAGGCATTTTTGTGCGTAATTTATCACAAGCAATAACATAAAAAACTGAAATAGTTATTCTAGAAAATTAATTTTAAGTAAACGCCTTTTTAATTTAGCATATAATAGATAGTTGCTCTTTCGTGAAGTGTGATTGTGATTTTTCTTGTGCCATTTGCTTTGCCATTTGCCATTTGCCATTTGCTTTAAGAACATTATCTAGCTGATACTCTTCAGTCCCTCCAGGTGCTAAACATCTCACGATTGTACTTACAGTACAATACTTACCGTAGGTAGTAAAGCTACCAATACAACATGCTTTGCCTTCTGAAATTCAACAACAACTTGAACTGATTAATCTAATAATAGTTTTATTAATTTTACAGTTACTGTTTTCATGGCTAATGTGAAGAATATGCACTGAATTTGAAAATTTGAAATATTTTAATCGGCTATTCATGAACTTTGTAATGCGGACTTGCTAGCGCGTGTCACAAACGGTGTTTACACAGGCTACCACAATGAAATACAAATTGTACCAGCTCTGGATTAAATTTATAATTTAACATAGAATTCACAAAAGTAGGTATATTGCTCTTTAAAATGAACTAAGAAGGAAAAAAATCTATTCAGACTAATTTAGGATCATCAACATAATAAATTGTTTGTCTACTTAACACTAGTATAAAAGCGGCTTGTGTCTGAAAGTATAAATAAAATAAAACAATACAATGCTATTAAAAATATAATTACTGATCATTTACGTACTATATTGCAGCAGGCATAACAAAATTTAAATAGTAATAAATGCAAGTACACTACATTTTATTACACACTTTATGCTAGTGTTTTTTTGGTTAGAAAAAAACAACTTATACTGGATTATTACCACCTATATTCAGCTACGTTAGTTTTGATACTATCTGAAACCAAGAGTAAAACTAGAATCAGGGTTTGGAAAGTAATTGATGTACTAACAGCAAGTTAAACAGATAAGTTACTTCTAGTCATGTCATGATATCATTTCATAATGTTTGCATTAAAGGAAGTAGCGATCAGCATCTTACAAATATATAACTCTAGTGCGCTGACAGTCCCATGTGCATGAGAGACCATCATGTGTAACCAGTATGTGCACAATTATTCACCAATATGGAAAGGTGATAAAGTAGCCCAGAAGTAGTGCGCTTAGCTTCCTAATATATAATATTCTTAATATATAATGTTCCTAATATATAATATTCCTAATATATAATATTCCTAATGTATAATATTCCTAATATTGTAGTTTAATACATGTGTAAGGCAATCGTTTATCCTAATGCTCTGAAAGTCACTTCAAACAGGCGAGCGAACAGAAACGGCAACCGCTATAATAAAGATTGTAATATTATTAAATTTGACTGCATGGAAAGATTAGCATTTTACCATTGTTGCAGCAGAATGAAGCATTTTAAAGATGGTTGCTGGTTAATATAATACAGTATAATATATAATACAGTAGCATCATAGTACATGAATTAGGTTTGAGGCAGTTATCAGGACTAAGTTTATTGTATGATTTAAGTAATTATATAATTTACAGTTTATATTAATAGTATGATTAAAAGTGTTAAACAAATTTTGAATTTTGAAATATTTTTACTGGTAATAGCTTCAGCATTTTTTTGCCAACTGTCTGAGAAGTCATTGTTTTTTATCAATCGAGGAGCGGCTGCACTCGCTGTGTTTCGTAGAAATAGAAATTTTTACAAAAAAAATGTCATCTCGCATCTTATCAACTCGCTGGCCAATCATGGTTGTGTCTGCTCACCTACTGACTTAATTATAAAAAAAATATGTGGTATATAATGATTAACACTGAATTATATATAATATATAAAATATATGTAATGCTCAATTCAGAATAAAAAAAAATTTAAATGTCTGCTCGTAGAATTAATACCATGACTAACAGAATCACAATATATTTGTTGCTTTATTTTATAGAGAAAGTTTTAGCTCGGACAAACATAATCTGCTTAAATATAACTGTTCCGAGACTAGTGATAACTGGTTATCAGTCTGGTGACACTCTTCACTCATCTCCACAGCTGTAAAATAGCCAACAGATAATCATGCCCAAGCACAGCCGGCTAAAAATCGAATTCCTCTATAACTTGCTCTCTATCTCAGCCTATATAGGTTATTATTACATAACATTTCACTAAACTGCAGCCATATGCAGTCATACACAGCATAGATTACATAACTGTCTGAAGTTGGGTGCAAATCACTGGGATTGCTAATACAAGCTGGAAAGAAGTTGGCACGGCCTGTTGCAGCTGCCATCTGGGCAGAGGCGGTTGGTCGTCAACCAGGTGTTGGCGCTCGAAGTTGCTACCAGGGCTGAGCTTCCCCCTAAAGGTAAGATAGCTACTTACATAATAACAGGGTTTAGCAATGTTCTGTACCGTTTTTCAAAAGTTTTCAGCTGCCAAAATGGGTACTGTTCTTCAGGTTCTTCAGGGTACTGTTCTTCGAGTTTTCAGTTTTATGCATCCTCTGTAAGCTAATGGGAGCTTGAAGCTTCCCGTTATAAAAAGCTATACTTATGCTAAACTTTTTAACCCTTCTTCTGAGAGGGTTAAAAAGTTCAGAGAAGTTTAGACTTAGCGTATCTATGACAAAGTAATGGTGTGAACTTTTTTATTTTTGACTGAAAGCCTGTACTTTTAATGTTTATTACAAATAAAATATGGCAACACAATTTTTATAATTTAAAAACAATGTGTTTTTAGGTTATGATATAATTCTAGATAACAAAAATTTTCATGCAAAAGTTTCAATTCACCGATTTTGATAGCTTCTAAGACATGGATGGCATCGACTCGATGGCAGTAGAGAATTTTAAAATATGATCTTCAGATAGGAATAACAATAATAATAATTCTTCAGACAGGAAAAGGCTGTATTCTAAGGAGCCAGTTTTGCTTTGCATGTGTTTGTATATGCACTACGTTTTTTGCAAACATTATATAATAAATTTGAGTATATAAACTAGTTCTTCAAGAATGATTTTTTGCTGAATTTGAAGGCATTCTAAAATATTTTGGGTAATTGAAACCAGAGCACCTGTTAGTGTGGCTAAGGTCAAATAGCTCTAACCCTAAAATAACAGCTCTGATTTTTTGTTGCAGGTTTGTTTCTGGCCCTTTCAAAGTAGAATGAACGGCAGAGATTTTAGCATTTCATTGAAGTCTGGTACTTGCACCGATGCCAAGGAGGAAAGGAATAACAACTGTAATTTGTCAGAAACAGATGTGGAAGAACAAAAGGTAGAGCAGGCTAAGAAGGTAGATAAATACACATAGATGAACAGATATGAATGCTGCCTAAGATATGATTAAATAAATTTGTTGTTTTGTCAAAATTCCGTTGGTCAGAATACGCATTTTTCAAAATTGAAGCCTTCCGTCGATAAGTGTAGTTTATTTAAAATATTCAGGCCGTAGTCAAACTTAAAGGTTGACTTGCAACAAAATTCACATTACAGTTATGTGGTATCAAAAGCTTCACCTTGTCTTACTCTTCTGTGCTGTAGTCGCAATTATGTGTAACTTTGATTACAACCTCCTGAAAGCTCAAAAACGAACAGGTAATTGCAGCCATCACGAAAACGGCGTAGGTTGGAATCCATTTCCAAAAGTGCTCAAATGGACGTAGTTGAACACGATGGCTTCTGTTTACACTTTCATGCAAATTCGTCGAAGTATTTTCTCATATATACTTCATGCATTCAATAAAACCATGTATATTACCTTTACACATCTATTTCATCATTGTAATGTCATCACTTTGAGCACTGATATCTCAAAACCTACCGTAAACATTCGTTTAATTTTTTAACTTTAGTTTGAAGGAGTGCATATCATCCTCTGCTAAACATGACAAGCTGTTGGTCACCTGTGGTAGTCGAAAAACCTTGCAAAAACTGTTCGTGCTATTTGGCAAGAAGTATGGGTTACATGATCAGATTACGACTAGATGTTTAGACCAAACTCAAACCAAACTGTAAAGTAGCAAGCATTTATGCTTGATAAGGGCATTTCGGTAAAACCCAAAGTGTTTGTCATAAACTAGTGCTACGAAACGCTTTATGTTGAGCCTTTTATTAGCCTTTTATTTCACATGATAACATCCAGTGTCAAAATTTTGCGAGTTGAATACGTTGTCAAAATAAAGGGATTCCAAACTACGGCATTTTCATGATTGCTACGATTAACTAATCATTTTTGAGCTTTTAAGAGCTTTTAATCACATTTCCACATATTTTGTACCTACAGCAGAGTAAGACATGGTGAATATTTTGATACCAAATAACTGTAATGTGAATTTTGTTGCAAATCAACCTTTAAAAATTTTCAACATTGGAACTTTCAAAAATTACCAATAGTAATTTTTCACTTTTTTTAAAGTAATTAACTTTCCGAGTTTATATTATCAACCAGTGCAAACAATATTATCTTTCAAAATATTATAAGCTGGTAATTTTTTTTAATTTTAGAACAAATCCACCTACAATGTATGTCATTGGCCTATTTTAGTTCTCAATGCGTAAAAGTGCCAAATGATTAAAAAGGCGCATTAACACGATAAAAAATTATCTAAGTTGTTGCCACACCAATGAAGTCTGTTTGGTGCAAAATAAAAAATGATTGTGAAAATGGCTTTATCCCAGTCACTGATGTAAGATTGGTAAAATGTGACATACTATATATGTTCATTTTGGTGGCCACCTTTGACGAAATACAGCATAAAGTTGACGAAATACAGCATAAAGTTGACGAAATACAGCATAAAGTTGACGAAACACAGCATAGAGTTGACGAAATACAGCATAAAGCTGACGAAATACAGCATAAAGCTGACGAAATACAGCATAAAGTTGATGAAATACAGCATAAAGTTCAAGAAATACAGCATAAAGTTCAAGAAATACAGCATAAAGTTGACGAAATACAGCATAAAGTTGACGAAATACAGAATAAAGGTGGCTATATACAGCAATGGTAATAGTGCATAAAGTACAAACAATTAGAATGAGTATTTATGCATTTCTTTGGCTAAAAAGGATGAAAAATTTTTATAGTCAGTATTTGAGTTTGTTTGATGTCTTTAAAAAAAGTACTTTAAATTGTAAACAGATTAAACAGCATTTCAGTTTTTGCAGCAGATACACAACTCCAAAATATTGTCCTAATGTAAAAGCACCGTTAGCGGTTTCATGAAATAATTACTTAAAATGAGAGGTAACGATCTTTGTTGCTGCTGTTCCATCTCCTACAACTCGCTGGTCATCATTTTTTTTAAAAGTGGACCACAAAAATTACAATGATGCCAGAAACTTTACACCTTTAAGATAGCATGCCAGCATAAACACACTGCTGAAATGGGAAGTTGTGTACTCACAAGAAAGATTGGTCGGAATTTTTCTAAATTATTTACCGATAGCCTATTTGTTTTCGTCTAACAATGCGGCTGATATCTTGACAGCCACTTGTACCATGATAATTGCCAGATGAAAACGGGGCTTGGTGCTTGATATTTGGCCTGAAAAAGATATAAAAATTTTAAAGCAATAATTTTAAATATAACGAGCTGAGATATCTTAATATACATTTTAAACAGCTTTGTTTTTTTTTTAGGAGAATTTAACGAAAAGTGAACTTCAACAATGTCAAGGTCAGCAAGTGCTCGATGCTACTCCAGATAGTGACAATGAAATCGAATGTGCCGATGTGAAAAAAAATGACAAGCAAAACATTGCCAACTGCAAACGAGAAAAAATCCTATCATTCATTACCCATGAATGCGAACTTTCTAAGCGAAAATTGTCAGACAGCGCAGGAGCTGAAGAGATCGACCCATCATATTGGGAGAAGCGCAGAAAAAACAACGAGTCAGCAAAAAGGTCCCGAGAAGCACGTCGCATGAAAGAGGAAGCAACTCGGTACACAGCAGACTTACTGCTTGTTGAACACGAAAGCTTACAAAAAGAAAAAGCGGACCTGGAAGAAGAGATCAGACAACTCCGACACGCATTAGCTACTTACAATTAGTTATTTAGACTCTTTCTTGTCCTTATGTCCTATTGATGTATATCTATTCAGCTGATCGTCAGTGAATGATGCGCCCGGTGAGCGGTAAATGAATGTTCGATTATCTATCTACTAGAATCTAGCAGTCACTTTGTGACTAATATTATTACATTTTTACTCTTTTAAGAGGCAAGTGAACAGCATTTCTGAAAACCTTTCTAAGAGTTTTCATGATTTTCTCTGCCTGATTATGCAGATGGTCACCAAAGAGCTGCTTTGAAAGCCATTTATCTACCGGTCTGTTAACTATACATATACTATTTGTTTGCTGATTTGAGATGAGTGCGTGAGACGAGTGTGTGAACTGTGAAATTGTAATGTATTCATGTAGCAAATGATTGAATGTGGGAGATGACTGAACTTTTTGTATATAGTCCTTGCATTTTACTGTATATGATTGCATAATGTGTGAGCTATTGTGCTATACTTATCTACCTCAAAACTTTGTACAGTGTTTGCACTTAGTGAAAAACCTTTATTTGAACGCCACGGGACTCTATTTTTTACCCTTTCCTTTGTGTGCCACTTTATTAGAAATGAGGCTCAAATAAAGAATTACATTGTATCTTTCAAATGCTTCATTCTAATATTAAGAAGAAAAACTTAACCCTTTCACGGTTGAATCAAATGTCACCTATATTTTGCATCCGCCTTTGGGCGAAGCAACATCAAGCCTTTGAATTGGGAAGAAATTTTCTAACTAGCCTCCAACTTGTCGTAGATCTTTTAATAAATATCTACCAGAAACCTGAACATGTCTTTACCAGTTAACGTCTCTACCATATCTCAACAAAACATTTATCTTACAGTTAATATTTATTGCTTGCAATTAACCTACGCTGCCCTGAGCTAGCAAAACGCTCTATCTGACAATCTAAGAAATTAAAAAGTCTCAAGTTAAATAACGCCTTTAGTTTTGAATTTTCACGAAAGAAAGTTTTTTAGTAAACATTGTTGGATATCTAATCATAATAAATCAGAAAAAATAATTGAAATGCTGCCAATACTATGGCCAGCTTAACTAAAACATGTTTGTGTTTGTACTGAATAATTTACAATCAAGAGGGTTTTTTGCTTGCTCAAGGCAGCACAATGATCTTATAGCCTGCATTGCAAATTGTTGGAGCTTTCAAGGTTTGTATTTCATTCTAAATTTGAAAGCATAGTTTCATCCTATAACTATATTTAACAAGGTTGCATAACAGCTACATTGATATAAAAGCACGCATTGATATTTTTGCTACAATTTGCATCCAAAACTGGCTTTTTATGTGCTTAGAAGAGAGGCTATGAGCTCCATTGTAAGCCGAGTTTATATTACGGAGTTGATATTACAGCAATGATGCTATCAAATAATATGCTATTAATCTGCAAATTTATAGGTTATATAATAATAATCTATCAAATTCTACAAATAGATAACCCAGAACAAAGTCCATAAACAAACAATACTTATAATACATTCCGAAACCAAAATTAACACTTTAAAACAAAAGTTGAAATTTTTAAAACAATAATATTAGTATTGTTTGCTCAGCCACTTGCGTTCTGGATGTTGTTTTTATTTGGAACCATTCTATATTTTTGTGGCTGTTTAATACCAGCATTTTCTGACCTCAACTCTTTTTCTGCACAACTGAGCAAGACAATATTAGCGTTGAAACAATTTTTTGTTGAGCAAAGCTTTTACATGATACACTTTAGAGCACATGTATACACTTGTCACGCCAACAAAGAGAAACCGAGTGTAATCAAAATAGCCTCAAAATACGTAGTACCACAAACTCTATGGTAAATGCAAAACTTTTTTTACATGCGTCGAAGCTCGTCAATCCAAAAATCAAGACCACGTTAAAAAACGAACTACTATTAGCCTGATACAGTTACTAATTATTTCTATAGTGTTGCATTCAAAATTTTGCGAACAAAAACAACAAACGAATTAATTGTTATTGATGTGTTCGAGTCATTATTAGTCAGATTTTGTGGACACTTTTCTACGAGCATTTACTATTATGGGCTCATAAAGATCAGCAATGTCAAATAGTGGCAGTCAAATAGAAGTGATGTTCAAATAGAAATGGCGACATTAAAGGGTGACGCTCTATTTTACAACCCTTCTCCCGTAGTGGTGCTCAAATAGAGGTGGCGTTCAAATAAAGGCTATACAGTATATTTGTGTATACAGTAATTACACTAGTTATTATAGAATATTAGCTATGTGCAACACATCTAATAATATTTTAATAGTACTTGCTTCTCATGTCTTCATCATCATAACCAAAATGGTTTTTAGGAAATCCAAAAAGGTTAGAATAAATGAACAATGGCCAATCAAACTTTGTTAATAATAAAACTATGTCATAATAAAGTAACACTTTTGCATTCAAATAAGTATTCTGTATTCACGTTCTATCTATTTTCCTCACCTAATTCATCAGGAATGCTGTTTGATTGGAATTCCCAATAAGCGAAATGGGATGGTTTAGTGCTAGTTTGCTTTGCAAGTCATTCTAGATTCTGTTAGTCTACACTAGCGCATAATGTTACATAACCCTCCAGCCTGTTATGTAATATTTTCTAGTTACAACTAGCGCAGTTGAGTAGAAGCAAACTATTTTTAGATACACAAACTACAAAATCCCTACGTTTTCATAAGTTAATCATCGTCCATTTTCCGGTAATAGTCATCTGGCAAGTTTGTCTCATTCGCAAGATAAAAGATGGAAACAGCAAAAATCTGCAAGTCAAATTAGTTTTGTTGCTCAGAAATTTTTATTGAATGTTTTCTACTGCAAAAATTGAAAACGGTGCTTGCAAATGATGGGCAAGTGAATGTGTGACAGGAGTGTAGCATGACAGCTAGCAAAGAATTCCTTTTTTTTAACAAAGCGCCCGCAACATGCGAATTTTCATTGAAAAACTTATTGCGCGGTAACTCAACATGTACACAATTAAAAATCTGCATCATCTGCCCAATAGAAACACAGTTTAAAAAGCACTTAAGTTGCCAAGCCATATGATTAAAACACACAACTATAGTTCTTTTGTGTTACGAATTCATACCTCGCAACTAATTAAGGGTAAAATCATCGATTTACTCTACTATCAAATTGCTACATGACCAATAATCTAAAATCTATTGCTTTAGTTGCTTGCATTTGCTATTTTTGTCTTTTATAAAATCTTTGGGAATTTAAAGTTTTCATTTATAGACCATAGGGTTCTAGATTATAGAGCATAGGGTTATAGATTATAGAGAATAGGGTGATAGATTATAGAACATAGGGTTATAGATTATAGAGCATAGGGTTATAGATTTGAGAATTTTATCTAAAATATTTTCTCTTGACAAACTGGTTTGACAAAGCTACAAACTCGAAGTTGAAATTTTTTTTCAATATGGTAGCTACAATTTTTAACCTCTATATAAATAATAGAATTGTTTTGCTGCCTGGTAGCAACAGTAAAATGCAATCATGTATTATTTTTTAGAAAATTATTTTAATATATAATAGTTAATATAAAATCACAATTGCTAGGTTTAAATTTTTATATCTTTGTTTAATTCAGCTGTTTCTAAAAATTATTTAAAGGTTGTTTACAAAATCTTACAAAAATTAACTAAAAACTTTCAACAAGAGATTTCAACCAGAGCGATTTTCATAAAAATTTTGTTGTGTCATAATTATACATTCATGAGGCTCATTCAAATAATGAAAAACTCCTTTTCTCCTTGTATCTACCTCAGATAAATTAGACAATTTGTGAACAACACAAGTAAGTTTAAAGCGATTGGTTAAGTGCAGTGTTTACCTTGTTATGCTTTAATCAAAATATTAAATATGAAAAAAGCAAAACATTAAATATGAGAAAGTGTCAAAATACTGCAAAGTTACCTAATGTACAGATTTTATATTTGTGCATGACTGAACTAAAAATTTTTTTTTATTTTTGGTATCATGTTTTAATCGCTAGAATTGAGCCTTTAACTAAAATAAGAAGTAGTGTAAGTAGTCTAACTACTTTATATTCAAAGCATAAAAAACACATCCATAAAAACATATCCATAAAAACATATCCATAAAAAAGCATATACACAGAAAAGCATATACACAGAAAAGCATATTCATATCTCGACTATAATGTTAGTTTTTATGGTTTTTGAAAGAACTTTTAAGGAGATACAAATTCTTATTTGCTCAAAGTTTTTTTAGCTACTTGATTAGTGAAACAGCAGCCTTGGCTCTAAAGTAAATATAAAGTTTATCATTGCCTTGTTTTCTCTTGGTGGTGAGAGCTATCTGCGATTCAAGTTTTACCCAATGTTGATACATATGTACGTGTGAAAGCCAGCCTGCTTCTTGTGACACAGTTAAACTATGAATTGACAAAAAACAGGATTGATTTTATTCTGGCTACTAAAGAAACTTCTCAAGAATTAGAAACAGCAGACAACCAATTTATAAAATTTCAACTTTTTGTGTCAAGTTAAACCTATTTAAAATGTTTTACAGATAACAGATATGCAATGCAAAATAACAAGTCATTTTTTTCTGCGGTTTCACAATTGCACAACATTTCTATGACATATTTATATTTGATCAGATGAGCTAATTATACAATATGTAACTAATATTAATAAATGTTGACTACAGTTACAGTATAGACACTTGTTGGCAAGTGTCAAAGCCATAACCATTTCTCATCTTTCAAAACATCAGCCAGCTCAACGTTTAAAGGCTCGAAAAACTTTTTGAGAAGCTCTATAGTTTCTGGTAAAACTGGTTTGGATGTGTAGCCTTTGTTCACCTTCACTTCATCTCTTTTCTTCACAATGAATTTTGGGAGAGTCGACAGACCTATAAAGCTATACATGCGCTTTATCGCTGCTTCCTGATTCAACGAGTATTCTTCCAGTTTTGAAAAGTAGATTTTTTCCTGCAAAAAACAAATGCTGAATATGATTTGTTTGGTATCTTGCATGTGCGTAGCACTTGTTTTTACCTTTGCTGTCCACAAGTATCTTGAGTCGTTCTATTCCAAAAAGCTAGCAACAGATTGTTTTAGAAATCTAAGTATTTCAATTTTCTAACAAGAAAATAAAGAAACATTAACAAAGATTCAATTATTCAGAACAACTCATAACAAACTGCAAATAGAAACAGCTCAAATTACTCTGTTTCAAACAATCCACCTTGCTTTGGAACAAATAAATGTGCATTTACTCTTAAAATACAAGGTCTGTTGTTATTGTTTGTAGTTTTCGTCGCCTGTCCAGCTGCAACAATTAAAATCTAGGACTGAAAGATCCACTTCGTATAGGATTAGCACTCACACAGATTGCAACCGCAAGGTTGTAAACACGTATGGCTAACCACCAGGCTACGCCGTTTTTATCATTCTTACGTTCTTACCGTACGTGTACTCTGTATCCTTTTTGCAATTGCACACACTAAATGTGCACTTTTTATCGTTAATTAGTATTACTTTTCATGCTTGTTATTTTTTGAAATTTTTGAAAAGCTAATTTTTTGCTGCCGTTCCCTTTTTTAATTTATAATTTTCAATTGTGCTGTTTCAATTGTGCTGTTACACTTTTATTTACGGTTTTTCCAAGGTTCAATTGCTAAATCTTTAAAGGCTAAATGCTTTTCAAGTAGACAATTGTATAATCCTAAGTTGGAATTGCCTCTACATTCTCTCTCTGTTCAGTCAGACAAAGTATTAGGCAAAGACAGTACTATATCTCATTTTCATATTTTTACCAGGATCGAAAGGTATCAGTATCGTTGTATTCAATGTTTTAATGAATATTTTCTGCTGAACAGCAACCTTTTTTATACACACACACTTCTATGCAAGAATTGTAATTATTAGTTCAACATATTCTGGATATTTTATCTTGTTTTTATTCAGTTTGTATTAATTGTATAATTGCCAAATTACTTCTCATTGTATCGTAGCAAAACGGACTTTATTTGGCCATTACTTGCTAATTATTTTACATTTACATTTAACACTTTTACCGTTGTTTTATTTTTTTTCTTATTTTATTTGCTCTGCACAGAAATTTTTTTTCATGATATGTAGTTTGAAGTAAGAATGGTAACTGTTGTTATATGTTGAACAGCAATAAATTTTTTTTGCAAAGATTTTTGTTGTTACCCAGGCAACGCCGGGCATTCACCTAGTCAATACTGAAGCTAAGTCGTTTTCTGTTGTATTGTAAAAATCGGCAAACATAACTTTAGCTTAAAGACGTAGTTACACAGCTATATCACCAATGTTTGGCAAGGCCATTTGTAGGAATGCTTTATTGGCAGAAAGGTTGACATTATTTTACAAAGCTGAACACAGTAACCACTGTTTTTCAACAATATTTGGCTGATTGTATAGTAACCAATAGACTCCGTTAACAGTTGGCATTTGTGTGTCACTTGTGACAGTGCTTGGTATCAATATTTATTTACGTCTATGGTACCTTAGACACTCCTGTTGCTGACTCTTCATAGCGGCCTCGGTATTCGAAAGTGACCAGTAAGGGATCTTGACCTCCAGCTGCCACCCTTTTTATTTTAACAGCATTTTTAAAGTTAAATTTGTTATGAAAAATAATTTTTTCATAACTTGAAAAAACTCAACTCATTGATAACAAAATTAGCCAACAAGAAAAGAGTTATGTGTCATGTGTACTGGGGAGCATGAGTTGACAAAAACAGCCCTTGTATCCTGAGCAGCCAAACTTTGTGCTTTTTAGTTCAATGATTAGGACACTGGTAAGTGATAAACTGCAAGCGACTAATGTGCCACCATGATCAATGTTAGCAGATTTCAATTTGAAATTAAAAACAACACATTTCGTTAATACAAAATAACTGATTTATGAATCACATGTGTAAACAAGAGGGTAGGTTGATTAACTAATTTACAACAAATAACAGGGCACCTTATTAGCTTCTCATAAACTACAGATGAACTAGCAGCAAAATCATAAAGCTCTACAAACCTAACATTCAGGAGCCAAACCTCATATCATTACTTAGCTAAAGATTTTTCAATTCGAGCAGTCAAACAACCTTTCCTACTTCAGTAAATACCCAATATAATATATATGTGATAAATGAAAGCCTTGTTTAAACTGTATAGTTTGCTTATATGAAACTTTGAGATAAACCTGCCAGTTACACATTATAGACTTTAAATCTGGATCTTTCTAAAAAGCTACTTAAACCAGTAGCTGGCAAGTTTACTTTAATGAATGTTGCACAGTTAGTATATTTCATTCCATAGTATTTTTAAAAAAACAACTTTAAATTTAAGTATGCATAATTTTACAGTTTCACTTTGCAACCATTTTTAAAAAGTTTTTTTGGAATCGGGTGTCAAATTTGGGTTTAAATATAGTGAACGGCTTTCCGGCTTATAAATATATATACATGAATACATCTACATAAATATAGATATACATAAATATAAAAATATATATATGTAAATATACATTTAAATATAAAATATATATATATATAAAGAAAATATATAAAGAAAATATATAAATGAATGTATATAAATATATATGGATATAAATATATATAAATATACATATATATAAAATATTTAAATAAGTACATATAAATATATATAAATATATCTATATATAAATAAATATATTTAAATATATCTATAAATATATATATATAATAGAGGCAATATTTGGAGTCTCTTGTGTAAAAGTGCTCAATAATAAAATAGAGCAATGTAAAATTAAGTAAGATGAAAGTTTAGGTTCAATTGAAAACAATTATATTACTAATAGTTTCATATTGCAAAGCAATAACGTTTATACCTAGTGACTTATCATCAGACCACATCACATTCACTGCCAAAACTGACATATACCAGCAAGCACTCTATCAAAGTGGACACAATTACAACCTTGTGTTCCAACCTGACCAAGAGATTAATGCTCAGAGTAACAGCAGTAACAGTAAGACCAGGCAAAAAAAAGTATTACAGTATAATCTACCTTTCAACAAGAATGTAGCCACTAACATCGGTAAGACGTTTTTCCATATTCTAGACATAGGAGTTCCAAAAATCTCATATTCTACATAAAATTTTCAATAGAAACTCGGTTAAAATTGGCTACAGCTGCATGAACAGTGTAAGCAATATCATCAGTGCTCACAACACTACTAGACTACTGCTGCACCATATTAGTATGCCAATAGATACATAATCGAGAGACTACAGCTGCCGAGATATTAGTAACTGCCCACTGCAAGGAAAGTGCTTGAGCAAGTCTATCATATACAGAGCAAAAGTCACCACCGAGAAAGCTTACCAGATGAGTATTACATAGATTTGATGGATACTACACTTAAACAATGATATCACAACCATATGTCAACCTTTAGAAACGAGTGTAAAAGATCAAGCCCTGAGCTGAGTAAGCATATATGGACGTTGAAGGACAAAAACATAAATTATAACATCAAGTGGGAAACAGCAAAAAGAACAACATCGTATAATAAGACAACGAGCAGATGTAACCTATGTCTATATGAAAAATTCTACATCATTTGCAGACCTGAAACCGCTACTTTGAACAAAAGGTGTGGGCTTGTATCAACATGTAGACATGCTGGCAGATTCCTTTTGAGTAATTTTAACACTTAGCTTTTAACACCTAAATTTTTAAGTCTTGTCCCATTACTTTGTACATCATCGCCTTGCTTGCTAAATATAATTCTACTTATCAGCACTCTTTTCAGGTATTATAACAGCTATGCTTTTATTCCACCTATATATACACCACACTTTTAGTGTTAGCAATTTTATCTGATGATTATTGCTTTGCAATATGAAACTATTAGTAGCAAAGTTGTTTTAAACTGAACTTAAACTTTTATCTTACTTAATTTTATAAATATATATGTATATATTTATATATATACAAATACATACAACCACATATATTTAGATACATGTATACATTTATATATATAAATATATATGTATATATATAAACTAGGATTGCTACCCGGCGTTGCTCGGGTATTAAAAATTACTTTATAAACAATGAGAGGTAATGAGAGTGGCCTCCAACTTGCTATTAGCCTGGCACATTGCCAATTGATAATTTGAGTAAGCTTACTAGTAAGAGCTATCCCTCTCCGCAATGTTACGCCATCACGCTGTGCAGTAACGGAAAGCGGTAGCATATTTGCTCCCATATAACGACATACAGTATATCGCCTAGCAAATCTATCAATCTCGTGTGGCTAAATTGGTAAGGCAGTCGGACTGGTGAATGGGAGGGTCCGAGATAAAATCTGTTGTGGTACAGATTCTTTATTCCAAGATTTTAATAGCTATAGATAGACATATACAATGATGATCGATACACACAACAACTTTGAGAAATATATATAGATATATACATATATATAGTATATATAAATATATATATATATATTTATATATTTATGCCGGCTCTGAGCTGCACTTGTGAGGCTTCAATAGTTGAAACAGTACTGTCTGTAGCATGAGTATTTGCTCTCTGACTTCGGTTCGATTGAGCGCTTTGTGAGAGGTGCAACACTATTAATCTTACTGCAAAACTCATAAAATTTGTAATTTAAGCACTCTGGTGTCAGCACATTGACTTTCTTAAAGTCTGTGAAACAACTTAGTTGTTTCATGGCAGGAAGTCAATAATTATTGGCAATGGGATTTGGCTCCCTTGCTGGCTCTGAGCTGCACCGATGAGGCTTCAATAGCCGAAACAGTGCCGTCTGTAGCATAAACATATATAGTCTATAAACATATAGACTATATAAAGTCTACTCTATATAAGCTTACTAGTTTATATAGAGTCTATAAACATATATAAATATATATATAAGTATAAATATGTATATATATAGATATATACATATATATATATATATATATATATATATATTTATATATATATATATATATATATATATATATATATATATATAGCGGTAGCAATGACTCAGTACTCAATGACTACAATATAGCCAGCAAAGAAAAAGAAAAGGTAGAGAAATATCTCCCTCTTGGAGAAGAAATTGAACAATGCTGGAATGTAAGAACAACTGTAATCCCAGTAGTCATTGGGGCACTGGGCGCAATAACACCGGCGCATAAAATGTGGCTTGCCCAAATACCAACAGCAATCAACTCAGGTGAGTTGCAGAAAAGTGCGCTGTTGGGAACAGCTAAGATGTTGAGGCGAGTGCTCAAACTCCCAGGTCTCTGGTAGGAGACTCGAGTTAGAGCAGAATTTACCACCCATACGGGGTATCTGGGGTGAGGAAACAATTTTTATATCTATATATATATATAAATTGTTTCCTCACCCCGGATACCCCGTATGGGTGGTAAATTCTGCTCTAACTCGGTTCTCCTACCAGAGACCTGGGAGTTTGAGCACTTGCCTCAAGATCTTAGCTGTTCCCAATAGCGCACTTTTCTGCAACTCACCTGAGTTGATTGTTGTTGGTATTTGGGCAAGCCACATTTTATGCGCTGGTGTTATTGCGCCCAGTGCCCCAATGACTACTGGGATTACAGTTGTTCTTACATTCCAGCATTTTTCAATCCCTTCTCCAAGAGGGAGATATTTCTCTACCTTTTCTTTTTCTTTGCTGGCTAAGAAAAAAAAAAAGAATATATATATATATATTATCAGTATATATTATATTATATATATTATATATTATATATATATATATATATGTATGTATATCCACCACAAATCCTTAAGAATCTACCAAATGCCAAAAATAGAAGGCTTATAAACATTTCATCTGACGAAACATCTTTTGTGAGTGAAACAGGAATCTATCAGAATGCGCTAAACAAAAGTGGATATGATTACCAGCTAACATGTTCACCAGCAACAACAGGCAAAGAAAAGAAAAACAGACAAAGACAGATAGCTTGGTATAATCCACCTTTCAGCAAAAATGTGACCAGCAACATCGGGAAAACATTTTTACGTATGCTCGACAGTGAGTTTCCAAACACACACCTTCTGCAAAAGACATTTAACTGAAACGACACCAAACTAAGTTATAGTTGCATGAAAAGTATCAAGCTGATTATAAACTCACACAATAGCGCCTTACTGCAAGTTGACCCTGAAGTTACAAGAGAAAGAAACTGCCGAATTAAAGAAGATTGCCCGTTAGGTGGAAAGTGCTTAACCAAGTCAGTAGTGTACAAAGCAACAGTGACAACAGCAGATGAGCAGCCGGACCAGCACTATGTTGGACTTACTGATAATACTTTTAAAACACACTATGCAAACCACAAGCCAACATTTAGACATGCACAAAAGAGATCTAGCACCGAATTGAGTAAACCGGTATGGAGCTTGAAGGAGAACAATATTGATTTTGATATAAGATAGATAATTGTTAGAAAGGCAACATCATTTAACTGTTCAACTATGACATGTAACCTGTGCTTGTGGGAAACTTTTTACATCATCTGAATGCCTGAGTTGGCTACATTGAACAGGCAAAGCGAACTGTCATCTACTGTACATGCAGACATGTAGACAAATTCTTGTTATGCAATCACAAGACATAAGCTGTAGTAAGACCCTGGACTCTATGTATTTAAACATTTTAATCTGTTAGCTACTTCGCCTCTAGTATATAAACACCTGTAGTTGATAGACATATTTTATCTGATGATTGCTCCGTCAGAGCATGAAACTATTAGTAATAAAAACGTTTTAGCCTTCAGTTTTAAACTTTCGTTTCAGTATATATATATATATATATAAAATTGTTTCCTCACCCCGGATACCCCGTATGGGTGGTAAATTCTGCTCTAACTCGGGTCTCCTACCAGAGACCTGGGAGTTTGAGCACTCGCCTCAAGATCTTAGCTGTTCCCAATAGCGCACTTTTCTGCAACTCACCTGAGTGTATTGTTGTTGGTATTTGGGCAAGCCACATTTTATGCGCCGGTGTTATTGCGCCCAGTGCCCCAATGACTACTGGGATTACAGTTGTTCTTACATTCCAGTATTTTTCAATTTCTTCTCTAAGAGGGAGATATTTCTCTACCTTTTCTTTTTCTTTGCTGGCTATATTGTAGTCATTGGGTACTGCTATATCTATTATAGTAGCCCTCTTGTTCTCCTTGTCTACCACCACTATATCTGGTTGGTTTGCTAGGACATGCTTGTCAGTTTGGATGTAGAAGTCCCAGAGGATCTTAGCGCGGTCATTTTCATTGAACTTACCAGGAGCTTCCCACCAGTGTTGTGGTTTATTAAGGCCATACTCGTCACATAGACTTCTATACACAACACCTGCGACATGATTATGCCGCTCAATGTATGCATTTTCTGCCAGCTGCTTGCATCCACTGATGATGTGTTGGATGGTCTCAAGTGCATCTTTGCACAGTCTGCATCTAGGATCATCTCTAGTGTGATAGATTTTCATTTGGAGTTGCCTTGTTGGGAGCACTTGCTCCTGGGCTGCCATAATTAGCGACTCTGTATTGGCCGTTAGGTTTCCTTTGTTCAGCCACATATATGTCTGGTGAAGGTCGCCAACCTTAGATATTTGTTGGTGGTAAGCACCATGAAGAGGTTTCGTGTGCCAGTCAATTTCCTCATCATCAGGGCGTAGGTCCGTTGTAAGAGCAGCCGATTAAAATTCAGCTAGCAACTTATCTGAGATGGCCATGGAGGCTGCATATGCTTTGATGCTTTGCTCCTCCTCTTTCACTGTCTGCTGTACACTTTTGAGTCCCCTACCGCCATCTTTCCTATCAAGATACAATCTAGTAGTATCAGATTTTGGGTGGAGTGCTCCATGCATGGTCAGCAGTTTACGAGTTGCTATATCTGTTTCTTTGATGGCTTCCTCAGTCCACTTTATTATGCCTGTTGGATATCTTATTACTGGCAGTGCGTAGGCATTTATTGCCATGACTTGGTTCTTGGCATTGAGCTGGCTCCGTAAGACCTGCCGAAGGCGTTTCTTGTATTCGGTAATGGCTTTGTGATGTACCTCGGCTTCGTGGTTGATGTTGCTTTGCATAATCCTCAAGTACTTGTACCCTCCTTCTATATCTTTGATGGTACCATTTGGCATTCTTAGGCCATCTGTGAGCATAGAATGGTTTTCCTTAAGAATTAGCCTTCCACATTTCTCAATACCGAAGGTCATTCCGATGTCCTTGCTGTATACCTGAGTGAGGTGTATTAGCGAATCAATGTCCCTTTCTTTGTTAGCGTACAGCTTGATGTCGTCCATGTAGAAAAGGTGGTTTATCTTGGTGCCAATCTTAAACTGGTACCCATATTGAGTCTCCTCTAGCATATTGCTTAGAGGGTTTAGGCATATGCAGAAGAGCAGCGGTGATAAGGAGTCACCTTGATAGATGCCTCGCTTAATTTGTACACTCGCCAGCTTTTTGCCATTAGCCTCCAGTTCCGTCTTCCATTTGGTCATTGACATCTTGATGAATGCCACAAAAGCAGGGTGAACATTGTACATACTGAGGCACTCAAGTGTCCAACTATGGGGAATCGAGTCATAGGCCTTTTTGTAGTCAATCCAAGCCATGGCAAGATTGGTTTGCCATCTCCTGTTGTCTTGACAGACCGTCCGATCCACCAGTAACTGATGTTTAGCTCCTCGGGTGTTGCGCCCAATTCTTTTCTGAGCACTGATCATATAGTGACTCATGTGCTCTTCCAGTTTGTCTGCAACTATTCCTGAGAGCAGTTTCCAAGTGGTGGGCAAGCACGTTATTGGTCGATAGTTTTTAGGAATCGGCCCCTGCTTTGGATCTTTTATCACAAGTACAGTTCGTCCTTTGGTCAGCCATTCTGGATGGTCACCTTGTTCTATTAGGCATTCCATCTGCTTAGCCATTTTAGTGTGAAGTGATGTCAATTTCTTTAACCAGAAGGCTTGAATCATGTCATGGCCAGGTGCTGCTCAGTTCTTCATACGCTGCACTCTGCACTTGATGTCCTCTTTGCTGATGGTGAGTCTTTGCTCAGCCACAGTGTGTTGATGGCTCTCTTTAAGCCTTTTCAGCTAATTTGCAGTGGTGTAATGAGTAGTCTCTTTCTTCCAGATGTCCTTCCAGAACTTTGAAGTGCTAGATCGGGGAGGCTCAGACATTGGCCTCTGCAGTTCACCTTTGAACTGAGAATACACTCTAGATGGATTATTGATGAACAGTTTGTTCATTCTCTTGTTATCCCGCTCTTTGGTGTATCACTTCAGTCGTGCCGAGAGTGCTACTAGCTGCTGATTTGGCAGATTCTAGAGCTTCTATTGTGGCTTCCCTTTTTGGACGCTCCAAACTGTGGTTAGATCCCTTACTGAGCCTACTAACTTTCCTGCGCAAGTCCTTGATCTTATTTTGTAGCCTCAGCTGCCAGGATGGAATGGCTTGAAGCCTTGTTGGCATTGGCTTAATATCCATCTCCTCCAAGATGACGGTTGCTGTACTGTAGATTAAGGCACTAGTCTCACTGATTGATTCAATTGAGATCGACTCCAGTGCCATGTTAATTGTCTTCTAACAGCTTCTTAGGTATAACCTTGCTAACTCTTCGTAGTGGTACCTGCTTCCATAATCATTAGCAGCTGACATCTTGTTGATGATATTTTCCGCAAGCTCTCTCACCCTTGGATCAAGGTCCAAGTGCATGTCTTGTTCAACCCGTGAGTCAACACATGATCGTGTATGTGTGACGATATGCACTCCTCGTTGGTTGAGGTTACTTGGGTGAACTGTTAGCGGTTAGTGGCAATTCAGGGCGCATGTTTATCCACAGTTGCCGCATCCTTCCCATATAGCCCCACTTTTGAGGTTCACTTATAAAGTAGCACTGCATGAGGTCCGTGTTATCAGTCCGAGTCCATTTCATCCGTTTTGAACCAGTAGCCCATTTTTCACTGCCTTGTCCTGGTTCAGCTACAGGCACCGCGGACCTTGTTTGACCGGGCGACGTCCGAGCCGGCAGGGCTTTGGTTATTGCACTTATCATAGAGGTTGTAGACATTATACAAGCAAGGGTCCTGTCCAAGGACCACCAGAAAAGTGCAGTTGTTGGGGTTTGAGCCGAGGACCTAATGATCACTGTCCCAATACCTTACCAACTGCACTATCTGTCCTGTATATATATACATATATATATATATATATATATATATATATTCCAACCCGATATTGTAGTGGTGGACAGAGAGAGCAAGATGGCTACTACATGTATAGACGTAGCAATACCGTATAGCTACTACATGTTTGGGTGTAGCAATACCTTATAACTACTACATGTATAGGTGTAGCAATACCTTATAACTGCTACATGTATAGGTGTAGCAAAACCCTATAACTGCTACATGTATAGGTGCAGCAATACCCTATAACTACTACATGTATAGGTGTAGCAATACCTCATAACTGTTACATGTATAGGTGTAGCAATACCCTATAACTACTACATGTATAGGTGTAGCAATACCCTATAACTACTACATATATAGATGTAGAAATACCTTATAACTAATACATGTATAGGTATAGCAATACCTTATAACTGCTACATGTATAGGTGTAGCAATACCCAATAACTACCACATGTATAGGTGTAGCAATACCTTATAACTACTACATGTATAGGTGTAGCAATACCCCATAACTACTACATGTATAGGTGTAGTAGTACTCCATAACTACTACATGTATAGGTATAGCAATTCCTATGACTACTACATGTATAGGTGTAGCAATACCCTATAACTACTACATGTATAGGTGTAGCATTACCCTGTAACTACAAGATAGCCAGCAAAAGAAAGACGTAGTAATGAAATATCTTCCACTCAAAGCGGATGTTTAACAGTGCTAGCATGTAAGAGTAGTTGTAATTCCAGTAGTCATTGCAGCATTGGGTGCAATAACACCTGTAATTCTAGTAATCATTGCAGCATTGGGTGCAATAACAACTAATTCCAGTAGTCATTGCAGCATTGGTTGCAATAACAACTGTAATTCCAGTAATCATTGCAGCATTGAGTGCAATAACACCTGTAATTCCAGTAGTCATTGCAGCATTGGGTGCAATAACACTTGTAATTCCTGTAGTCATTGCAGCATTGGGTGCAATAATGACTGTAATTCCAATATTGATGGCAACATTAGGTGCAATAACGCGTGCAGTTCCAGTAGTCATTGCAGCATTGAGTGCAATAACACCTGCACATCTAAAAGGCCCCAAGTACAAGCAAAAATTTATGTTTTACAGAACAGTGCATTAATGGAACGGGCTAAGATTGTGAGGCAAGTGCTCAAACTCCCAAGTCTCTGGTAGGAGACTTGTGCTTGAATAGATATTATCACCCACTTGGGTTAACCAGGGCGAAAAAACTCTTTTATATTTAACATGCGTATGAAGTTTCCAATAACAAACTTTACCTTTGGAATAAATTTAAAGGCTTCTTTTAGGTGAACAATGTAACAGCTGGTGCGGAACATGGCCACTAAAAAGGAATTTGGGTGTCTAAAAGGAGACAACTTCCAATTGAGTATGCATGATGTTGTTCCTAGCTCTTCTAGGCAGATTTTCAATGACTTTGCTGTTTCAAATATAGCATTGTGCAGGAAAGAGTTTCCAATATCTTCTACTCTCAGACCAGCTAGTGGGTTGTCTGCCTAAAATAAATTTTAGTTTTTTGACTTCAAAAAGAAACCTGCTTGGGTTTCCAATTCTTATCGAAATAAAAAATTTTGTAACTGAGAGTTTACTACAAACTATAAATTATAAACTGTAAATTATAATCTATAAATTATAAACTATAAACTATAAGCTATAAACTATAAATTATAACTATAAATTATAAACTATAAGTTATAAACTATAAACTATAAATTATAAACTATAAATTATAAACTATAAATTATAAATTATAAACTATAAACTATAAATTATAAACTATAAATTATAAACTATAAATTATAAATTATAAACTATAAATTATAAATTATAAACTATAAATTATAAACTATAAACTATAAGTTATAAACTATAAGTTATAAACTATAAATTATAAATTATAACTATAAATTATAAACTATAAATTATAAATTATAAACTATAAATTATAAACTATAAGTTATAAACTATAAACTATAAATTATAACTATAAATTATAAACTATAAATTATAAATTATAAACTATAAATTATAAACTATAAATTATAAATTATAACTATAAATTATAAACTATAAATTATAAATTATAACTATAAATTATAAACTATAAATTATAAACTATAAATTATAAACTATAAGTTATAAACTATAAACTATAAATTATAAACTATAAATTATAAACTATAAATTATAAATTATAACTATAAATTATAAACTATAAATTATAAATTATAAACTATAAATTATAAACTATAAATTATAAATTATAACTATAAATTATAAACTATAAATTATAAATTATAAACTATAAATTATAAACTATAAATTATAAATTATAAACTATAAATTATAAACTATAAGTTATAAACTATAAACTATAAATTATAACTATAAATTATAAACTATAAATTATAAACTATAAACTATAAATTATAACTATAAATTATAAACTATAAATTATAAATTATAAACTATAAATTATAAACTATAAATTATAAATTATAACTATAAATTATAAACTATAAATTATAAATTATAAACTATAAATTATAAACTATAAGTTATAAACTATAAACTATAAATTATAACTATAAATTATAACTATAAATTATAAACTATAAATTATAAATTATAAACTATAAATTATAAACTATAAGTTATAAACTATAAACTATAAATTATAACTATAAATTATAAACTATAAATTATAAACTATAAACTATAAATTATAAACTATAAATTATAAATTATAAACTATAAATTATAAACTATAAGTTATAAACTATAAACTATAAATTATAACTATAAATTATAAACTATAAATTATAAACTATAAACTATAAATTATAAACTATAAATTATAAACTATAAATTATAAACTATAAATTATAAATTATAAACTATAAATTATAAACTATAAATTATAAATTATAACTATAAATTATAAACTATAAATTATAAATTATAAACTATAAATTATAAACTATAAGTTATAAACTATAAACTATAAATTATAACTATAAATTATAAACTATAAATTATAAACTATAAACTATAAATTATAACTATAAATTATAAACTATAAATTATAAATTATAAACTATAAATTATAAACTATAAATTATAAATTATAACTATAAATTATAAACTATAAATTATAAATTATAAACTATAAATTATAAACTATAAGTTATAAACTATAAACTATAAATTATAACTATAAATTATAAACTATAAATTATAAATTATAAACTATAAATTATAACTATAAATTATAAACTATAAATTATAAATTATAAACTATAAATTATAAATTATAAACTATAAATTATAACTATAAGTTATAAACTATAAATTGTAAACTATAAGTTATAAACTATAAACTATAAATTATAACTATAAATTATAAACTATAAATTATAAATTATAAACTATAAATTATAACTATAAATTATAAACTATAAATTATAAATTATAAACTATAAATTATAAACTATAAACTATAAATTATAACTATAAGTTATAAACTATAAATTGTAAACTATAAGTTATAAACTATAAACTATAAATTATAACTATAAATTATAAACTATAAATTATAAATTATAAATTATAAACTATAAGTTATACACTATAAATTATAAACTATAAATTATAAACTATAAATTATAAATTATAAACTATAAATTATAAACTATAAATTATAAATTATAACTATAAATTATAAACTATAAATTATAAATTATAAACTATAAATTATAAACTATAAATTATAAATTATAACTATAAATTATAAACTATAAATTATAAATTATAAACTATAAATTATAAACTATAAGTTATAAACTATAAACTATAAATTATAACTATAAATTATAAACTATAAATTATAAATTATAAACTATAAATTATAACTATAAATTATAAACTATAAACTATAAATTATAACTATAAATTATAAACTATAAATTATAAATTATAAACTATAAATTATAAACTATAAATTATAAATTATAACTATAAATTATAAACTATAAATTATAAATTATAAACTATAAATTATAAACTATAAGTTATAAATTATAACTATAAATTATAAACTATAAATTATAAATTATAAACTATAAATTATAAACTATAAGTTATAAACTATAAACTATAAATTATAACTATAAATTATAAACTATAAATTATAAATTATAAACTATAAATTATAAACTATAAATTATAAACTATAAACTATAAGTTATAAACTATAAATTATAAATTATAACTATAAATTATAAACTATAAATTATAAATTATAAACTATAAATTATAAACTATAAGTTATAAACTATAAACTATAAATTATAACTATAAATTATAAACTATAAATTATAAATTATAAACTATAAATTATAAACTATAAATTATAAACTATAAACTATAAGTTATAAACTATAAATTATAAATTATAACTATAAATTATAAACTATAAATTATAAATTATAAACTGTAAATTATAAACTATAAGTTATAAACTATAAACTATAAATTATAACTATAAATTATAAACTATAAATTATAAATTATAAACTATAAATTATAAACTATAAGTTATAAACTATAAACTATAAATTATAACTATAAATTATAAACTATAAATTATAAATTATAAACTATAAATTATAACTATAAATTATAAACTATAAACTATAAATTATAACTATAAATTATAAACTATAAATTATAAATTATAAACTATAAATTATAAACTATAAATTATAAATTATAACTATAAATTATAAACTATAAATTATAAATTATAAACTATAAATTATAAACTATAAGTTATAAATTATAACTATAAATTATAAACTATAAATTATAAATTATAAACTATAAATTATAAACTATAAGTTATAAACTATAAACTATAAATTATAACTATAAATTATAAACTATAAATTATAAATTATAAACTATAAATTATAAACTATAAATTATAAACTATAAACTATAAGTTATAAACTATAAATTATAAATTATAACTATAAATTATAAACTATAAATTATAAATTATAAACTATAAATTATAAACTATAAGTTATAAACTATAAACTATAAATTATAACTATAAATTATAAACTATAAATTATAAATTATAAACTATAAATTATAAACTATAAATTATAAACTATAAACTATAAGTTATAAACTATAAATTGTAAACTATAAGTTATAAACTATAAACTATAAATTATAACTATAAATTATAAACTATAAATTATAAATTATAAACTATAAATTATAAACTATAAATTATAAATTATAACTATAAATTATAAACTATAAATTATAAATTATAAACTATAAATTATAAACTATAAGTTATAAATTATAACTATAAATTATAAACTATAAATTATAAATTATAAACTATAAATTATAAACTATAAGTTATAAACTATAAATTATAAATTATAAATTATAAACTATAAGTTATACACTATAAATTATAAACTATAAACTATAAGTTATACACTATAAATTGTAAACTATAAATTATAAACTATAAACTATAAATTATAAACTATAAATTATAAACTATAAACTATAAGTTATAAACTATAAATTATAAATTATAAATTATAAACTATAAGTTATACACTATAAATTATAAACTATAAACTATAAGTTATAAACTATAAATTGTAAACTATAAATTATAAACTATAAATTATAAACTATAAATTATAAGTTATAAACTATAAATTATAAATTATAAACTATAAATTATAAATTATAAACTATAAATTATAAACTATAAACTATAAATTGTAAACTATAAATTATAAACTATAAACTATAAGTTATAAACTATAAATTGTAAACTATAAGTTATACACTATAAATTGTAAACTATAAACTATAAATTATAAACTATAAATTATAAACTATAAATTATAAATTATAAACTATAAATTATAAGCTATAAATCATAAACTATAAATTATAAACTATAAATTATAAACTATAAATTATAAACTATAAATTATAAATTATAAACTATAAATTATAAACTATAAACTATAAGTTATACACTATAAATTATAAACTATAAATTATAAACTATAAACTATAAGTTATAAACTATAAATTGTAAACTATAAGTTATATACTATAAATTGTAAACTATAAATTATAAACTATAAATTATAAACTATAAATTATAAATTATAAATTATAAATTATAAATTATAAACTATAAATTATAAACTATAAACTATAAATTATAAACTATAAATTGTAAACTATAAATTATAAACTATAAATTATAAATTATAAACTATAAATTATAAGCTATAAATCATAAACTATAAATTATAAACTATAAATTATAAACTATAAATTATAAACTATAAACTATAAGTTATAAACTATAAATTGTAAACTATAAGTTATATACTATAAATTGTAAACTATAAATTATAAACTATAAATTATAAACTATAAATTATAAATTATAAATTATAAATTATAAATTATAAACTATAAATTATAAACTATAAACTATAAATTATAAACTATAAATTGTAAACTATAAATTATAAACTATAAATTATAAATTATAAACTATAAATTATAAGCTATAAATCATAAACTATAAATTATAAACTATAAATTATAAACTATAAATTATAAACTATAAACTATAAATTATAAATTATAAACTATAAATTATGAACTATAAGTTATACACTATAAATTATAAATTATAAACTATAAATCATAAACTATAAATTATAAACTATAAATTATAAATTATAAACTATAAATTATAAACTATAAACTATAAATTATAAACTATAAATTGTAAACTATAAATTATAAACTATAAATTATAAATTATAAACTATAAATTATAAGCTATAAATCATAAACTATAAATTATAAACTATAAATTATAAACTATAAATTATAAACTATAAACTATAAATTATAAACTATAAATTGTAAACTATAAATTATAAACTATAAATTATAAATTATAAACTATAAATTATAAACTATAAACTATAAGTTATACACTATAAATTATAAACTATAAATTATAAACTATAAACTATAAGTTATAAACTATAAATTGTAAACTATAAGTTATATACTATAAATTGTAAACTATAAATTATAAACTATAAATTATAAACTATAAATTATAAATTATAAATTATAAATTATAAATTATAAACTATAAATTATAAACTATAAACTATAAATTATAAACTATAAATTGTAAACTATAAATTATAAACTATAAATTATAAATTATAAACTATAAATTATAAGCTATAAATCATAAACTATAAATTATAAACTATAAATTATAAACTATAAATTATAAACTATAAACTATAAATTATAAATTATAAACTATAAATTATGAACTATAAGTTATACACTATAAATTATAAATTATAAACTATAAATCATAAACTATAAATTATAAACTATAAATTATAAATTATAAACTATAAATTATAAACTATAAACTATAAATTATAAACTATAAATTGTAAACTATAAATTATAAACTATAAATTATAAATTATAAACTATAAATTATAAGCTATAAATCATAAACTATAAATTATAAACTATAAATTATAAACTATAAATTATAAACTATAAACTATAAATTATAAATTATAAACTATAAATTATGAACTATAAGTTATACACTATAAATTATAAATTATAAACTATAAATCATAAACTATAAATTATAAACTATAAATTATAAATCATAAACTATAAATTATAAACTATAAATTATAAACTATAAATTATAAACTATAAACTATAAATTATAAATTATAAACTATAAATTATAAACTATAAGTTATACACTATAAATTATAAACTATAAATTATAAACTATAAACTATAAGTTATAAACTATAAATTATAAATTATAACTATAAATTATAAACTATAAACTATAAATTATAAACTATAAAGTATAAATTATAAACTATAAATTTAAAACTATAAACTATAAACTATAAATTATAAACTATAAGTTATAAACTATAAATTGTAAACTATAAGTTATACACTATAAATTATAAACTATAAATTATAAACTATAAATTATAAATTATAAACTATAAATTATAAACTATAAACTATAAATTATAAACTATAAAGTATAAATTATAAACTATAAATTGTAAACTATAAACTATAAACTATAAACTATAAATTATAAACTATAAGTTATAAACTATAAATTGTAAACTATAAGTTATACACTATAAATTATAAACTATAAATTATAAACTATAAATTATAAATTATAAACTATAAATTATAAACTATAAATTATAAATTATAAACTATAAATTATAAACTATAAACTATAAATTATAAACTATAAATTATAAACTATAAATTATAAACTATAAACTATAAGTTATAAACTATAAATTGTAAACTATAAATTATAAATTATAAACTATAAATTATAAATTATAAACTATAAATTATAAACTATAAATTATAAATTATAAACTATAAATTATAAATTATAAACTATAAATTATGAACTATAAGTTATAAACTATAAGTTATAAACTATAAACTATAAATTATAACTATAAATTATAAACTATAAATTGTAAACTATAAGTTATACACTATAAATTGTAAACTATAAATTATAAACTATAAATTATAAATTATAGACTATAAATTATAAACTATAAGTTATAAAATATAAACTATAAATTATAAACTATAAACTATAAACTATAAATTATAAATTATAAACTATAAATTATAAACTATAAGTTATACACTATAAATTGTAAACTATAAATTATAAACTATAAATTATAAATTATAAACTATAAATTAAAAACTATAAACTATAAATTATAAATTATAAACTATAAATTATAAACTATAAGTTATACACTATAAATTGTAAACTATAAATTATAAACTATAAATTATAAATTATAAACTATAAATTATAAACTATAAACTATAAATTATAAACTATAAATTATAAATTATAAACTATAAGTTATAAAGTATAAATTATAAACTATAAATTTAAAACTATAAACTATAAACTATAAACTATAAATTATAAACTATAAATTATAAACTATAAATTGTAAACTATAAGTTATACACTATAAATTGTAAACTATAAATTATAAACTATAAATTATAAATTATAGACTATAAATTATAAACTATAAGTTATAAAATATAAACTATAAATTATAAACTATAAACTATAAACTATAAATTATAAATTATAAACTATAAATTATAAACTATAAATTATAAACTATAAATTATAAAATATAAACTATAAACTATAAATTATAAACTATAAACTATAAACTATAAATTATAAATTATAAACTATAAATTATAAACTATAAGTTATACACTATAAATTGTAAACTATAAATTATAAACTATAAATTATAAATTATAAACTATAAATTATAAACTATAAACTATAAATTATAAACTATAAATTGTAAACTATAAATTATAAACTATAAACTATAAGTTATAAACTATAAATTGTAAACTATAAGTTATACACTATAAATTATAAACTATAAATTATAAACTATAAATTATAAATTATAAACTATAAATTATAAATTATAAACTATAAATTATAAACTATAAATCATAAACTATAAATTATAAACTATAAATTACAAACTATAAATTATAAACTATAAACTATAAATTATAAATTATAAACTATAAATTATGAACTATAAGTTATACACTATAAATTATAAATTATAAACTATAAATCATAAACTATAAATTATAAACTATAAGTTATAAACTATAAGTTATAAACTATAAACTATAAATTATAACTATAAATTATAAACTATAAATTGTAAACTATAAGTTATACACTATAAATTGTAAACTATAAATTATAAACTATAAATTATAAATTATAGACTATAAATTATAAACTATAAGTTATAAAATATAAACTATAAATTATAAACTATAAACTATAAACTATAAATTATAAATTATAAACTATAAATTATAAACTATAAGTTATACACTATAAATTATAAACTATAAATTATAAAATATAAACTATAAATTATAAACTATAAACTATAAACTATAAATTATAAATTATAAACTATAAATTATAAACTATAAGTTATACACTATAAATTGTAAACTATAAATTATAAACTATAAATTATAAATTATAAACTATAAATTATAAACTATAAGTTATAAACTATAAATTATAAACTATAAACTATAAATTATAAATTATAAACTATAAGTTATAAACTATAAATTGTAAACTATAAGTTATACACTATAAATTATAAATTATGGACTATAAATTATAAACTATAAGTTATACACTATAAATTATAAACTATAAATTATAAAATATAAACTATAAATCATAAACTATAAATTATAAACTATAAATTATAAACTATAAATTATAAACTATAAACTATAAATTATAAATTATAAACTATAAATTATGAACTATAAGTTATACACTATAAATTATAAATTATAAACTATAAATCATAAACTATAAATTATAAACTATAAGTTATAAACTATAAGTTATAAACTATAAACTATAAATTATAACTATAAATTATAAACTATAAATTGTAAACTATAAATTATAACTATAAATTATAAACTATAAATTGTAAACTATAAGTTATACACTATAAATTGTAAACTATAAATTATAAACTATAAATTATAAATTATAAACTATAAATTATAAACTATAAATTATAAATTATAAACTATAAATTATAAACTATAAATTATAAATTATAAACTATAAATTATACACTATAAATTGTAAACTATAAATTATAAACTATAAATTATAAATTATAAACTATAAATTATAAACTATAAGTTATAAATTATAAATTATAAACTATAAATTATAAACTATAAACTATAAATTATAAACTATAAATTATAAATTATAAACTATAAATTATAAATTATAAACTATAAATTATAAACTATAAATTATAAATTATAAACTATAAATTATACACTATAAATTGTAAACTATAAATTATAAACTATAAATTATAAATTATAAACTATAAATTATAAACTATAAGTTATAAATTATAAATTATAAACTATAAATTATAAACTATAAACTATAAATTATAAACTATAAATTATGAACTATAAACTATAAATTATAAACTATAAACTATAAATTATAAACTATAAATTATAAACTATAAATTATAAATTATAAACTATAAATTATACACTATAAATTGTAAACTATAAATTATAAACTATAAATTATAAATTATAAACTATAAATTATAAACTATAAGTTATAAATTATAAATTATAAACTATAAATTATAAACTATAAACTATAAATTATAAACTATAAATTATGAACTATAAATTATAAATTATAAACTATAAATTATAAACTATAAGTTATAAACTATAAACTATAAATTATAAACTATAAATTATAAACTATAAATTATAAATTATAAACTATAAATTATAAACTATAAATTATAAATTATGAACTATAAATCATAAACTATAAATTATAACTATAAATTATAAACTATAAATCATAAACTATAAATTATAAACTATAAATTATAAACTATAAATTATAAATTATAAACTATAAATTATAAACTATAAATTATAAACTATAAACTATAAATTATAAACTATAAGTTATAAACTATAAATTATAAATTATAAACTATAAATTATAAACTATAAATTATAAGTTATAAACTATAAATTATAAACTATAAACTATAAATTATAAACTATAAGTTATAAACTATAAATTATAAACTATAAATTATAAACTATAAATTATAAACTATAAATTATAAATTATAAACTATAAATTATAAACTATAAATTATAAACTATAAATTATAAACTATAAACTATAAATTATAAATTATAAACTATAAATTATAAACTATAAATTATAAATTATGAACTATAAATCATAAACTATAAATTATAACTATAAATTATAAACTATAAATCATAAACTATAAATTATAAATTATAAACTATAAATTATAAACTATAAATTATAAGTTATAAACTATAAATTATAAACTATAAACTATAAATTATAAACTATAAGTTATAAACTATAAATTATAAACTATAAATTATAAACTATAAATTATAAACTATAAACTATAAATTATAAACTAAAATTATAAACTATAAATTATAAACTATAAACTATAAATTATAAATTATAAACTATAAATTATAAACTATAAATTATAAATTATGAACTATAAATCATAAACTATAAATTATAACTATAAATTATAAACTATAAATCATAAACTATAAATTATAAACTATAAATTATAAACTATAAATTATAAATTATAAACTATAAATTATAAACTATAAATTATAAATTATAAACTATAAATTATAAACTATAAATTATAAGTTATAAATCATAAACTATAAATTATAAACTATAAACTATAAACTATAAATTATAAACTATAAACTATAAATTATAACTATAAATTATAAACTATAAATTATAAATTATAAACTATAAATCATAAACTATAAATTATAAACTATAAACTATAAACTATAAATTATAAACTATAAACTATAAATTATAACTATAAATTATAAACTATAAACTATAAATTATAACTATAAATTATAAACTATAAATTATAAATTATAAACTATAAATTATAAACTATAAATTATAAATTATAAACTATAAATTATGAACTATAAATTATAAACTATAAATTATAAACTATAAATTATAAATTATAAACTATAAATTATAAACTATAAATTATAAATTATAAACTATAAGTTATAAACTATAAATTATAAACTATAAATTATAAACTATAAATTATAAACTATAAATTATAAACTATAAATTATAAATTATAAACTATAAATTATGAACTATAAATTATAAACTATAAATTATAAACTATAAATTATAAGTTATAAACTATAAATTATAAACTATAAACTATAAATTATAAACTATAAGTTATAAACTATAAATTATAAACTATAAATTATAAACTATAAATTATAAACTATAAATTATAAATTATAAACTATAAATCATAAACTATAAACTATAAACTATAAACTATAAATTATAAACTATAAACTATAAATTATAACTATAAATTATAAACTATAAATTATAAATTATAAACTATAAATCATAAACTATAAATTATAAACTATAAACTATACACTATAAATTATAAATTATAAACTATAAATCATAAACTATAAATTATAAACTATAAACTATAAGTTATAAACTATAAATTATAAACTATAAATTATAAACTATAAATTATAAACTATAAATTATAAATTATAAATTATAAACTATAAATTATAAACTATAAACTATAAATTATAACTATAAATTATAAACTATAAACTATAAATTATAACTGTAAATTATAAACTATAAATTATAAATTATAAACTATAAATTATAAACTATAAATTATAAACTATAAACTATAAATTATAACTATAAATTATAAACTATAAACTATAAATTATAACTATAAATTATAAACTATAAATTATAAATTATAAACTATAAATTATAAATTATAAACTATAAATCATAAACTATAAATTATAAACTATAAACTATAAATTATAACTATAAATTATAAACTATAAATTATAAATTATAAACTATAAATTATAAACTATAAATTATAAACTATAAATTATAAACTATAAATTATAAACTATAAATTATAAACTATAAATTATGAACTATAAATTATAAACTATAAATTATAAACTATAAATTATAAACTATAAACTATAAATTATAAATTATAAACTATAAATTATAAACTATAAGTTATAAACTATAAATTATAAACTATAAATTATAAACTATAAGTTATAAACTATAAACTATAAATTATAAATTATAAACTATAAATTATAAACTATAAATTATAAATTATGAACTATAAATCATAAACTATAAATTATAAATTATAACTATAAATTATACACTATAAATTATAAACTATAAGTTATAAACTATAAATTATAAACTATAAACTATAAATTATAAACTATAAATTATAAATTATAAACTATAAATTATAAATTATAAACTATAAATTATAAACTATAAATTATAAACTATAAACTATAAATTATAAACTATAAATTATAAATTATAACTATAAATTATAAACTATAAATTATAAATTATAACTATAAATTATAAACTATAAATTATAAATTATAAACTATAAATTATAAATTATAAATTATAAACTATAAATTATAAACTATAAGTTATACACTATAAATTATAAACTATAAATTATAAACTATAAACTATAAATTATAAACTATAAATTATAAATTATAACTATAAATTATAAACTATAAATTATAAATTATAAACTATAAATTATAAACTATAAGTTATACACTATAAATTATAAACTATAAATTATAAACTATAAACTATAAATTATAACTATAAATTATAAACTATAAATTATAAATTATAAACTATAAATTATAAACTATAAGTTATACACTATAAATTATAAACTATAAATTATAAACTATAAACTATAAATTATAAACTATAAATTATAAATTATAACTATAAATTATAAACTATAAATTATAAATTATAAACTATAAATTATAAACTATAAGTTATACACTATAAATTATAAACTATAAATTATAAACTATAAACTATAAATTATAAACTATAAATTATAAATTATAAACTATAAATTATAAACTATAAGTTATACACTATAAATTATAAACTATAAATTATAAATTATAAACTATAAATCATAAACTATAAATTATAAACTATAAACTATACACTATAAATTATAAATTATAAACTATAAATCATAAACTATAAATTATAAACTATAAACTATAAGTTATAAACTATAAATTATAAACTATAAATTATAAACTATAAATTATAAACTATAAATTATAAATTATAAATTATAAACTATAAATTATAAACTATAAACTATAAATTATAACTATAAATTATAAACTATAAACTATAAATTATAACTGTAAATTATAAACTATAAATTATAAATTATAAACTATAAATTATAAACTATAAATTATAAACTATAAACTATAAATTATAACTATAAATTATAAACTATAAACTATAAATTATAACTATAAATTATAAACTATAAATTATAAATTATAAACTATAAATTATAAATTATAAACTATAAATCATAAACTATAAATTATAAACTATAAACTATAAATTATAACTATAAATTATAAACTATAAATTATAAATTATAAACTATAAATTATAAACTATAAATTATAAACTATAAATTATAAACTATAAATTATAAACTATAAATTATAAACTATAAATTATGAACTATAAATTATAAACTATAAATTATAAACTATAAATTATAAACTATAAACTATAAATTATAAATTATAAACTATAAATTATAAACTATAAGTTATAAACTATAAATTATAAACTATAAATTATAAACTATAAGTTATAAACTATAAACTATAAATTATAAATTATAAACTATAAATTATAAACTATAAATTATAAATTATGAACTATAAATCATAAACTATAAATTATAAACTATAAATTATAAATTATAAACTATAAATTATAAATTATAAATTATAAACTATAAATTATAAACTATAAGTTATACACTATAAATTATAAACTATAAATTATAAACTATAAACTATAAATTATAAACTATAAATTATAAATTATAACTATAAATTATAAACTATAAATTATAAATTATAAACTATAAATTATAAACTATAAGTTATACACTATAAATTATAAACTATAAATTATAAACTATAAACTATAAATTATAACTATAAATTATAAACTATAAATTATAAATTATAAACTATAAATTATAAACTATAAGTTATACACTATAAATTATAAACTATAAATTATAAACTATAAACTATAAATTATAAACTATAAATTATAAATTATAACTATAAATTATAAACTATAAATTATAAATTATAAACTATAAATTATAAACTATAAGTTATACACTATAAATTATAAACTATAAATTATAAACTATAAACTATAAATTATAACTATAAATTATAAACTATAAATTATAAATTATAAACTATAAATTATAAACTATAAGTTATACACTATAAATTATAAACTATAAATTATAAACTATAAGTTATACACTATAAATTATAAACTATAAATTATAAACTATAAACTATAAATTATAAACTATAAATTATAAACTATAAATTATAAATTATAAACTATAAATTATAAACTATAAATTATAAACTATAAATTATAAACTATAAATTATAAACTATAAATTATAAACTATAAATTATAAATTATAAACTATAAATTATAAACTATAAATTATAACTATAAATTATAAACTATAAATTATAAATTATAAACTATAAATTATAAATTATAAACTATAAATCATAAACTATAAATTATAAACTATAAACTATAAGTTATAAACTATAAATTATAAACTATAAATTATAAACTATAAATTATAAACTATAAATTATAAACTATAAATTATAAACTATAAATTATAAATTATAAATTATAAACTATAAGTTATAAACTATAAATTATAAACTATAAATTATAAACTATAAATTATAAACTATAAATTATAAACTATAAATTATAAACTATAAATTATAAACTATAAACTATAAATTATAAACTATAAATTATAAACTATAAATTATAAACTATAAATTATAAACTATAAATTATAAATTATAACTATAAATTATAAACTATAAATTATAAATTATAACTATAAATTATAAACTATAAATTATAAATTATAAACTATAAATTATAAATTATAAATTATAAACTATAAATTATAAACTATAAGTTATACACTATAAATTATAAACTATAAATTATAAACTATAAACTATAAATTATAAACTATAAATTATAAATTATAACTATAAATTATAAACTATAAATTATAAATTATAAACTATAAATTATAAACTATAAGTTATACACTATAAATTATAAACTATAAATTATAAACTATAAACTATAAATTATAACTATAAATTATAAACTATAAATTATAAATTATAAACTATAAATTATAAACTATAAGTTATACACTACAAATTATAAACTATAAATTATAAAATATAAACTATAAATTATAAACTATAAATTATAAATTATAACTATAAATTATAAACTATAAATTATAAATTATAAACTATAAATTATAAACTATAAGTTATACACTATAAATTATAAACTATAAATTATAAATTATAAACTATAAATTATAAACTATAAATTATAAATTATGAACTATAAATCATAAACTATAAATTATAAATTATAACTATAAATTATACACTATAAATTATAAACTATAAGTTATAAACTATAAATTATAAACTATAAACTATAAATTATAAACTATAAATTATAAATTATAAACTATAAATTATAAATTATAAACTATAAATTATAAACTATAAATTATAAACTATAAACTATAAATTATAAACTATAAATTATAAATTATAACTATAAATTATAAACTATAAATTATAAATTATAACTATAAATTATAAACTATAAATTATAAATTATAAACTATAAATTATAAATTATAAATTATAAACTATAAATTATAAACTATAAGTTATACACTATAAATTATAAACTATAAATTATAAACTATAAACTATAAATTATAAACTATAAATTATAAATTATAACTATAAATTATAAACTATAAATTATAAATTATAAACTATAAATTATAAACTATAAGTTATACACTATAAATTATAAACTATAAATTATAAACTATAAACTATAAATTATAACTATAAATTATAAACTATAAATTATAAATTATAAACTATAAATTATAAACTATAAGTTATACACTATAAATTATAAACTATAAATTATAAACTATAAACTATAAATTATAAACTATAAATTATAAATTATAACTATAAATTATAAACTATAAATTATAAATTATAAACTATAAATTATAAACTATAAGTTATACACTATAAATTATAAACTATAAATTATAAACTATAAACTATAAATTATAACTATAAATTATAAACTATAAATTATAAATTATAAACTATAAATTATAAACTATAAGTTATACACTATAAGTTATACACTATAAATTATAAACTATAAATTATAAACTATAAACTATAAATTATAAACTATAAATTATAAATTATAACTATAAATTATAAACTATAAATTATAAATTATAAACTATAAATTATAAACTATAAGTTATACACTATAAATTATAAACTATAAATTATAAACTATAAATTATAAATTATAAACTATAAATTATAAATTATAAACTATAAATCATAAACTATAAATTATAAACTATAAACTATAAATTATAACTATAAATTATAAACTATAAATTATAAATTATAAACTATAAATTATAAACTATAAATTATAAACTATAAATTATAAACTATAAATTATAAACTATAAATTATAAACTATAAATTATGAACTATAAATTATAAACTATAAATTATAAACTATAAATTATAAACTATAAACTATAAATTATAAATTATAAACTATAAATTATAAACTATAAATTATAAACTATAAGTTATAAACTATAAATTATAAACTATAAATTATAAACTATAAATTATAAACTATAAATTATAAACTATAAATTATAAACTATAAGTTATAAACTATAAACTATAAATTATAAATTATAAACTATAAATTATAAACTATAAATTATAAATTATGAACTATAAATCATAAACTATAAATTATAAATTATAACTATAAATTATACACTATAAATTATAAACTATAAGTTATAAACTATAAATTATAAACTATAAACTATAAATTATAAACTATAAATTATAAACTATAAATTATAAACTATAAATTATAAACTATAAATTATAACTATAAATTATAAACTATAAATTATAAATTATAAACTATAAATTATAAACTATAAATTATAAATTATGAACTATAAATCATAAACTATAAATTATAACTATAAATTATAAACTATAAATCATAAACTATAAATTATAAACTATAAATTATAAACTATAAATTATAAATTATAAACTATAAATTATAAACTATAAATTATAAACTATAAACTATAAATTATAAACTATAAGTTATAAACTATAAATTATAAATTATAAACTATAAATTATAAACTATAAATTATAAGTTATAAACTATAAATTATAAACTATAAACTATAAATTATAAACTATAAGTTATAAACTATAAATTATAAACTATAAATTATAAACTATAAATTATAAACTATAAATTATAAATTATAAACTATAAATTATAAACTATAAATTATAAACTATAAATTATAAACTATAAACTATAAATTATAAATTATAAACTATAAATTATAAACTATAAATTATAAATTATGAACTATAAATCATAAACTATAAATTATAACTATAAATTATAAACTATAAATCATAAACTATAAATTATAAATTATAAACTATAAATTATAAACTATAAATTATAAGTTATAAACTATAAATTATAAACTATAAACTATAAATTATAAACTATAAGTTATAAACTATAAATTATAAACTATAAATTATAAACTATAAATTATAAACTATAAACTATAAATTATAAACTAAAATTATAAACTATAAATTATAAACTATAAACTATAAATTATAAATTATAAACTATAAATTATAAACTATAAATTATAAATTATGAACTATAAATCATAAACTATAAATTATAACTATAAATTATAAACTATAAATCATAAACTATAAATTATAAACTATAAATTATAAACTATAAATTATAAATTATAAACTATAAATTATAAACTATAAATTATAAATTATAAACTATAAATTATAAACTATAAATTATAAGTTATAAATCATAAACTATAAATTATAAACTATAAACTATAAACTATAAATTATAAACTATAAACTATAAATTATAACTATAAATTATAAACTATAAATTATAAATTATAAACTATAAATCATAAACTATAAATTATAAACTATAAACTATAAACTATAAATTATAAACTATAAACTATAAATTATAACTATAAATTATAAACTATAAACTATAAATTATAACTATAAATTATAAACTATAAATTATAAATTATAAACTATAAATTATAAACTATAAATTATAAATTATAAACTATAAATTATGAACTATAAATTATAAACTATAAATTATAAACTATAAATTATAAATTATAAACTATAAATTATAAACTATAAATTATAAATTATAAACTATAAGTTATAAACTATAAATTATAAACTATAAATTATAAACTATAAATTATAAACTATAAATTATAAATTATAAACTATAAATTATGAACTATAAATTATAAACTATAAATTATAAACTATAAATTATAAGTTATAAACTATAAATTATAAACTATAAACTATAAATTATAAACTATAAGTTATAAACTATAAATTATAAACTATAAATTATAAACTATAAATTATAAACTATAAATTATAAATTATAAACTATAAATCATAAACTATAAACTATAAACTATAAACTATAAATTATAAACTATAAACTATAAATTATAACTATAAATTATAAACTATAAATTATAAATTATAAACTATAAATCATAAACTATAAATTATAAACTATAAACTATACACTATAAATTATAAATTATAAACTATAAATCATAAACTATAAATTATAAACTATAAACTATAAGTTATAAACTATAAATTATAAACTATAAATTATAAACTATAAATTATAAACTATAAATTATAAATTATAAATTATAAACTATAAATTATAAACTATAAACTATAAATTATAACTATAAATTATAAACTATAAACTATAAATTATAACTGTAAATTATAAACTATAAATTATAAATTATAAACTATAAATTATAAACTATAAATTATAAACTATAAACTATAAATTATAACTATAAATTATAAACTATAAACTATAAATTATAACTATAAATTATAAACTATAAATTATAAATTATAAACTATAAATTATAAATTATAAACTATAAATCATAAACTATAAATTATAAACTATAAACTATAAATTATAACTATAAATTATAAACTATAAATTATAAATTATAAACTATAAATTATAAACTATAAATTATAAACTATAAATTATAAACTATAAATTATAAACTATAAATTATAAACTATAAATTATGAACTATAAATTATAAACTATAAATTATAAACTATAAATTATAAACTATAAACTATAAATTATAAATTATAAACTATAAATTATAAACTATAAGTTATAAACTATAAATTATAAACTATAAATTATAAACTATAAGTTATAAACTATAAACTATAAATTATAAATTATAAACTATAAATTATAAACTATAAATTATAAATTATGAACTATAAATCATAAACTATAAATTATAAATTATAACTATAAATTATACACTATAAATTATAAACTATAAGTTATAAACTATAAATTATAAACTATAAACTATAAATTATAAACTATAAATTATAAATTATAAACTATAAATTATAAATTATAAACTATAAATTATAAACTATAAATTATAAACTATAAACTATAAATTATAAACTATAAATTATAAATTATAACTATAAATTATAAACTATAAATTATAAATTATAACTATAAATTATAAACTATAAATTATAAATTATAAACTATAAATTATAAATTATAAATTATAAACTATAAATTATAAACTATAAGTTATACACTATAAATTATAAACTATAAATTATAAACTATAAACTATAAATTATAAACTATAAATTATAAATTATAACTATAAATTATAAACTATAAATTATAAATTATAAACTATAAATTATAAACTATAAGTTATACACTATAAATTATAAACTATAAATTATAAACTATAAACTATAAATTATAACTATAAATTATAAACTATAAATTATAAATTATAAACTATAAATTATAAACTATAAGTTATACACTATAAATTATAAACTATAAATTATAAACTATAAACTATAAATTATAAACTATAAATTATAAATTATAACTATAAATTATAAACTATAAATTATAAATTATAAACTATAAATTATAAACTATAAGTTATACACTATAAATTATAAACTATAAATTATAAACTATAAACTATAAATTATAACTATAAATTATAAACTATAAATTATAAATTATAAACTATAAATTATAAACTATAAGTTATACACTATAAATTATAAACTATAAATTATAAACTATAAGTTATACACTATAAATTATAAACTATAAATTATAAACTATAAACTATAAATTATAAACTATAAATTATAAACTATAAATTATAAATTATAAACTATAAATTATAAACTATAAATTATAAACTATAAATTATAAACTATAAATTATAAACTATAAATTATAAACTATAAATTATAAATTATAAACTATAAATTATAAACTATAAATTATAAACTATAAATTATAAATTATAAACTATAAATTATAAATTATAAACTATAAATTATAAACTATAAGTTATAAACTATAAATTATAAACTATAAATTATAAACTATAAGTTATAAACTATAAACTATAAATTATAAATTATAAACTATAAATTATAAACTATAAATTATAAATTATGAACTATAAATCATAAACTATAAATTATAAATTATAACTATAAATTATACACTATAAATTATAAACTATAAGTTATAAACTATAAATTATAAACTATAAACTATAAATTATAAACTATAAATTATAAATTATAAACTATAAATTATAAATTATAAACTATAAATTATAAACTATAAATTATAAACTATAAACTATAAATTATAAACTATAAATTATAAATTATAACTATAAATTATAAACTATAAATTATAAATTATAACTATAAATTATAAACTATAAATCATAAACTATAAATTATAAATTATAAACTATAAATTATAAACTATAAATTATAAATTATAAACTATAAATTATAAACTATAAATTATAAATTATAACTATAAATTATAAACTATAAATTATAAATTATAAACTATAAATTATAAACTATAAGTTATACACTATAAATTATAAACTATAAATTATAAACTATAAACTATAAATTATAAACTATAAATTATAAATTATAACTATAAATTATAAACTATAAATTATAAATTATAAACTATAAATTATAAACTATAAGTTATACACTATAAATTATAAACTATAAATTATAAACTATAAACTATAAATTATAACTATAAATTATAAACTATAAATTATAAATTATAAACTATAAATTATAAACTATAAATTATAAACTATAAATTATAAACTATAAATTATAAACTATAAATTATAAACTATAAATTATGAACTATAAATTATAAACTATAAATTATAAACTATAAATTATAAACTATAAACTATAAATTATAAATTATAAACTATAAATTATAAACTATAAGTTATAAACTATAAATTATAAACTATAAATTATAAACTATAAGTTATAAACTATAAACTATAAATTATAAATTATAAACTATAAATTATAAACTATAAATTATAAATTATGAACTATAAATCATAAACTATAAATTATAAATTATAACTATAAATTATACACTATAAATTATAAACTATAAGTTATAAACTATAAATTATAAACTATAAACTATAAATTATAAACTATAAATTATAAATTATAAACTATAAATTATAAATTATAAACTATAAATTATAAACTATAAATTATAAACTATAAACTATAAATTATAAACTATAAATTATAAATTATAACTATAAATTATAAACTATAAATTATAAATTATAACTATAAATTATAAACTATAAATTATAAATTATAAACTATAAATTATAAATTATAAATTATAAACTATAAATTATAAACTATAAGTTATACACTATAAATTATAAACTATAAATTATAAACTATAAACTATAAATTATAAACTATAAATTATAAATTATAACTATAAATTATAAACTATAAATTATAAATTATAAACTATAAATTATAAACTATAAGTTATACACTATAAATTATAAACTATAAATTATAAACTATAAACTATAAATTATAACTATAAATTATAAACTATAAATTATAAATTATAAACTATAAATTATAAACTATAAGTTATACACTATAAATTATAAACTATAAATTATAAACTATAAACTATAAATTATAAACTATAAATTATAAATTATAACTATAAATTATAAACTATAAATTATAAATTATAAACTATAAATTATAAACTATAAGTTATACACTATAAATTATAAACTATAAATTATAAACTATAAACTATAAATTATAACTATAAATTATAAACTATAAATTATAAATTATAAACTATAAATTATAAACTATAAGTTATACACTATAAATTATAAACTATAAATTATAAACTATAAACTATAAATTATGAACTATAAGTTATACACTATAAATTATAAATTATAAACTATAAATCATAAACTATAAATTATAAATTATAAACTATAAATCATAAACTATAAATTATAAACTATAAATTATAAACTATAAATTATAAACTATAAATTATAAACTATAAATTATAAACTATAAATTATGAACTATAAATTATAAACTATAAATTATAAACTATAAATTATAAACTATAAACTATAAATTATAAATTATAAACTATAAATTATAAACTATAAGTTATAAACTATAAATTATAAACTATAAATTATAAACTATAAATTATAAGCTATAAATTATAAACTATAAATTATAAACTATAAATTATAAACTATAAATTATAAACTATAAATTATAAACTATAAATTATAAACTATAAATTATAACTATAAATTATAAACTATAAATTATAAATTATAAACTATAAATTATAAACTATAAATTATAAATTATGAACTATAAATCATAAACTATAAATTATAACTATAAATTATAAACTATAAATCATAAACTATAAATTATAAACTATAAATTATAAACTATAAATTATAAATTATAAACTATAAATTATAAACTATAAATTATAAACTATAAACTATAAATTATAAACTATAAGTTATAAACTATAAATTATAAATTATAAACTATAAATTATAAACTATAAATTATAAGTTATAAACTATTAATTATAAACTATAAACTATAAATTATAAACTATAAGTTATAAACTATAAATTATAAACTATAAATTATAAACTATAAATTATAAACTATAAATTATAAATTATAAACTATAAATTATAAACTATAAATTATAAACTATAAATTATAAACTATAAACTATAAATTATAAATTATAAACTATAAATTATAAACTATAAATTATAAATTATGAACTATAAATCATAAACTATAAATTATAACTATAAATTATAAACTATAAATCATAAACTATAAATTATAAATTATAAACTATAAATTATAAACTATAAATTATAAGTTATAAACTATAAATTATAAACTATAAACTATAAATTATAAACTATAAGTTATAAACTATAAATTATAAACTATAAATTATAAACTATAAATTATAAACTATAAACTATAAATTATAAACTAAAATTATAAACTATAAATTATAAACTATAAACTATAAATTATAAATTATAAACTATAAATTATAAACTATAAATTATAAATTATGAACTATAAATCATAAACTATAAATTATAACTATAAATTATAAACTATAAATCATAAACTATAAATTATAAACTATAAATTATAAACTATAAATTATAAATTATAAACTATAAATTATAAACTATAAATTATAAATTATAAACTATAAATTATAAACTATAAATTATAAGTTATAAATCATAAACTATAAATTATAAACTATAAACTATAAACTATAAATTATAAACTATAAACTATAAATTATAACTATAAATTATAAACTATAAATTATAAATTATAAACTATAAATCATAAACTATAAATTATAAACTATAAACTATAAACTATAAATTATAAACTATAAACTATAAATTATAACTATAAATTATAAACTATAAACTATAAATTATAACTATAAATTATAAACTATAAATTATAAATTATAAACTATAAATTATAAACTATAAATTATAAATTATAAACTATAAATTATGAACTATAAATTATAAACTATAAATTATAAACTATAAATTATAAATTATAAACTATAAATTATAAACTATAAATTATAAATTATAAACTATAAGTTATAAACTATAAATTATAAACTATAAATTATAAACTATAAATTATAAACTATAAATTATAAACTATAAATTATAAATTATAAACTATAAATTATGAACTATAAATTATAAACTATAAATTATAAACTATAAATTATAAGTTATAAACTATAAATTATAAACTATAAACTATAAATTATAAACTATAAGTTATAAACTATAAATTATAAACTATAAATTATAAACTATAAATTATAAACTATAAATTATAAATTATAAACTATAAATCATAAACTATAAACTATAAACTATAAACTATAAATTATAAACTATAAACTATAAATTATAACTATAAATTATAAACTATAAATTATAAATTATAAACTATAAATCATAAACTATAAATTATAAACTATAAACTATACACTATAAATTATAAATTATAAACTATAAATCATAAACTATAAATTATAAACTATAAACTATAAGTTATAAACTATAAATTATAAACTATAAATTATAAACTATAAATTATAAACTATAAATTATAAATTATAAATTATAAACTATAAATTATAAACTATAAACTATAAATTATAACTATAAATTATAAACTATAAACTATAAATTATAACTGTAAATTATAAACTATAAATTATAAATTATAAACTATAAACTATAAACTATAAATTATGAACTATAAACTATAAGTTATAAACTATAAATTATAAACTATAAATTATAAACTATAAATTATAAACTATAAATTATAAACTATAAATTATAAATTATAAACTATAAATCATAAACTATAAATTATAAACTATAAATTATAAACTATAAATTATAAATTATAAACTATAAATTATAAACTATAAATTATAAACTATAAACTATAAATTTTAAACTATAAATTATGAACTATAAATTATAAACTATAAACTATAAGTTATAAACTATAAATTATTAACTATAAATTATAAACTATAAATCATAAACTATAAATTATAAACTATAAACTATAAATTATAAACTATAAATTATTAACTATAAATTATAAATTATAAACTATAAATTATAAATTATAAACTATAAATTATAAACTATAAACTATAAATTATAACTATAAATTATAAATTATAAACTATAAATTATAAACTATAAACTATAAATTATAACTATAAATTATAAACTATAAACTATAAATTATAAACTATAAATTATAAACTATAAATTATAAACTATAAATTATAAACTATAAATTATAAACTATAAATTATAAATTATAAACTATAAATTATAAACTATAAATTATAAATTATAAACTATAAATTATAAATTATAAATTATAAATTATAAACTATAAACTATAAATTATAAATTATAAATTATAAACTATAAATTATAAACTATAAATTATAAACTATAAATTATAAACTATAAACTATAAACTATAAATTATAAACTATAAATTATAAACTATAAATTATGAACTATAAATTATAAACTATAATTTATAAACTATAAATTATAAACTATAAATTATGAACTATAAATTATAAATTATATACTATAAATTATAAATTATAAACTATAAATTATAAACTATAAATTATAAACTATAAATTACAAACTATAAATTATAAACTATAAATCATAAACTATAAATTATAAACTATAAGTTATAAACTATAAACTATAAATTATAAACTATAAACTATAAATTATAAACTATAAATTATAAACTATAAATTATAAACTATAAATTATAAACTATAAATTATAAACTATAAATTATGAACTATAAATTATAAACTATAAATTATAAACTATAAACTATAAGTTATAAACTATAAATTATTAACTATAAATTATAAGTTATAAACTATAAATCATAAACTATAAATTATAAACTATAAACTATAAATTATAAACTATAAATTATTAACTATAAATTATAACTATAAATTATAAACTATAAATTATAAATTATAAACTATAAATTATAAATTATAAACTATAAATCATAAACTATAAATTATAAACTATAAATTATAAACTATAAATTATAAATTATAAATTATAAATTATAAACTATAAACTATAAATTATAAATTATAAACTATAAACTATAAATTATAAACTATAAATTATAAACTATAAATTATAAACTATAAATTATAAACTATAAATTATAAACTATAAATTATAAATTATAAACTATAAACTATAAATTATAAATTATAAACTATAAACTATAAATTATAAACTATAAATTATAAACTATAAACTATAAGTTATAAACTATAAATTATTAACTATAAATTATAAGTTATAAATTATAAACTATAAACTATAAATTATAAACTATAAATTATAAACTATAAACTATAAATTATAAACTATAAATTATAAATTATAAACTATAAATCATAAACTATAAATTATAAACTATAAACTATAAGTTATAAACTATAAATTATAAACTATAAATTATAAACTATAAATTATAAACTATAAATCATAAACTATAAATTATAAACTATAAACTATAAGTTATACACTATAAATTGTAAACTATAAATTATAAACTATAAATTATAAACTATAAACTATAAATTATAAACTATAAATTATAAATTATAAACTATAAATTATAAACTATAAATTATAAACTATAAACTATAAATTTTAAACTATAAATTATGAACTATAAATTATAAACTATAAACTATAAGTTATAAACTATAAATTATTAACTATAAATTATAAACTATAAATCATAAACTATAAATTATAAACTATAAACTATAAATTATAAACTATAAATTATTAACTATAAATTATAAATTATAAACTATAAACTATAAATTATAAACTATAAATTATAAACTATAAATTATAAACTATAAATTATAAACTATAAACTATAAATTATAAACTATAAATTATTAACTATAAATTATAAACTATAAATTATAAACTATAAATTATAAACTATAATTTATAAACTCTAAATTATAACTATAAATTATAAACTATAAATTATAAATTATAAACTATAAATTATAAATTATAAACTATAAATCATAAACTATAAATTATAAACTATAAACTATAAGTTATAAACTATAAATTATAAACTATAAATTATAAACTATAAATTATAAACTATAAATTATAAACTATAAATTATAAACTATAAATTATAAACTATAAATTATAAATTATAAATTATAAATTATAAATTATAAACTATAAATTATAAACTATAAATTATAAACTATAAATTATAAACTATAAATTATAAATTATGAACTATAAATTATAAACTATAATTTATAAACTATAAATTATAACTATAAATTATAAACTATAAATTATAAATTATAAACTATAAATTATAAATTATAAACTATAAATCATAAACTATAAATTATAAACTATAAACTATAAGTTATAAACTATAAATTATAAACTATAAATTATAAACTATAAATTATAAACTATAAATTATAAACTATAAATTATAAATTATAAACTATAAATTATGAACTATAAACTATAAGTTATAAACTATAAATTATAAACTATAAATTATAAACTATAAATTATAAACTATAAATTATAAACTATAAATTATAAATTATAAACTATAAATCATAAACTATAAATTATAAACTATAAACTATAAATTTTAAACTATAAATTATGAACTATAAATTATAAACTATAAACTATAAGTTATAAACTATAAATTATTAACTATAAATTATAAACTATAAATCATAAACTATAAATTATAAACTATAAACTATAAATTATAAACTATAAATTATAAATTATAAACTATAAATTATAAATTATAAACTATAAATTATAAACTATAAACTATAAATTATAACTATAAATTATAAACTATAAATTATAAATTATAAACTATAAATTATAAACTATAAATTATAAATTATAAACTATAAATTATAAATTATAAACTATAAATTATAAACTATAAACTATAAATTATAACTATAAATTATAAATTATAAACTATAAATTATTAACTATAAATTATAAATTATAAACTATAAACTATAAATTATAAACTATAAATTATAAACTATAAATTATAAACTATAAATTATAAACTATAAATTATAAATTATGAACTATAAATTATAAACTATAATTTATAAACTATAAATTATAACTATAAATTATAAACTATAAATTATAAATTATAAACTATAAATTATAAATTATAAACTATAAATCATAAACTATAAATTATAAACTATAAACTATAAGTTATAAACTATAAATTATAAACTATAAATTATAAACTATAAATTATAAACTATAAATTATAAACTATAAATTATAAACTATAAATTATAAATTATAAATTATAAACTATAAGTTATAAACTATAAATTATAAACTATAAATTATAAACTATAAATTATAAACTATAAATTATAAACTATAAATTATAAACTATAAATTATAAACTATAAACTATAAATTATAAACTATAAATTATAAACTATAAATTATAAACTATAAATTATAAACTATAAACTATAAGTTATAAACTATAAATTATAAACTATAAATTATAAACTATAAATTATAAACTATAAATTATAAACTATAAATTATAAACTATAAATTATAAACTATAAATTATAAATTATAAATTATAAATTATAAATTATAAACTATAAATTATAAACTATAAATTATAAACTATAAATTATAAACTATAAATTATAAATTATGAACTATAAATTATAAACTATAATTTATAAACTATAAATTATAACTATAAATTATAAACTATAAATTATAAATTATAAACTATAAATTATAAATTATAAACTATAAATCATAAACTATAAATTATAAACTATAAACTATAAATTATAAACTATAATTTATAAACTATAAATTATAACTATAAATTATAAACTATAAATTATAAATTATAAACTATAAATTATAAATTATAAACTATAAATCATAAACTATAAATTATAAACTATAAACTATAAGTTATAAACTATAAATTATAAACTATAAATTATAAACTATAAATTATAAACTATAAATTATAAACTATAAATTATAAACTATAAATTATAAATTATAAATTATAAATTATGAACTATAAATTATAAACTATAAATTATAAACTATAAATTATAAACTATAAATTATAACTATAAATTATAAACTATAAATTATAAATTATAAACTATAAATTATAAATTATAAACTATAAATCATAAACTATAAATTATAAACTATAAACTATAAGTTATAAACTATAAATTATAAACTATAAATTATAAACTATAAATTATAAACTATAAATTATAAACTATAAATTATAAACTATAAATTATAAATTATAAACTATAAATTATAAACTATAAATTATAAACTATAAATTATAAACTATAAATTATAAATTATAAACTATAAATCATAAACTATAAATTATAAACTATAAACTATAAACTATAAATTATAAACTATAAATTATAAACTATAAACTATAAATTATAAACTATAAATTATAAACTATAAATTATAAACTATAAATTATAAACTATAAATTATAAATTATGAACTATAAATTATAAACTATAATTTATAAACTATAAATTATAACTATAAATTATAAACTATAAATTATAAATTATAAACTATAAATTATAAACTATAAATCATAAACTATAAATTATAAACTATAAACTATAAGTTATAAACTATAAATTATAAACTATAAATTATAAACTATAAATTATAAACTATAAATTATAAACTATAAATTATAAACTATAAACTATAAATTATAAACTATAAATTATAAACTATAAATTATAAACTATAAATTATAAACTATAAATTATAAATTATGAACTATAAATTATAAACTATAATTTATAAACTATAAATTATAACTATAAATTATAAACTATAAATTATAAATTATAAACTATAAATTATAAATTATAAACTATAAATCATAAACTATAAATTATAAACTATAAACTATAAGTTATAAACTATAAATTATAAACTATAAATTATAAACTATAAATTATAAACTATAAATTATAAACTATAAATTATAAATTATAAACTATAAATCATAAACTATAAATTATAAACTATAAACTATAAATTTTAAACTATAAATTATAAACTATAAACTATAAATTATTAACTATAAATTATAAACTATAAATCATAAACTATAAATTATAAACTATAAACTATAAATTATAAACTATAAATTATAAATTATAAACTATAAATTATAAACTATAAACTATAAATTATAAACTATAAATTATAAACTATAAATTATAAACTATAAATTATAAACTATAAATTATAAACTATAAATTATAAATTATAAACTATAAATTATAAACTATAAATTATAAATTATAAACTATAAATTATAAATTATAAATTATAAATTATAAACTATAAACTATAAATTATAAATTATAAATAATAAATTATAAACTATAAATTATAAACTATAAATTATAAACTATAAATTATAAATTATAAATTATAAACTATAAATTATAAACTATAAATTATAAATTATAAATTATAAACTATAAATTATAAACTATAAATTATAAACTATAAATTATAAACTATAAATTATAAACTATAAATTATAAACTATAAATTATAAACTATAAATTATAAATTATAAATTATAAATTATAAACTATAAATTATAAACTATAAATTATAAACTATAAATTATAAACTATAAATTATAAACTATAAATTATAACTATAAATTATAAATTATAACTATAAATTATAAACTATAAATTATAAACTATAAATTATAAACTATAAATTACAAACTATAAATTATAAACTATAAATTATAAACTATAAACTATAAATTATAAACTATAAGTTATAAACTATAAATTATAAACTATAAATTATACACTATAAATTATAAACTATAAATTATAAATTATAACTATAAATTATAAATTATAAATTATAAACTATAAACTATAAATTATAAACTATAAATTATACACTATAAATTATAAACTATAAATTATAAATTATAACTATAAATTATAAATTATAAATTATAAACTATAAACTATAAATTATAACTATAAATTATAAATTATAAATTATAAACTATAAATTATAAACTATAAACTATAAATTATAAACTATAAATTATACACTATAAATTATAAACTATAAATTATAAATTATAACTATAAATTATAAATTATAAATTATAAACTATAAACTATAAATTATAACTATAAATTATAAATTATAAATTATAAACTATAAACTATAAATTATAAACTATAAATTATAAATTATAAATTATAAACTATAAACTATAAATTATAAACTATAAGTTATAAACTATAAATTATAAACTATAAATTATACACTATAAATTATAAACTATAAATTATAAATTATAACTATAAATTATAAATTATAAATTATAAACTATAAACTATAAATTATAACTATAAATTATAAATTATAAATTATAAATTATAAACTATAAATTATAAACTATAAACTATAAATTATAAACTATAAATTATACACTATAAATTATAAACTATAAATTATAAATTATAACTATAAATTATAAATTATAAATTATAAACTATAAACTATAAATTATAACTATAAATTATAAATTATAAATTATAAACTATAAACTATAAATTATAAACTATAAATTATACACTATAAGTTATAAACTATAAACTATAAATTATAACTATAAATTATAAACTATAAACTATAAAATATAAACTATAAGTTATAAACTATAAATTATAAATTATAAACTATAAATTATAAACTATAAATTATAAACTATAAACTATAAAATATAAACTATAAGTTATAACTATAAACTATAAATTATAAATTATAAACTATAAATTATAAATTATAAACTATAAATTATAAATTATAAACTATAAATTATAAACTATAAATTATAAACTTTAAATTATGAGAGTATTATTCTAATTATTCAAGCTTGATAAACCATAAATTTATGAACCAAAAGTTTTCTGAATAAAATAATTTATGTCAATACATTAACAGCAGGTGAATTTGATATTTGAATCACTACTAAAACTTATTCTTATCTATATGAAGGTCAGCCCTGACCTATTTATAAAGTTTTACTTTATAAATAGGTCAGCCCTGACCTATTTATAAAGTTTTACTTTAAAAACTCATGAAAAAGTAACTGAGGTGTGACACATATAAATTTAAATGTAAATACATGATGATGCATAATAATAATTTACATTTTGGCTTAAATGGTTGTTTTTATAGCCTTTTACTAACCAAATTTTTAATGGCTTCAAAGACTTGATACCTAAATAACACAGCCCTCATTATGCAAGCAATGAGCTTGAAATTTTTACATTGTTGTTGGCCTACTTTATGCCATACATACAAATGTACGGGCCAGATTAAAGGAAATTCTAGCAGGTGGTAGCAGAAGAGATTTAAACTTGACATACCCTTTTATTCTTGTGCGTATAAAAAAAGTGAGAAAGCATTCTATCTGCTGGTTCCCTCATAGTGACTACATATCGGGAGTCATCTTTCATTGTGTATGACAGGTACTGAATCGAGCTCTGTTGCATGACCATGTCTTTTGTCTCGCTCACGTTTTGCTCTATTAGAGTACAGGCTGGGCAATCGATGTAAAATATTTTTTCATAGCTCCCTGACATACTGAAACATGCAAAATATTGCGTAATCACTAAATATACACATTCTAGAAAATCAAGATTTTAAAGTGAACAACGGAAACTCTCCACATTGTTTAAAATGTTTTGAGAGGCATTTATTTTGTATCATATATTTCAAGCTGAAGTTTAATTAGTAACTAGCTGTACTACTCGGCATCGCCCGGGTAATAAAAAAGCCTTTGGACAAAAAATCGGTTTGTATTTAACATTTGCCATTCTAACTTTCAAACTCTATATCATGAGAAAAGTGTTTTGTGTAGTTGAAATAAATTAGGAGAGAAAATAAAAACAACTATAGAGGTTTTCAAACTTTGCCAAACAACTGTAAGTTTCAAACGCCACATCATAAGAAAAATGTTTGGTGCAGGTCAAATAAATTAAGAAACAAAATAAAACAACTATAAAAGGGTTTAGATGTAAATGTGAAATAGTTAGCAAGTAATAGCTAAATTAAGTCTGTTTTGCTAGGATTACAATAAAAGATTATTTGGTAATGAAGCAATTAATACAAACTGAGACAACAAAATAAAAATCCTAAATATGTTGAATTAATAATAACATATCTCGCATAGAAGTGTGTGTGTATAAAAAGCTATTCATCAAAACTGTGAATACGACGATGTTGAGACTTCTCGATACTAGTGCGAATATAAAATTAAGATGTCATACTGTCTTTGTCTGACTGAACGGAGAGCGAATGTTGAGACTTTTTCTATAGAGATAATACAGTCGTCCGCATGAAAAGAATTGGCCTTGACCGCGATATAGTAATTGAACCTTACAAAAAACAAAAATAGAAGTTCAAGAGAACACAAAAAAGCGTTGTGTTTCATAGAGTTAATAGAATCCATAGCGTTTAAAATAATACTTCATTTAGCGTGTGCATACGATATACGGTATATGATAACATGGTTAATCAATACATCTTATATCGCTAAGTGGTGGAGCGCGTGGATTTTAAAACTTTGCGGTTGCAATCTCCGTGAGCACAAATCCATCAAAATGCAAAATTTTAATTTCAAGAATTTAATAGCTATAGCTGGACATATACGCAAACATTGAGAAATATATATATTGATAGATACACTAGTTGAAATCTAGCTGTTAGTTATCCGTTATTAGCTGTTGGTTATTATTTATTGATTATCAAATATTAGCTATTAGATAGCAGTTATTGGGTAACAGTTAGCAGTTATTAGTTATTATTGATTGGTTATTGATTATTAATTATTGGGTACCATTTATTAGGCATCAGCTACTAGTTATCAGCTATGAGTTCTTAGGTAATATAATCACAATTTTAGCTATTAGGTATCAGTTACTTGTTAATTATTATTAAGTTAATCATTTGTTCCTACTTGCTCTGTTTCAGCAGATAGGCAGTCATAGCAACTACCTGAATTCTGAAAGAATGATTGAAACTTCAGAATTTTAGACCAGTGATGCTCGTGAAAAAGTTAGTAACATACGTTGGTAACATACTAGGTGATATTAAAAGAAAACCTTTAGCTAATTAAAAAGTCTTAGCAACTAACATGCAGGTTTCAATAAAATGGTTTATACCAGCAGCGAGCGCCAGATAAAATAGTTTTTGTCAAAACAACTAGTCAAAGTGTTACAGAAACTTGTTGACCAAGGTTGACTACCCTCTCACTTAGACAACCGGTGAACAGTACTAATAGCTTGATCAGTATGAGTTATCTAAAAGTGAACTTAAACCAGAAACTTTTGTAACAACTCTCCTAGCTAATCAGAAACTTACGTTTCTGGTTAGCTAGGATTATTACGTCTGATATCTTGAATACAACAACGATATGGACTCATGATAGTTCTTCTAAATACAGTAGTTAAAAGTTTTTTAAATTTTTAGCAAATTTTGTAAACTCAACAGACATCAATAACCAACTCAATGCTGTATGTTTTCCGTCTCACAACCAAAATGAAAGTAGAGGTCACACCTCATTCACAAAAATTGTAAATGTAAACAATTTCATCCTGTGATGTACTGTTAGCAATTTAAGTAAATTCTACAAACCTTTTTTGAATTATCTCTTGTTTTTCAAGCCATTCGAATGGACAGAGTTGTGTGAGCTGAGCACCTTTAGAAAAATTGACTGGTTCTTCTCGAAACTGAGGGCTGCCATGCGCCACCACATTTCTATGGGCTCGCAGCCAAGAACTCAGATCACTGGTTCCACTTTTTGCAAAGCCAATCAAAGTCACTTTTCCTGAGCAGGAAACAGGTGAATGTCTGCAACCATAAACCTTTTTTTCCCACCAACATGCTTAAATTTGAACTTGCACCAAATTTTAGTGGAATTTATCGGAAATTATTTAAATTATTGCTATTTTTCGACCATTTGCAATTGTTTTTGATGTTTGGGGTGATATGATTGATAAGATGTTTATAAATTACTGTCAATAAAGCTTGATCAAAATCAAGCAAAAGTGCGATTACAATGTCTACAGTTGCAAAAAGGCATAAAGACCTGAGAGGTTTAATAATGCTACTTGAATTCATTATCTGATATCAACTACAACAATGATAGCAACTAGTGATGTTATTTCTTACAGATTTTTTTCAAAGTGTTGTAACTGAAATCAAGTTTGGTAAATTTTAATTTATAAACATTCTGGCAGCCGGATCATCTCAAAGATCAAAAACAACACAAATAATAGAAAAATGCCAAAACCTTTCAATAAAATCTACTAAAACATTTTGCAAGTTCGTCTTTAAGCATTAGAACAAATGCAAAGCTAAAGATTACACAAATATACTTTTAAATCATTGCATAAAAACAAAAAACATACTGTTTTCCCAATTAGGGCCTAACAACTTCCATGAAACGAACATTTAAATTTATCAGGATAAAACTCACTTTCGGTAGAGAGACTGCCAGCAAGGGTTAGTGTAGTTGTCTAAGAAAGACACTTTTGGGCAGCTACTGGGATAAATATAGCCAACACTCTTTCCTTCTTTGTAAGGTTGAGGACAGGGGGATGTCAGGCATTTTCTCCGTATGCCTTAACATAATACGTAATTGAATAATGCAAAAATTCCCTGATGAAAATCATCAAAATTCTATATAAGTACTGTACATATTAAAAATTAGTAATAGAATAGTATGTTAACCTTAGTAACTATATTTACCTACAGAAACTTTAGTGTATTCAGTGAATTTACTGGTTATGATCTGCATTAAAATGTGAAATTACGGTGTGCTATGTGTAGCATGTATCGTAGAGAGTTTTTACCTTTGAGACAGGCTTATGCAAAACATAAACTTTGAATTCAACTTAAATGAATTTAACTTACTAAACACTCACTTAAATCTAAGTTTTAGTATTTATTGCTAATTATTGTACTGAGCTTCAACTTTTCATCATTACAATTTTATCACATATCAGTTTCCGGTTTCATTTTCAATATAACTTTTAGCTAACCTCATTAAAACCTTTTTTAATCTAATTCATCAAGAAACCCCGAGCGATGCTGTTTTTGGAAACTGTTTTGTTTAATACGCAGTAAAGTTGATTTTGGCTAGCATGTTAGGAGAAGTTTTTTGATCACTGACCTTCTGTTTAAAAGGACTAAAAAAAATATTACTGTCGTTGACATGAGAAACTAAGAGAACTTGGTATTGTATCTCTTCAAGCGTTGTGAAAATGTTTTCTGCAAACAGCATTTAGGAGTCATTGTTATTTTGGCATACATGATAAGCACACCGACTGCCAAATTTGAACTCAGGCAAAATTTTGTTGAAGTCATTTAGTGAAATAAGATTTGTATGGCGAGGTGAAAAGAATCATCATGTTCCACTTCGCAAGGCAAAAAAATCGTATAATAAGGTAATCGTATCTGGAAAGTGCACTAAACTACTATACAACTAGTAACCAAGTACTACTACTAAACAACTAGCGGATATTCCAAGTTGCTCGGTTATAGTAGTCGTTTATGATTAGTTCATGAAACATGACCATAACAACACTGTGAGATTCTGTTTCCTTACCTTGCAACAAAACTGATGACTTAGCATAAAGTTTGACGTTCTCATCAATTGTTGGCTGAGTTGATAATGTTGCGACGTACAGAAGATAAACTAGCAACACAAGTAAAAGTAGTACTAACACAATGCTAAACTGTGACTTGTGCATTCTGTCCTCTACTCCTGAATGTCAACCTAGTCTCAATTACTTACCATTTGCAACATAAACTGACATTTTAAAACATCTGGATGCATGCTAAAAGCCGTTTGATGCCTCACTCAGTTGGTCAATCATAAAAGAAAACCTATTAGGTAAAGCTGCTTCCAAGTTGGCTAGATACTTGTGGATGAGCAATATCTCCTACAGCACTACTCTGACCATTTCTAATTAAGATTTAAAAGTAAGAATTTGAGTTAGTATAGTAACTAGTATTATCTGACAAAAGAATTGTTTAAAAAGAGCATTTCTGCCCTTTGAAAAATGGAGTAAACATAATAAGCAGGGTTGAGAGCCATATCGAGAGCCGTATCGAGAGCCATATTGAGAGCCGTATTGGAACCGTATTGAGAGCCGCATTGAGAGCCGTATGTGAGAGCCGTATTGAGAGCCTTAGTGAAAGCCGTTTTGAGAGCCGTATTGAGAGCCGTATTGAGAGCCGTATTGAGAGCCGTATTGAGAGCCGTATTGAGAGCCGTATGTGAGAGCCGTAGTGAGAGCCGTGTCGAGAGCTGTGTTGAGAGTCATGTTGAGAGCCGTGTCGAGAGCCGTATCAAGAGTCGTATCGAGAGCCGTATCAAGAGCCGTATCGAGAACCATATTGAGAACCGTATTGAGAGCCATTTTAAGAGCCGTATCGAGGGCCGTATCGAGAGCCGTATCGAGAGCCGTATCGAGAGCCGTATCGAGAGCCGTATCGAGAGTCGTATTGAGAGCGTATTGAGAGCCTTATCGAGAGCCGTATCGAGAGCCGTATCGAGAGCCGTATCGAGAGCCGTGTCAAAAGCCGTATTGAGAGCCATAGTGAGAGTTGTAATGAGAACTATTTTGAGTAAAAGCAGAGAAAAGAGAGAGACAATGACAGAGAAATGGAGATAAAGAGACCTCCGCGACACATAAACAGAATATAATTTCAGTGCTGTGTAACTATTATGGTCGAGTAATACAAATATGGAGCGTAACTTACTCTAACTTATGCTTAACTGACTCCAACCAATATTACCTATTCAATTACCTTTTACTTTTATTTTCTATCACGCTGTTGCATAAGTTGAATTATCTAGATGTCATATGGTTTCGATGATATAAAGATTTGCTAAAATTCTAAATTAGTGTTCAAATTATTAGTACAACGCAGCCAAATGTTTTAAATCATTGTTCACACCTCTACCCAACACACTGATGCATGTTTAAAACAGTTTTTGTTTTTATTCCAAATTACCTTATTTTTTCCATGATTAGGACACTTTATATTTTACCGCGCTACTAAAATACATATAAACTTGCCAGTTTGACAATGCAACTTGAAAAGAATCAAAAAAATAATTTTGGCAGAATTTAGTTGGATGATTTATAACCACCCAAAGCACTATTTAAATGTATCAGTTTGTATTAAGCGGGATCATCAAATGTAGCCTTAGTTACACTATCATTGCTCTAAATTTATCGGTTTAAAGTTTAAAGTTCTTTAGCGATTACCTCACTAAATTTCCATATTTACATGTAGTATTTGAAATATCTTTTTGTTTGCATCTAAAACAGCACTTCCCTATTTGTTTTCTCTTGAAACTAATGAGAGCAGTCTCGCACCACCTTGTTTTGGATAAAAACAAGGTGGTGCGAGACTGTTCCCCACCATCTTGTTATAGATAAAACAAGGGGTGCGAGACTGCTCCCAACCCCTTGTTATAGATAATACAAAACAGGCTTAAAGCATAATGAAAAGTAGACAAATTCAGAAAATTCAAAGACATTATATTATTGAAAGGTCATTTTAAGTAGAGTTTAACAATTTCACACAGCAGCAACTTATAAAAACAACACATTTTATGATCCTTGACTTCTACTTTCTCTTTACTATTGTCTGATTAAAATGGGGTTTATGGTTGTTTAGTGAATATATAGAAAGGGTCATGACTTTTCATTATTTGAACTCGATAATAAATTGTCATCAGTTTTGAAAATAAAAGCTTACCTCATATTTTTCATGACAGCAAATAACACTTTCTTTATTTTTGTTTTGCATCTCTTGAACCGACGCAAACAACAGAGCACAAAACTTGGGGTACGAGCACCCATAGTCCTAAAGCCTTGACATCAAAGTTAGTTTGCTACCTGCAGTATTTTACTGTCTTATTCAATTTATTGCTCTAAATAATATACAACACACATAAGAACAAGCAAAAGAAATTATATATATTGAGACAGAAAATTGCGACAAAACTAGAGTATCTGTGCAAAACCATTGGGCCTAAGCCTAAGTCCACAACCACTTTTTATGACCAAGGATTTTAGACAGTTCAATGTTAAAAGGTTCGTAGAATCGTTTCAGCAGGCTTTTCGTTTCTTGAAACACTGGCTTAGAGTCATAGCCCTTGTTTTTAATTATGCCAGCCTTTCTATCTCTTGTTAGATCTTCGCCACTAGTTTGCTTTATGCCCGCAAACCTGTAGATAGTTTTTATAGCTGATATCGGATCTGTTGAATACTCTTCCAGCTTTGAAAAATATACTTGTTTCTGCAATTACATTTGAAATGCTTGTAAACGTCTTTACAGCAGGAGAGTACACTTGCTTGTTACTGGTTTGCTTTGGTGCCGGTTTATGAGACTGGGAGGAGTCGATGGGCACCAATTGAAACCAGCCGTTACTAGTGGCTAAGCAGCTATAGAAAGTTGTATACGAGTGGCTAGGCATCTATACGAGTTGAGCTGTAATGCCGACACCTGCTACAGGTAGTACTGATGAATAGATGCTCCAATAGAAATTTATGCTGAAGGAAAGATCCCAATGAAAGCATGCAACTCTTTTAAAGCAGGTTGGCAGCTTGTAAGCACTGTATCATTGAAGGATGTCTTCAGATTCTCTATTGTGTCGTAGACGGGAATGTGCGGCAAAATATTGAAACATTATCTATTGTAAAAAAAGTATATGCCTAACATCTGTTTAGTTTTATGCATATCCCGAAATTCAAAGTTATCAAAGACAAGACTATGAACCCACCAACACATTGTTAGCATACATTGAATGAGTCATCTAAAATACAGGTCGTCGGTAAATGCAGCATAAAAACAATGAAATGTTTGTAAAGATTTCAGGCTACAGCTCGCCCTGATGTATTGCCAAGCTTGCTTTGTCTACCGTAAACAAACCCTGCCCAGTGCAGGGTGTAACGTCAAACTGTAAACTCAAACACATCAAAGCTACCATATTTCTCTACAATTGCGGGAAGCTTACAATTGAATCCTAAATATCTGTTCCAACCGTACCGCAAGTTTTAGCAGGACTTTTCAATATTGAAAACGGGTCAAAAACAGCACACAGCAGCTGGCAACTGTTTGACATTTAACAGCTTGGAACGGCTTGACACGCTGTAGCTGGCAATTAGCAACTAAACTACTCAGTGTGAAGCAGCTGCCTGCTAGAAATGGCATGACAGGTTGTAGCTGGCAACTAACAACTACATGCCATGCTCTAGCCGGCAACTATCAACTGAATAACAGTGGCAAATACAATGAAAGGTTGATAAATTGTAATTGAGAACGCTTTAATTTATAAAATGATAGACTCGATTATTTGTCAGGTATGTATAACGGAGCCAGCCGTAAAAACTATTTGTGTTTATTTTTCAAGAGAATTTGAAGTTTTATCAAATTATTCTAATCACAAAGTCACACATTAGGCTTATCAAACTAGTAAAATATTTTTGTTTTTGCTGCAATACATCTGTGGTTAGTATTTGTGTTGACCAAAATGGTTAAAATAATGTGAGGTTACTCTATGAGTAGTGCATATTAATTTACATTTCATTGTTTCTCTTGAGTGTTTTGATTTTGTTTGTTATGTATTATTTTTGTTATTAGAAACAATAATTTTTTAAATATCTCAAGGAAATATCTTATGCCTTTCAGTGAAAGCCGGAAACAATGTGAGGGCCCTTGATAGTTCCTGTTAAAACCGAATATGCAAAACAACGCAAAAAGCCAATAAAATTAAATAAAACTAGAAACAGTTATTTCATCATAAAACATTTTTAATGGCAAAAATTAAAAAGGCCAACATAAGAAATGACGAATTCGCACTTGAAAAAGTGTGTTATACAATGTTAATGCTACTTTAGTATCAGAAAAATTATTTTTGCAGTTTTTTCTATTTGTTTTTTTTGTATCTGCTGAGTAAAGACCCTAACATAAAATAGTTGGTTAGAAAAATTACTCCTCATGACAAAAATGCTTCCAACATTTCACAAAACAATATAATAAGAATGTGGCTTTAACACTAAATTTTCAATTGCTCCAAAAATGATTCATACATGTAAAATGAAAATTTTGACTCTCACCTTTGGAATAAACCTCAGAACTTCCTTTATAAAGACCGAATAGCAACCCAGGGTCATCATGTGTGCTATGTATGGGTGCGAGAAGCTGATCGGTGCTAGGCGAGGCTCGAGTATGCAGACCGTTGTGCCATATTGGTTAAGACATTTTGTCAGACTAGTTATACTCTCACTAATTCTCTGATGAAAGAAACCATATCCAACTTCCTGTAGAGTGTTGTTTAAGTAAGGGTTGCCCACCTATGATTATAACAAAATGTTTTCAAGACTGTTTTGAAACTGTAATACTTGAATACATTCCAAAGGTTATTGATGCCGCCACAGAGGTTTCATCAGACTTTCTCAGTTGTTTGATATTGGGGTCAAGGTCAAACAAATGCAATCAGTTCAGCAAGCGGCTATGTTAAACGTACTCATAAACATCAGCTATTTTAGAGTTGGTTTTACCCTTGGTAGCCCTACAACAGACTTACAAGATGAAAAAAAGTTTTTTTCCCGTAATTGTCTTTCTATAAACTTTGATATATTTTTGTAGAAATATTTCTGAAACATCAAATTTGTTGAAGTTAATACTTCTAATTAGATACAGAGTGGTGTAGTTTCAGCTTTAGCCATTTTGGTACTTGACTTGAGCTCGTGTTGAACAAAAGGACTAATCCAAGTAACAAATGATTAACAAGAGAAAACTTTGTCACTGCTTCAGCAAATTTTAGCTTATCTGTTTTTATCTTCTTCATTCAACTCAAATACTTGAAAAAAAAATTTTTACATCCAAAGAAACTGGTCTTAAAGATTTTTTAAAATAATGGTAATTTTTACTTTTTTGTTTTTCTGAATGTTACAAGTTATATAATTCATTTTTGGTAAGCATAAAAAGTTTTTCAGCAAAGTAATTATGACCATTTCCTATTTGCCTGTTTGCTATGAGGATAGAAGGCAAAACTGTCGGTTTAGAGCAAAACAGTTTGCAAATGTTCATTATATTAAGCTAAATATTTGATATAAAGAAAACGATCAGCACTAAAAGCAGCCTAAATATAAATTTTTTTATGGTCTGGCTGCTGTAAACTGCCAACAGAGGTTTTTAAGCATTTTTAATATTTCTTACTTTTAAGAATTTGGCGAAACAAACATAAATGTTTATTTCATCAAGTAAAAGCCTACCACTTCTCACTTTTAAAATACTGCTTCTTTAAAAACTGCCCTGAAAAAAGGTCTCGACTCAATTTTTCTAGCTAATTTTTTTATTTACTCTAAAAAAACAACTCCATCTTAATTGATTAATAGAAAATTGTGTAATCGTTCATTCAGCTAAACACTAAGTATTCTAAACAAACTAGTTGCAGCATTTTTTTTATAAACTCAAAGGTTGGCTTGCAACAAAATTTATATTACAGTTATTTGGTATCAAAAGATTCACCACATCTTACACTGCTGTGTTGTAGGCGCAAAATATGTGGAAATGTGATTACAAGTTCTTAAAAGCGCAAAACGAACAGTTAATTGTCGCCATCACGAAACCGCCGTAGATCGGATGTTATGGTTGACTTACCCTGTCCATCTTAAATACGTAAAAGAAATGAGAGATGAGTCTATCGGCTGGCTCTCTTATCGTAATAATATACCGTGACTCATCAGTCATCACGTAGGCAAGGTACTGTATAGCACTGACACGGGTGATGTTATACCTCGTCTCTTCTATGAGCTCGCTCACGAGAACGCAGCCAGGGCAGTCATCAAACATTACGTGCTGGACATTTCTCATGTACCTACAACAGCCTTCATTCCAAAGTACTTTCTCGGCGCTAAAGAGGTGAACATATAGTCATGGTACAGTGTAAGATATAGTCTTGGTACAGTGTAAGATATAGACTTGGTACAATGTAAGATACAGTCTTGGTACAGTGTAAGATATAGACTTGGTACAATGTAAGATACAGTCTTGGTACAGTGTAAGATATAGTCTTGGTACAGTGTAAGATATAGTTTTGGTACAATGTAAGATACAGTCTTGGTACAATGTAAGATAAAGTCTTGGTACAATGTAAGATAAAGTCTTAGTACAGTGCCAGTATGGTAAACGACCAAATTTTCAGGTTTCCTGATTTATTTTAAAAATAATGCTTTTTTTGATTGAGTGTTTTTGAATGGTAAAAAGCTTATCAACAAAATTTACGGATGCTTGTTAATTAGTGGCATTGGAAAAAAGATTTCCTTTCCTTAATATGCGTTAAATTAATGATTACAGCATTTATCTGTATATGATATAATTTCTCATTCTGTTTTTGCTCTATAATAAACATGACATTTTTCAAAAAAAATTGTAGAACAGATCATCTGCCAATTGCTGCTGCTAGATATAAGTGACGTGCAACTCATACAAAAGAAAGCAACAAGTGGTCAAGTCTATAGATTTATAAAACTAACTTTAGAATAATTTTTTAGTATGTGAAACTATTTTTAATCATTAACTTTAGTTGCATTTTAATACTAGTTCCAATAATTGGAACTAGTATTTAAAGGTTGACTGGCAACAGAATTCACATTACAGTTATTTGATATGAAAAGATTCACCATGTCTTACTCTGTTGTGTTGTAGGTGCAAAATATGTGGAAAGGTGATTACAAGCTCTTAAAAGCTCAAAACGAACAGTTAACCGCAGCCACGCGAGACTGCCATAGTTTGGATTCTCTTTCCAAAACGGCTCAAATGTGATGTAGTTGTGAGAGATGGTTTCTGTTTAAACTTTCATGCAACCTTATTCGTCGAAATATTTTCACAAATATACTTCAAGCATTCAATAAAACCATGTCTATTGTTCCTATGCGTCTGTTTTATTGTCATCGTAATGCTGTCACTTTTAGCAGTGATATCTTATAACTTACCGTAAAAATTCATTTAATTTTTTAGCCTTAGCTTAAAAGAGTACATATCATTGTCTGATAATCATGACGAGCCTGTTGGTCACTTGTGATAATCGAAAAGTGCTGTAGAAATTATTTGCGAAGTATTGGGTCACATGATTAGATTACGACTTGCCAATTAGACAAAACCGAAACAAAACTGTAAAGTAGCGAGCGTCTATATTTGATACAGAGTCTTCTGTAAAACCCGAAGTGTTTGTCATAAACTAGTGTTACGATAATTTTATATTGAGCTTTTTATTGGCCTTTCAATTCACGTGAGAGCATCTCGTGACAAGACAATAAATAGATTTCACGACTACGTCATCGAAATAAAGAGATTCCAATCTACGGCGACTTTTCGTTTTTGAGCTTTTAAGAGCTTGTAATCACATTTCCACATATTTGGCACCTACAACACAAAAGAGTAAGACATGGTGAATCTTTTGATACTAAATAACTGTAATGTGAATTTTATTGCTAGTCAACCTTTAACATTTACTCCACAGTTTTTTCTCACTGAAATTGCTAATACTGCTGATTTGGTGCTTCTGGATGCTTCTAAGATTTAAACATAACAACTGCTCTGACTTGTTGGGATGGTTACCTGCCACCCACAAGCGTTTCTATCACAACCTTCAAGCAGTAACCAAAAAATAGCTGATACAACTTGAATAACGTTACATATATGCTGTACTTTAAAGAATAAAATTTGCTAAGAAAGCGGCCAAATGAAGCAACCAAATTAAATCTTTCTATGAGTTGTGTCACTTAGGTATAAAAACTCATGCAAAAACCTTCAATATAAATTACTTTCGTTGTAAAGCCGTCTCCTTTTCTATCCACCTGACTGGGCACTGAGGAGTGAGTTGTGACTCTTCCAAAGCTTTTCTCTTTTTAAACATGTCCAGAGTTGTCCCTGTAACTTGTTTGCGCGTGTGAAACCACTTAGCCATATCAGTTGTTCCAGACTTGTGAAAGCCAAGTACCAAAATCTTAGGTGCGCAGACTAGATCTTCGCTAAAAATAAAAGTGCGGACTGATGAAAAACTTTTTCTTAGATAGTTGATGCTTTTTGTTCAGATTTACATGTTCTGGAATGTTCTGCGGGTAAAGCTGAACCACTAGCAGATTGTTTTTCATTTAAGTATTTCTAAAGTTTACCTAGTCAAGCATTCCAATCTTAAGATATGCTCAAGAAATGTTTTTGATAACATCGCTTTTTTTTAAAAACAGATCTCAAAGAATTAGCCAAGTATTCCACAGCATAATATTAATTTTTTAAAGCAAACATTCAATCTCGAAAAGTATTCTCTATTTTATCATAACAACTCTTTTTTATGTTGTTTTTGTTTTTGGAGAGAAAGTGTTTGGGACTACAGGTTTTTTCTTATTTTTACATTATTAGACGCATTTTTGAAATTTTTAAAACATTTTACGTCCTAAATATTGTTTGAAGTAGAACCAAAATAAGAACCTGAAACAATAGTATTGAATTGTGGGTATTCTAGCCACTGTTGAGTAATTTAAATAAGAACCTGAAACAATAGTATTGAATTGTGGGTATTCTAGCCACTGTTGAGTAATTTAAAAAAATAAAGCGTTTTGAAAGTCTAACAAAAAAAGAGAGGTCAAAAGAGAGGCCAATGAGGTATTGAGATTGCTTGAGGCAATAAAAGTACTTCAGCATATGCTCATAGTCTTGGGCATCCATGAGACTCATCTGGACTTTGACCTTAACAGCCACAGCAGGTACACAAGTCATAGATGTAAAGTTTTTTTTGAAAAACATTAAACAAGTACATATGACTTCGCATTAGCATGAGACATAGATGTTGGGATTACAGAATTTTAGATTACTAGAGGTATTTTTGAAAGATTCAAATCATTCTTCCCTTATCGGTTCTCATTTTAAAATCCTTTTGAAAGTAAAACCAATAAATGGAACTAGGATAAAAAATATTCAATATCCACTTATATTGCTATTGTTATATTGAGCTATCCTTGGTCACCAAAAGACCTATCAAAAGAAGGTCTTTAAGGATTAGATAGCAAGAATACAAAAATCACAATTTTTTTCACTTGTGCCAAAGACCATAATGCTCTGGTCGACACACAAGCATGACCAAAGTTAGCTAGCATTTTTTTGCTTTCATGAAAGCAAATGACATTCGGTGAAGGAAACCATCATGGCATTGAAAAGTGTAAAATAACCTGGCTTGTGACAGCTTGTCAAAATACTAATCATGCGGAAATGCATGTTGCATATGGCATGTCAGCAGCCAAGGATAGCTAGAAGGGAGGAGGCAATGTACTTTCGGATGCAAACCTTTTGTAGACAGGCTTCCAGCATGGATTTATGAGGCTTTCGATGAACTCAGGTTTGGAGCAGTTTGGAAGAGTGCCATAGATGACTTCCTTGCCCATTTTATATGGTTGTATGGTGGAGCGGTTCATAGGTGGTTCAACTTTTATTTTTACTAAAAAAGGTGGAATTGTAGCATATGTCAATCTAATATAAAACAAAAAGTGTATTTAAAGTATTATCAAATTTACCGTTAATATAGTTTTATATAATAGTATACATTATAATATAATGTTGAATCACAAATTTGATTAGTTCTGTTTGAACAGTCAAGTAAATGATTAAGGGAGTTTTTTGTCAAAGTTAAGCTAATATTAGTGACTAACTAGCTGTGCTACTCGGAGTTGCTTAGGTATAAAAATCAGCTTATAAACAATGAGAGGTAATGAGAGTTGCCTGCCACTTGTTATAAGCCCCGCACAATGCAGGGCATTGTGTAATTTGAGTAAGCATACTAATCATAGCTACCAGCCTATTCTCTAGCCTATTTTCTGCCATATAGGGATATATAGATTCTCAAAGTATGTAACTATGCATTCTGACTATAGGTATTAAAATCTTGAAATAAAGGATCCATACCGAAGAAGATTTGATGTCAGACCCAGATTCACCAGTTCAACGCCTTACCCAATAGGCCACAGAGAATGAGTTGATAGCTTACTGATATAAGTCGCTATATATATGGGACCAACGGGTTTGCATACCACGCAAGATGATTGCATAAGTGATTGTCATTAGTTAGCTTACTAAAATTATCCATTTGCAATGTGCTAGGCTAATAGCAAGTTGCAGACAACTCTCATTACTTTTCATTATTTATCAGCTGATTTTTAATACTCGGGCAACGTCGGGTAGCACAGCCAGTAGTGATATATATTGCCTCGTAAATATATCAAGCTCGTGTGGTTTAGTTAGTAAGGTGTCAGACTGGTGAACGAGAGGTGCTGAGATTAGATCTTCTGCTTTATGGATTCTTTGTTCTACGAGTTTAATAGCTATAGAAGGACATATACAACGGCAGACAATCAACATTAAAAAATATAGATAAGATTTATTTGAAGCATGTATGACTCAGAAATTTCAAGAAGAAATTTTTTTTAAAGTTAATTTTATGTTAAAATAAATTTTTGATTTCCTTTTGTCAAAGTGCTCATTGATCTGCAGTTGAAGTCCTTCAAACTCCTTTCTATACTTCTATGTACATGCTGTATCCTTCAGGCAGAAGTATACAGACAATTGACTGCTTGCATGTACTCTAGAGCAGCCAATGGATGATATATTACGTATAATGTTTTTGTTATACTCAAGCAAGATCAAAAAAAGCAACAGAAAAAAATACCATAAAGACATAACTAATACAACGAGGGAAACATTGTATTTTATGAAGCGGTACTGCGAGGTGAAAATACAAAATTACAATACTTCCAAAATCCATTTTGTAAACGAGCATTGTCGACTATTTGGTTCTCTGCCAGAATAAACAGCATCTGTTAGCTTGAGTGAAAGTTTATGTTATGGTAGTTTTGTGAGGTAATTTGATGAAATCATCAGCACTGACAGAGCTACTGACCTGGACTATTTTTGTAAAAAGTCATTCGTTTAAATTGTTTCATCAACTTGGAACATAAACACTTTGGTGCTGAGAAAAATATTTTTAAAGATTTCACAAGATTTAGTATGAATAAGATACACTCTGATAAAGAGTGCTTGTAAGCATACAAAACCAATACGATAAAATAGAATCATACCAGTGGTGTTCTTTCTGGATTCGTATTCAAACAGCTTGCTAAGGCTCCTCTTTGTAAGAACAAACTGGTCATCTTGAAAATGTTGAACTACTCCACAGGATATCAGAAGCATTCCAAAGAAGCTTAGAAGTTTAATAAATTTGTGTGGATGCAACAGAGCCATACTAAGCTGAGACATCTCTTAGCTACTGCGCGTTATCAAATAGTTGAACTAAGGATTATGAAGGCATGTACAATGCGTGTAGTGTGACGAGTGGATGGGTGACTGAATCCGGTTGACAAACTGTGACGCCAATGAGAGCCTGAAAGCCTAGCAAATCTTGCTGAACATTCAACTTGCTATCTGAAGCTAAACTGAATGTGAATCGCTGTGTGAAGTGATAAAAGCCATGCCGAGCGACGTTGAGGATCTTCAAAAGACTAAAATGAAATCATTCCGTATATAGAACATCCTTCAGTAATTAATAGTAGGTTAAATTTACTTCCTTATATAGAACATCCTTCAGTAATTAATAGTAAGTTAAATTTACTTCCTTATATAGAACATCCTTCAGTAATTAATAGTAAGTTAAATCTACTTCCTTATATAGAACATCCTTCAGTAATTAATAGTAAATTAAATCTACTTCCTTATATAGAACATCCTTCAGTAATTAATAGTAGGTTAAATCTACTTCCTTATATAGAACATCCTTCAGTAATTAATAGTAAGTTAAATCTACTTCCTTATATAGAACATCCTTCAGTAATTATTAGTAAGTTAAATCTACTTCCTTATATAGAACATCCTTCAGTAATTAATAGTAAGTTAAATCTACTTTTACGAAATAAATTTTAGTACAAATTAAATTAAATTTTGGTAGAAATAATGCATTGTCCGACTTGACTAGGTCTGTTTTGAGACTAGAAAAATTGAAAAAATCTTGATAAATTTTGTAAAGCGGGTGCACACTAAGGTAACCTTACAAGTAAAAAGTTCTATGAGTATGTCAGCATAGAACAGGTGCCATGAAAACAAGCCATTTAGACTTGTGGCTAAAAACATCTATTCATATTTCGTGTCATTGAATTTAGTGTGGGAGTACATGGTGATTACTTGGGTTACTTGAACCAGCTTGCTTGAAATATTACTATTGTGCAAATCAAAAAAAGGTAAGATGTATTTGGATAGACCAATGAGGTTCAAAAAAATCTTGCTACTGAATCAGATCAAAAACAGTTAGAGAATTAATGGATGGTATAATAAATACCCAATCATAACAATCTAGCAGATCAAGTAATAATATATAGAGTAATAATATATAGATTAATAATATATAGAGTAATAATATATAGAGTGATAACATATAGAGTAATAATATATAGAGTGATAATATATAGAGTGATAATATATAGAGTAATAATATATAGAGTAATAATATATAGAGTAATAATATATAGAGCAATAATATATAGAGTAATAATATATAGAGTATTAATATATAGAGTAATAATATGTAGAGTAATAATATATAGAGTAATAATATATAGAGTAATAATATATAGAGTAATAATATATAGAGTAATAATATATAGAGTAATAATATATAGAGTAATAATTTATAGAGTAATAATATATAGAGTGATAATATATAGAGTAATAATATATAGAGTAATAATATATAAAGTAATAATATATAGAGTAATAATATATAGAGTAATAATATATAGAGTAATAGTATGTAGAGTAATAATATATAGAGTAATAATATATAGAGTAATAATATATAGAGTAATAATATATAGAGTAACAATTTATAGAGTAATAATATATAGAGTGATAATATATAGAGTAATAATATATAGAGTAATAATATATAGAGTAATAATATATAGAGTAATAATATATAGAGTGATAATATATAGAGTAATAATATATAGAGTAATAATATATAGAGTAATAATATGCAGAGTAATAATATATAGACTAATAATATATAGAGTGATAATATATAGAGTGATAATATACAGAGTAATAATATATAGAGTGATAATATATAGAGTAATAATATATAGAGTGATAATATATAGAGTGATAATATATAGAGTAATAATATATAGAGTAATAATATATAGAGTAATAATATATAGAGTGATAATATATAGAGTAATAATATATAGAGTGATAATATATAGAGTAATAATATATAGATTAATAATATATAGGGTAATAGTATATAGAGTAATAATATATAGAGTAATAATATATAGAGTGATAATATATAGAGCAATAATATATAGAGTAATAATATGTTATATTATTACTCTATATATTTGAGCACTCTGGTGCCAGCACATTGATTTTCTTAAAGTCTGTGAGGCAACCTAGTTGTTTCATGGCAGGAAATCAACTCTCATTGGTAATGGGATTTGTGTCCCTTGCCTAAGCTCTGAGCTGCACTGATGAGGCTTCAATAGCCGAAACAGTACTGTCTGTAGCATGAGTATATGCTCCCTCACTTCGGTTTGGTTGAGCACTCTGTGAGAGGTGCGGCACTATTAGCCTTTGTGCAAAGCTCATCACTTTTGTGATTTGAGCACTCTGGTGCCAGCACATTGATTTTCTTAAAGTCTGTGAGGCAACCTAGTTGTTTCATGGCAGGAAATCAACTCTCATTAGTGATGGGATTTGTGTCCTTTGCCTAAGCTCTGAGCTGCACTGATGAGGCTTCAATAGCCGAAACAGTACTGTCTGTAGCATGAGTATATGCTCCCTCACTTCGGTTTGGTTGAGCACTATTAGCCTTTGTGCAAAGCTCATCACTTTTGTGATTTGAGCACTCTGGTGCCAGCGCATTGATTTTTTTAAAGTCTGTGAGGCAACCTAGTTGTTTCATGGCAGGAAATCAACTCTCATTGGTAATGGGATTTGTGTCCCTTGCCTAAGCTCTGAGCTGCACTGATGAGGCTTCAATAGCCGAAACAGTACTGTCTGTAGCATGAGTATATATATATATATATATATATATATATATATATATATATATATATATATATAGTTTTTCAATTGCTCTTAATCAATGTTGATTGTTCCCAACACACGCATACATTTTAACCTTATTTAAGGCCTAGAAGGCGGCTGATTTTAGAATTCTAACATTTTGCAGCGGTTTATTTTCAACATAACGTATTTAATTGTTATGCGTTGAACTGTCAATGGTGAAACTAACTCCTAACTGCTAGTCTTTTTACTTGTTGGTTGTTTTATACAATTTAAATTATTTGTTATAGTATGTATTTTATTTTACATTACTTTTAACCTATCAATCTCAGTGCTTGTCTTGTTGTCTTTTGGTCAAACCTTGTGTCCAGTTATAACAACTAAAATCCAACAATGGCAAATCCACCCGGCACTGGATTTGATCTCGGGACCTGCAGATTTAAAAGTGGCAAACTTTACCTTTAAGCTACACAGAATACAGTGGGTTCATTTATTCATTTGTCAAATAGTCATTACATTGTTTAAGATACTCACGCTTCAAGTGCTTGCATGGGGTTAATAACTAGCACTGTTCGCCATTCCGCCTAACAGTTGTGAAGCTAGTCCATAGCGCGGATACAGTTTTAGAAAAACTTTAGTAAAGATTTAGCTTTTCAGGTAATGTACTCAAATTCAATAGGTAATCACTCTACTACCAGTACAACGCCGGAAATCTGGCTAGTTTATCAATATAACTTTTTATTAAAACAGTTACTCAGAGAATAAATTTCAGTTAATTATTAGTAATACCGTTGAATCTCACAAGCAGATGGATAGGTTGGAGTTTGAATGTGGCGCGAAACTTGATGGTATAATTTTTCTGTAAATTGACACATGGTGTGTAAAGGATTTGTTTTACTAGTAAAAACGTGACGGCAGCTGCTGCCAGAATGATTAACCATTGGGCTGTCATATAATAAAAAATACATAAATCTGTGGTCTTTGAATGGCAATAATATGGCAAGTCGATTAGTTGCTTCAGACTTAGTGTTTTACACCTGTGTTTAACTCATATTTGTTGGCCTACCAAACAACCATAACTAAGGTCAACACATCTACTTTTGAGTTCACCAACGCTAGACAGTTACAGCTCAGATTTCAAGAGAGACAGTACGCATATAAACAAAGTAATAGAATAAACTTTTGATATACAAAGAACAATTAATTCTGCTTGGACATTCAATCAACTAACATAATAACTCTCAGGATTAGAAGGCTGCATTAAGATATTTAAGTTTATAAATTCAATATTGCAATTTTATTGTATTTGTATCTTTTCTGCAACCACGAACCTGGCATTTTACTGTATGTTAAGATTGTTGTTATAATCAATTTTATACTATTTGCATATGCATGCTGCTGACTTACTCTAATATATTACAATATCGTTTACGTTGTGAATTTACCAACTGTACTATGTTATAATTTTTAGTGTCACGGTGTAGCCTACTACATGGTAGAAATACATATTGAACAAAATATACAACCACACACCATTCTACCAGCTTACATCAGTTAATCTTAAAGCTTGACAATCCGGGAGTTGTTACAGTGACACTTATGGCTAGTGAAACTTATGGCTAAGAACTACAACACACCTCAACCCAGACATGATATCATCACTTCTTGTCTAGTTAGTCAGGTTTTTCATAGTTAGGTAGCATTGTGTTTCACATGTTTTATATGCATCACATTCTTTTTGCACCTTTTAAGAGCCAGGTCTATTTTTTTTAATAGACTTGCTCACCCATTGCCATTTAAAGACCTCGTTTAATTAATAGAAATTACTTTGGTTTTACATGAGGTCACTGCTTCATTAGTAGAGTGACTCTGAGAGCAGCTGTCATCAGATAATTAATTAAAATTACAGGGGGTCATTTCATATGCTGTTTATTTGACACTGGGAGGGGCAATTCGTTTTAATCTTTGGGCGTTACAATTATAATCCACTACAGGGAGTTGTTCTCTATTACTGCTTACGATTACACCACTCAGATTTCATGAGTAATCACACAAATTGACTTGAAATGGCTGCAAAGGACAGCAGTGAAACAGACATACACCCACAGATAAATGAACCCAATCATGGTGTAGAAGCAAATGAAAGTGGAATTGTTAGTACTCAACAAGAAACTGAAACAGAACACATTTCAGCAAGTGACTAGCATACACAGCTAGGTGTATCAAACCCCCTCACAGAAGCAACTAATAATGCAAGAGCAGACAATGCAAGTAGTGTTAGAATCTCACAAAGGAATGTAAACAAAGCTAAGGTTGAAAATTTTCAAGCTTAAACTGATGCACAAAGTCAATATCATGAACTAATGCTTCGTGAAACACAAAGCACTGCTGTAAACACAAACTATGATCGCATGGCACAAGTAAAACTGAACTTGAAAAGTCCATCGCTGAAATTCACACAAAATACACTAAATTGAACGATGAACTATCTGGAGCACCTAAACCTATTGGCCTTGAAGTTGATAGGCTCACACATGACAACAGAAATTTAGTAGACAAAGTAGAAGAGTTGATGAGCCATCTTAGTGCTAAACTCCGCAATGGAAATAAACCACAGAAGGCATATTCCTTAAATTCTCGGTCAACACGGACTAGCACCAGTGGTACATCCACCAACTCTAGCAGCTCATCAAAGCTACGTCGTAAAGCTCATGAAGCAAGAGTCGCAGAAAAAGCTAAAAGGGCTGAATTACGAATGTTAGCAATGCAAGAAGAACTAGAAACAGAACTAGCCGAGCTCAAACTGCTACAAGAGCTACAACTCGCTAAAAAGCAACAAGAGATAAAACGGACAAAACTTCAAGGCGAAATCACAGCTGAGCAAATAAAACGACAAGTGTTAGAACTAGCAGCAACAGAAGAAGAAGTTGGAGCAACGAGTTTGTTGAGATTACCAACACCAAAAGCACCTTCTGTGGTTTTAATTAGCCCAGAAACGCAAACAGACACCCAAGTACATAGAGCAACAAAATCAAGTGAACCTGTTAGGCTAAAGGCTACAAGAGCAAATTTTAACTTGACTACCAGTGACCACGAAGTCCAGCACACTACAGATCAACAACAATCAACCCCCTTACCGAGTCTACATAGCCACCTTCAAGAGATGCAGATAGATAATCCTCAAAGACAACCCACTCCAAATTCGGAACACTCGTCACTAGCAGGAGCCATTGTGCAGGCAATTAACTATGCTAATGAACACCCAAAACTCAAAGTACCAAAACCCTTCATATACACAGGAAAACTCACAGACTATCCTGTTTGGAAAACATCAGTGAATAGATTTATTCTGGACAGAAAGGGCAGACCGGAAGACAAATCAGCTCTTCTACGCACATATCTCAGTACGGACCATCACAAACTTATAAATGCATACTGCACTGTAGGAAATGAAAATGCACTGAAAGAGGCTTTGGAGGCTCTAGACAAAGAATTTGGAGATGAGTTCCAAGTTGGGAAAGCTTACAAACAAGAGCTCTATCAATGGCCACAAGTGGCTGCTAATGATCCACAAGCTTTGAAAGAGTACTTGGGATTTCTGAAGCAGTGTTCAGCTGCGATCGTCAAAGTGGCAAGCCTAAGGGAGTTAAACACATTGTCAGAACAGCAAAAGATCATCAAGAAGCTACCAGTGCACCTTGGAAGAAAATGGATACATAAAACAACGAAATACCATGAATCACATGGAGAATGGCCAAATCTATCAGATCTCTGCACATTCCTCAAGTATGAAGTAAAGGTTGCATGCAACCCTCTCAATGACACAGATAACAACAAGAAAGGAGAGAGAAGGAATAAAAAAACTGACAAATCCCGTTCAAGAGGAACGTGTCACGCTATAGAGTCAAAGACATCACACAACAAGGGCAAACATTGTATAAAGTGCAAGAAGCAAAACCACTTTACATCAGACTGTGGATTTCTAGTTAGAATGTCTGAAGAAGACAAACAGCAGTTTATAGCAAGCAACAATTTGTGCTTCTATTGTTTAAGCACAGGGCACGGCTACAGAGAATGCAAAACGCCAATAAAGTGCCAAGTTCTTGGCTGCAAAGAAGGGCATGCCACAGTCAACCACAGCAAGATAACGAACAACAAAAAAGATGATCAACAGGCACAAAGCAAACCATCTCAACCAAGTCAAACTGTTCAACTAAAGAACGAACAACCAAAACCACAAAAAAATGCTGATGCAACAGAAACTAATGCCACTGAACCGACATCTCGAAACACTAAATCTAAGGAAGCAGCATTTCACAGTATTCGAAGTGCTGAAGAATCAATGGGTATGTTCATCATGCCCGTCTATGTTGGATACAAAGGGTCATTGAAAGAACTGCTCACTTATGCTCTAGTGGATTCAATGTCAGATTGATCATTTATCAGCAAAAATCTGATGAATAAACTTAATGTATCCTCATCTGATACAGTAGAGCAACCTTTGATGCTACACACAATGACTCAACAAACCAAGGTAACAAACAAGCAAATACAAGGGCTTAAGTTACGTGGCTATAAGAAGCAATACACTGTTAAACTGCCTTCAATGACAACAACTGCTACCGAAATACCTATTAACAAAGGTCATATCCCTACCCAAGAAGCAGCAAATAAATGGAAACATCTTAGACACATTTCAAACGAGCTCCCTCCTCTCATGGACATCGACGTTGGAATCCTTTTGGGAGCAAATGTTAATGCTGCACACACACCACTGGAAGTCATCGTCAACACACAAGAAGAACCTTATACCAAAAGAACGGTACTAGGCTGGAGCATCACCGGCAACCATCAAGCAAACACAAATCAAACCAACAAATGCTTTACTCACAGAATTATCACTAAAGAAGTGCAAGATGACAACCTACTAAGAAAAAAAGTCGTGTTTGCACCAGACTCATCTGTGCCCACACCACAGCAGATCTTGAACATTTTAGAATCAGATTTTCAGCCCACTAATGAAACTACAGGATTGTCTATTAATGACAAACTATACTTGTCTATGCTTACCAAGGAGACCTCCCAAGATGAAAAAACTGGACACATAACAATGCCTTTACCATTCAAACAAAAACCAAAAGGCTTATGACTAAAGACAAAGAAATTGGCTGAACATCGCTTCGACCTGCTACTGCAACGCTTTAAGAAAGACAAAAAATATGAAGCAAAATATAAAGAATTCATAAAATCTATCATAAACAATGGAGACGCAGAGCTGGTGAAAAATCATGAAGACAATGCCTGGTACATACCTTATTTTGGGGTTTACCATCCCAAAAAAGCCAAGTCAAATACGAGTGGTTTTTGACTGTGCAGCCAAGACTGAAGGTAAATCATTAAATGACTATCTACTAACAGGATCTGACATGACAAACAGTCTATTGGGCATTCTCATAAGATTTCGACAAGAGAAGGTAGCCCTTTCATGTGACATTGAGAGAATGTTTCACCAATTCCATGTCAACGAGAACGACAGAAACTATCTAAGATTTTTCTGGCTTACAGACAAAGATGAAAAGGTGACATACAGAATGAAAGTGCACTTATTCGGTGCTAAATCGTCACCAGCATGTGCCACTTTTGAACTAAGGTATCTGACTGAGACAGATGGAAAACAAAAGTTGGCCCAAGAGTTTATCACAAACAACTTTTATGTTGATGATGGACTGACTTCGACTGCAGATGCAACCACAGCCACTTCATTGATAAACCAGGCTGTAGACATTTGTAAAACAGAAAACATTCGTCTACACAAGTTTGTGACTAATAGCCCAGAACTTCTCGCAAACATACCAGAGACAGAGAGAAACGACTGCAACAATGTAAGCCTACTCGACTCAGACAACAGTATTCACCGTACATTGGGAATTCAGTAGAATACTTTTTCAGATGAATTTTCTTACCAGCTATCTATGACTACAAAAGATTTAACTAGACGGAAAATTTTATCTACCGTTGCATCAATCTTTGACCCACTTGGCCTGATATCTCCTTTTGTAATCACAGGAAAATGATTCTACAGCAACGCTGTAGGCGCAACCTAGAGTGGGACGAAAGGCTACCAACTGACCTTACCAACCAATGGACGAACTGGATCAATAATTTGGAGAAGCTCAAGTCAGTTGAATTCCCAAGATGCTACAAGCCACCAGAATTTGGAAATATAGCTAAAGCAGAATTGCATAGTTTTTCAGATGCTAGCAATGATGCATATGGAACAGCAATCTATTTGAGACTTATAGACGCATGTGGTAAAGTAACCGTAACGTTGGTTCATGCTAAGGCTAGAGTGACCCCATCCAACATCACTTCTACTCCACGTCTTGAGTTGCAAGCAGCGGTTCTGTCAACACTTCTCACAGACTTTGTTCGTAAAGAACTGACAACCTACGGCATTAGCAAGGTGTAGTACTACACAGACTCTAAAGTAGTCTTGGGTTACTTAAACAATGACACGAGACAGTTTCAAGTGTTTGTTGCAAATCGAGCACAAAAAATACGAAACTACACTAAACCAAAAGATTAGTACTATGTACCTACCAAACTCAATCCCGTAGATCATGCATCGCACGGATTAAGAGCCAACAAATCTGACTGCAGTACATGGAAACAAGGACCTTCTTTTATGAGATGCAAGCCAATTGAACTGCTAATGCAACCAGACTACCTAAGCATGCAAGAGCTACAGACAAACACTGATGACGTCAGGAAATCTGCACATACACTCACATCAATGACAAAGAGTAGACAAGAAAACAAAATTGACATTTTGGAAATTATAAAGAACATGTCTAACTGGAACAGGATGGTACACTTGATCTCCACCCTTGAGCAGTACAAAAGGTTCCTGAGTCACAAACATCTGAGGAAACTAGCAGTTAAGTCTGATGTAGAAGCTCAAGTCTATGCAGAAAAAACCATTATACGGCTATTGCAACTCCCACACTATGAAAAAGATCTAGAACACTCAGAAGCAACCAAGCAACTTTGCAAATTACACCCATTTGTGGACTCTGATGGACTCCTCAAAGTTGGAGGCCAACTAGAGTACGGTCATTATCTAGAATATGGTGAAAAACACCCTATAATTCTACCGAAGGATCCCATAGCCATGCAACTGGTGAGGCACTACCATGTTCTCACGGGCCACCAGGGACGACGACCAACACTAGCACAACTGCACCTCAGAAGATATTGGGTCGCAGGACACTCGATCATATCATCAGTTATCAACTCATGCACAATCTGCAAAAGACTCAGAGCAAACCTTCAAGGACAGCAAATGGCTCCAATCCCTGAGAAGAGAACAGAACCTTCACCACCATTCACCTACGTAGGGTGTGACGTATTTGGACCATTTCTAGTGAAAGATAGACGCTCTGTCATCAAAAAATATGGAGCTATATTTACATGTATGGCATCAAAAGCTATACACATCGAAATGATAGATGATATGACTACAGACGCCTGTCTAAATGATTTAAAATGTTTTATTGCTATTAGAGGACCTGTGCGTCAGCTACACACAGATAGAGGGACAAATTTTATTGGTGCCGCCAATGAACTTCATGGACAAATACAATCAGGAAAACTCTCAACATTCACAACTGACAACCACATTGAATTTGTAACAAATGTCCCGTATGCCAGCCATATATGAGGCATCTGGGAACTTCAGATCCGATCAATCAGAGCAGTTATGGATGGATTGCTAAAAGGGCACCACTCTCGGCTAGACTCATCTTCTCTATGTACACTATTCTATGAAATAATGGCCATCATTAACTGCAGGCCTCTGACAATGACAGATGAAGGTGTACCTCTCCACCCAAACATGATCTTAACCCTTAAATCAGCAGTTGTTCTGCCTCCACCAGGTGATTTTGACGCTGAAGATGTCTACAGCCGCAAAGGATGGATTCAAGTTCAGGGTTTAGCTGCAGAATTCTGGAAACGTTGGAGAGCGGAATACCTTCAAACTCTGCAACCAAGGCAGAAGTGGGAAGGCCAGAAGCCTAACCTCAGAGTTGGTGACATTGTTATAGTGAAAGAGCCTGACACAAACCGCAATCACTGGCCCCTAGGAAAGATTGAAAAAAGTTATGCCTAGTGCTGACGGGCTAGTAAGGAAACAAGCAAACAAACAAGCTGACAAACGAAACAAAAAGGATAACGAAGAATCTTTCTACAAGCGACCAGCTCACAAGGTAGTCTTAATTTACAGACCAGAACAAGCATAGTGCCAAGTATACTCACATCATACATACTCAATACTACTTACAAGAACATAAGCACGTTAACCACATATACTAACTCATACATCACATACACATACATACCCTCATGAACATAATATACATACATATACGCCATGTTAGCAGTATGACGAACAACTCCATAAATTAGCCCTTGGTATTTCGTGGTTCAGTTTACTTTTTAAAATAATTACTAAAAGGTTAATTTGCCACCTCCCTGTGTCAAATTAAAGGGGGGAGTGTAAAGGATTTGTTTTACTTCACTCATATTTGTTGGCCTACCAAACAATCATATCTAAGGTCAACGCATCTACTTTTGAATTCACCAACGCTAGACAGTTACAGCTCAAATTTCAAGAGAGACAGTACGCATATAAACGAAGTAATAGAATAAACTTTTGATATACAAAGAACAATTAATTCTGCTTGGACATTCAATCAACTAACATAATAACTCTCAGGATTAGAAGGCCGCATTAAGGTATTTAAGTTTATAAATTCAATATTGCAATTTTATTGTATTTGTATCTTTTCTGCAACCACGAACCTGGCATTTTACTGTATGTTAAGATTGTTGTTATAATCAATTTTATACTATTTGCATATGCATGCTGCTGACTTACTCTAATATATTACAATATCATTTACGTTGTGAATTTACCAACTGTACTATGCTATAATTTTTAGTGTCACGGTGTAGCCTACTACATGGTAGAAATACATATTGAACAAAATATACAACCACACACCATTCTACCAGCTTACATCGGTTAATCTTAAAGCTTAACAATCCGAGAGTTGTTACATGGTGCTTAATAAATTATAGCTAAAATCTTCTTTATGCAGGCACATATAAAGCACGCGCAAAAGCCTACCTTTGTATGGGTAATTGCGAGTTTTCCATATTATTTGTGACAGATTGACAGTAGCTATGTTGTTTTTAAAAAATTTATTCAGACACCCAGCAATCACCTTCCATTTGTTGACTATGATATTCACAAAATAATATGTTTGTTATTTATTAATACAAAAAATATTTATTCAAAATTGTTCTAGAATTTAGAGACATACTGAATTTAAAAAAAAGAAAATATCAGAGAAAAAAGATATAATTTCTTCTTTGTAAGTTTATGTGCAGCTGTAAATCTACTCAAACACATGAGCAAGTATATACACACATAACAAGGAATGAAATGAATCTCAAAAAACGCTGGCTGTTTTGATTTATTTTGAACCTACTAAAGAATGATAATTAGCTGTGGGTTTTAACTCAGATTACCTATACATTTTAATAAAATGTAACAGCTAGCATTCTCTTATTAAAGGTCTCATTTTTTCCCTCCTTAAACATAAATCAATAACTTTGTTTGCTCTAGGTAAAATTAAGACCACAGCCATTTATCGTTCTCTAATATCCCTGCTAGCTCAGCATTGAATGGTTTATAAAAAGCGCCCAATGCTTCTAACGTCTCAGGCAAGACTGGTTTAGACTTATAGCCTTGGTTTTGAATAACCACTTGTTTATTAGCCTTTGCCGGATTGTCAGCGTCTTCTGAAGACAGGCCGACAAATTCAAATATTCCTTTCATCGCCTTACCCTCATCGCTAGAATATTCTTCTAGTTTGGAAAAATAGATAGTTTCCTGTAAACAGCAAAACAGAAACATCTACTAAACAGTTACATGTGGTTTTGCAAACAGCTGAAAATGTTTGGAATGTGTAAGCAGGTAACAGCAACATAGCAAAACTATGCTATATGAAATGTATCAATAATACTAAATTTCAATTTCTAAAACTACAAATTCCCCTGTCATACAGCCCACGACCAACGTGATATTGGAAAAAAGAAAGGGTATTTCTGATTGAAAAATGCAATATTAGCAGTCAAATGGCACTGCAATGCAATAGGAGAACTGCAATGGTAGCTGCAATGGTAGCTGTAATGTACTGGGTGTTATTATGTTCAACAAACAGCAATAATGAAAGGAAAAGATTATATGTTTATACATGTATCTCTCCCCCTGCAATAGGAGAAATGCAAAATTAGAAGTAAAATGGCAAGCTGCTGTGTAATATACACAGTTTGAAAGTTGGTTGTCTTGAATGTAGAATGGTTTTGACAGCGATCTGTAACCGAAGTGAAGAAATGGGTCATGATCAGAGAAACCATAGATAAGTCGGGTGTGTGAGATTTAGAGTTATCTACACTAGCAGGAGAAAATTCTCAGTTATTTTGCAAAAAAATTTGATTCCAGCTTAATTACAGCAGATTTTATTGTCAATAAACTAAATGCATGTTTACCATTAGTGCAAAAACATAGTTTTGAGAAAACTGGCATTAAAGTTTGGGAAACGGAAACCAATGCACAATTTTGTTTACATTTCAAAACGTCATAGCAACCAATATCAAGAAGTGATCTTTATCTAGATTTTTGTATTTATATGCAGAAAATTATGCTGAATTTAAAAATCTAAACAGATTTTAGTTGATTGTCATAGAAATAGCTGTATATCTACAAAAAAAAGTGTAGGTATATAACTTAATTTTGCAGATATTAAAAACGGCTTGGCATTACCGCGATATTGGGCACAGCCGTAGTATCATCAACAAAACCTGATGACAATGAAGATTGCTTTTCAGTACTTCTACGTTAATTACAGAAACCTTTGGCAATTGGACAATGCCATAGACTGGTGAAATGTGCATGTTTTTCTTGTGAAATGCGCACAACTTAATGGTTCTACTCTCTGCTGCACGACTTTATCGGCGTTTCTTTGGCCAGTCTTAATTTTTATTAACAAAGGCTGGCTTTTGTCAGGTTTTAATGGCGATTTTAGGCCAAATTAATTTGACTAGTTATGTATTATCTGATCAGATGGGTTAGTTTTAGGATATTGTCTACACTTTTCAAAGACTTAGCAACGTATTTAAATAGGTTTATATCTGTTTTGTATTGTTATTATACTTAAACGACTCCATAGAAAAATGGTTAAATTTGTTGATGAGATTTCAGTACAAGGGTTTGGGACGGCAGCTGATGAATAATTTTCATGAGTTGTGTGCACATATGCATTTATCATAAAGCTCCCAAACACTCGCTTCGCTCATCTTTGGTCGTTGAATTAAATTTGTATTTTGTTTAATTTAATATTACTTTCCGATCTTTCATCTGGCTAGTTTTCAGAGACAAGTCAAAATCAATTGCATAGTCTGAGGAAATAACCAATAATATGCTTAGGTTGCGGAAATAACCAATCATATGGTTAGGCTGAGGAAATAACCAATCATATGCTTAGGCTGAGGAAATAACCAATAATTTGTTTAGGCTGAGGAAATAACTAACCATATGCTTAGGCTACAGAAATTACCAATCATATGCTTAGGCTGAGGAAATAACCAATCATATGCTTAGGCTGAGGAAATAACCAATCATATGCATAGGCTGAAGAAATATTCAATCATATGCTTAGGCTATGGAAATTACCAATCATATGCTTAGGCTGAGGAAATAACCAATAATATGCTTAGGCTGAGGTAATAACCAATCATATGCATAGGCTGAGGAAATATCCAATCATATGCTTAGACTGAGGAAATATCCAATCATATGCTTAGGCTGAGGAAATAACCAATCATATGCTTAGACTGAGGAAATAACCAATCATAGGCTTAGGCTGAGAAAATAACCAATCATATGATAAGGCCGAGGAAATAACTAATAATTTGCTTAGGCTGAAGAAATAACCAATCATATGCTTAGGCTGAAGAAACAACCAATAACATTAATAAGCTTAGGAATCAACCAATCATACACTTACGCTAAAGACTCAACCATTCATATGCTTAGACTGATAGACTAACCAATTATATGATTTGGCTGAGGCATCAGCCAACTATATGCATAGGTTGATTAACCAATCAATCATAAGCTCAGGCGAAGGAGTCAGCCAACCATATGAATGGGTAGAGAGACCAACCATAATATGCTTAGATTGAAGAATCAATGAATAACATACATAGGCTGACTCATCAGGCAATCATATGCTTGAGCTGATTAACCAACCAATGCACTAGTTTTATATTGATTGGTTAACTCTTATTCAAGATGCTATTTTAAGGGGTTAAGAAGCAATCCGGCAAAGTTGGAAAAATTTTTGGTCTAAAAATCCCTAGCAGTTTAAAACTTTAATATTAAAATACTTGAAAATGATAAGATAGTTGATAAGATAATTCCAGTCAGTTTTATAGTTGTCTACTCCAGTCAGTTTTTTAAAAAGTGTGATATAATTGAGGCCCAAAATTCAGACATGGTTTCATTAATATTTACAGAATTGCCATGAAAAATATTCAATGGTTTTTTAATTCTGAAACAATCTCAGTCTCTTAAAATAGAGAGCTTTTTTGGTTTAAAAAGTAAGATAATAAGTGATAATAAAATTAATTGGAGCCAAGAAATTATCAAAAACTCAAATTTTATCTCCAACTTTAGCTTGGTTTCAAAGTTAAACAGGCAGAACTTTTATCTATTTAAACTAAAACCAAAAAGGTTACAGAGAAAGCTGTGAGTTTACAAGTTTTGTATGAACTACAAATATCAGACACGGCTCTGTGTCCTGCTCTGTGTATAGCTGAATACCTTCGGAATAAACTTCAACATTTCTCTGATGTGGACAGAATAGCAACCAGATGTCAGCATTGGTAAGAGATACGGATGTTTATGAGCAGTAGACGAGGCATTAGTCAATGCGCAGAATGTGCTCCCGTATTCCTTTATACACAAGTTGAGAGACTCTATCGATTCAGTCACCAAAGTGTGGAAAAAGGAATTTCCAACTTCATCTAAAGAGTGCTTTAGGTATGGGTTGCCCTTCTACAACAATCGTGAAAATGAGAGCTAAAGGTAAGAGATCAAATAAGAGATAAAAGTAGTCTTTTGTATCGTGATAGGATTGCAGTAAGGATCTAGCTTTTATGCCTCGATTATGTCTCAGTCAGGGTGATTCCATCAACTCTCTTATATGACGCAGAGATCTGAACGATTGTTTACAGGAGCAATTAGAGAGCTATGAATATACCTGTATATAGATATATTAGCCGAATTAACGGCATTGCACGTATATTAAACAAAAGCTTATAAACAGTGACAGGTAATGTAGCTGCTTGCCACTTGCTATTAGCCTGGCATATTGCCAATGACTAATGTGATGGCAAACGAGATCAAGAAAGGCTTAGGCTTCACTAAAATGATGTGGCTAAGAGGAACTTAAAATGGAGGCAGATCACTAAAAATTTGTGGCAAATGACTGCTTGTAATCGATCTGATTAGAGATTTTCTATCATACATAAATCACAGTCAGAGACGGTTTTAGTCACCTCGACCGACCGCAACAGAAGGAGAAAGAGCGAATCTTAATGCAGAGCTGCAAAAAACCGGTCCGCTTCAAAGGATTGTGAGGATATATAACATGGAAAGTGATTTTTGGTTTTATTCGTAAAGGTTTTTAGAGGTAATACTCGTAGGTAGTTTAAAGTTGAATTGTTCAGCTTTTGCTTAGTCGATTTGCAGGTATAAACAAAACAAACGTTTGTAAATAAAAAATCAACACAATTAAAACAACTTTTTAAAAAGAATCATGCCAAATGCAGTACATATAAAATATAGGTAGAAAAAATATGGGGCGAATAATATTGTATAGGCATGTATGTCAAGTACGTAACTTAAAAAAGTATATTTGAAAATCATTATATAAAAACATTATGATTTGTATTGAAGTTGAAGCATACTTAGTGATAATGACAGAAAGAGAAAAGAAGAATTGTACAAAGTTAGTGAGGAAGAGATTTTCTATATTGAAAAATTTGCTACTATACCAAGCATCATTGCGACCTTGTATTGACGTTGTACTGTTAGTATTATTAAATTCAACCTTTAGTCTTGCACAAACTTTAGACCACCGTCGTTTTCTATTTTGTGACACCAACATACAACGTCTACCACCGAATGTTTCAGTTTATAAACTTCCTGTTAATCCAACCTTCAGTTCATAATTCCGAGATCTTCGCAATGCTATTAAATTATCAACTTTTAAAATATGCCTGTTTAACAGACTCAATAATCCCTAATTTCTCTCTTCTCATTTTTCGATTGTTCTTTCTCTTTTTTGACATGTAACAAGAAACATCATTTTGTTGAGGATTTTCTATCTTACCATGTCCTATGAAGACGTAGGCAAACATGGTTCTTCCCCACTTCCTATATCCGTGAATATTTTTAACTGGCTTCAACAGCGGTGTGCCACTGCCCGCTGTTGGGTGTTTTTATTAAAACACCATCTTTAGCTAGCTGGCCGCTGGTTTGCAGAGGAGCTACTCTAACCTTTGTCAGGTTTCATTTTAGTTTTTAGGGTTGAATATTGTCATTGTCAATAAAAGGTTATCTGTACATACTTACCCGTTTTATCTTATAAACATGAAAGAAGTGGGAAACCATTCTGTCTGGAGGATTCCTCATGGTAACTACAAATCGGGAGTTGCCTTTAAGCGTATATTGGAGGTACTGCACAGCGCTTCGTCTCAAGATATAAGCAGCCTCCTCTTTCATTTCTTTAGCAATAAAACTGCAGCTCGGGCAGTCCCCAAAAGTGGTCTTTGAGTTGCTTGAGCTCACATATCTAAGGAAAAAATTCAAATTAGACACATACTAAAAATACACTGCTAATTATATAACTTTATTTAATTTTTGATTCTGCGCATGTTTTATCAGTTCAGTATGTCATGTTTGACTAGCTGGGGAAGTGGGTTTAAATGGATGAGTCTTAAAATATCTTGAGAACAGCAGGAAGTGGATCTATGATGGCCTTTGTTAACCTTGGATAAAACTGTTGAAATATTTACTGCTTATAAACAGCTTGTCGTATGATCTTACAGATCAATGCTTCACATACTAACACATGATTTACCTAAATACATGCGATTTACATCTAATTCTATAACTATGTTACGTATTTACGTTATGCCCTACCTGTTGCTCCTTATTCAATAGTTCAAATGCACCTGCACAAGCTACTAGACTTATTGAAGTGCTCAAGACCTGGTCAAAACTAAATACTAAAGTTCAACAAAAACAAATAGTTATAATTGGTCCTTTTCTAAAAATGTAAATGGTTAGTGCTCCGCATGTCGAATCGAATCGTTTCGAAAGAACAACTTTTCAATCTTGCACATCCAGTTTCCTAATTATTACAGGCAGTTTTAATGCTTTCTAATGACTTCCAGAAAAACCGGGTTCTTAGAATCTCTCCACTGGCTTCAATTATTTTAACAATCTATATACATCTTAAAGTTTGTTGTTTGTCCAGCTGTAGCGATTAAAATCTAGGTATGAAAAATATAAATCGCAGCTGATTGGATCTTGGAAACTCCCAGTCAGCAGACCAGCGATCTATTCTACTACAATGTGATAGCCAAGCTATTACCTCTTTCATTACATCGGGTGAAATAATCACGCTTGAAGCTCTAAGGCCGTTTACTAGCTCGGTTGACAGTCACGCCTACCGATTATTAAGTCATCTGCAAACATGATAATTGTTTTAGTAATGGTAAGATTACCTTTACTGACTTACCGGGTGAGTTACTCAAATTCATTAAGTGATTGTTTTATTACTCATGCAATGCCAAACATTCGACTTAAAATCAAATAAATATAAATAGTTTAGCACTATTAATAATCAATATCACAATGAAAATAAATTCATGTTTTGTTTTTTGGTAATCAACTTAACAGTGTTAATCCGATTTTTAGTGTAAACACAGTCTAACTTTTTAAACTCAAAAAGCACTTCTCTTATTTTCACAAGCCACATGCTTATATAAGTTGAGTTTTATATTTACTTCTTCTGTATATTAGGCTCTCCTTCCAACCAGTTGGTCGGACACAGTTGAGTAAGTATTGGAAGATGTTTTACAGCACTACTTCTGAAGAAGGCTGCAATAACTCCAGACACTTCGCGGTGCATCCGAAACCACTTTGACATGTCAGTTGTACCACACTTTGGAAACCCCAGAATCATTACTCTTGCTGTGCAGGCCAGCTGTTCTCCACTAAAATAATAGTTTACCCTCTTTGGAGATGGTCTATGATGTCGTATCACATGCAATTTTAACTCTGAGGTAGTGGATAGGCAGTTTAGACATCCATTTCATTAGAAAAATACATGAATTAAATGACTTCCTTCCGCAATAGACGTTATTGTAAAAATTTTCATCGAATTAGTAAATTTTATTAACAGCAACTTGTCCCACGACCAAACACGAGCGAGGCAATTGTTTGAGAGATTTATGATAAATGCATTTGTGCACACAGCTCATGAAAATTATTCATCAACACCATCGCAAACCCTTGTACCAAAATCTCATCAACAAATTTAACCATGGAGTCCATGGTTAAATTGACCAACGACTCCATCTTCAATGGAGTCATTTAAGTATAATAACGATATAAAACACATATAAACCTATTTAAATATGTTACCAAGTTTTTATTATTTGTAGACAACATCCTAAACCTTACCCATCTGATTGGATTATACACAAATAGACAGATTAATTTGACCTAAAATCGCAATAAACACTTGAAAAGCTTTTTTTAATCATAATGAAGACCGGCCAACAGTACGACAATAAAGCCGTGCAACAGATAGTAGAACTATGAAGCAGTGCGCATTTCACTAGAAAAAACGTGCTCATTTCACCAGTCTATGGCATTGTTTAATTGTCGAAGTTCTCTAATATTTTTTCGTTTTTAATATCTTGCAAAAATATTTAATTATAAGAATAATTATTTGAATTTATCCAAAGGTTTCTGTAATAAACATCGACCGTTTGAGGCGTGGACCGATTTACAGGTACGAATTTGTGGTACACAGTTTATCAGCCTGTGTTTTTTTTGTCCAATTACCGAAGGTTTCATTAAATTATTTAAAACGTTAGCCAAAATTTTTTACATCTTATGTACAAGCTAGGGCCAAACTACAATGCCCCTTTATCACAAGAACATTTTTTTATTTTGCTCCAGTTTGCAGAAAACTTCCAGACGCATGAACGCTCATACTTGCTTTTTGTTAAAGATCGCTATCAAAACCATTCTACATTCAACACAACCAACTTTCAAACTGTGTATATTACACAGCAGTTTGCCATTTTACTCCTAATATTGCATTTCAGAGTTATAATAAACATATTTCCTTATTGTTGTTGTTAAATTACATACATTACAGTAGGTTAGGCCTACAGCTTTAATTAATATTTATTTTATTGTTGTAAAACATAGGTTTGAGATAGTAGTAGATTAGGTGTGATTAGCTATCCATGACCAAATCCTAGAACATAAAAGAGAGGAGACTAGATTGCGTGACCTTTAACAGAACACTGCACTTATCTAACTTTTCTATACTTGTTGAAATTGTTAGTTGCACATTTTTGGAGTCGTGCTCCCTCGAATTTATTTTACATCATCTTGAACAACTCTCATTTACACTATACCCTGTCAATTCCTGCTGACAACTACTTTTCAACAACCAGCTTTACCCTTTCTTTTTTCTATTATCACTTATTCCATTATCAGGTCGTGGGCTGCATGACAGGGGAATTTGCATACATACCCCTGTCATACAGCCCACGAACTGATAATGGAATAAGTGATAATGTATTTATTAAAAATTTAGAATAAGTACTATTATACATTAATTACATAATACAAATATTATAGGAATTTATGTGTATTATATTATATATGTATATTATAATTAGGAATTATAGCATCTAACTCTTGTACTATATGATGGTCAGATAATTCCACAATGTCATCAAGTGGCAAAGCATCTATGTTTTCCTAGATAATGTTTATGTTACGATAAAATTCATTGTTAGCTTTAAGCCAAATGAGCGCGGCAAGAACTCGTTGACGACGAACTGTAAAGAGATTGGCTGGCAAGGCAGGTTGGCCGACAACAAGACAACAATTTGTTGTAGTTGGCGAGGTAAATTTATAACAAAGTCATTTACATTCTGAGGGAAATTGATGACATGACCTCTGAACCCAAATTGGCGATCACGCGGAAAACGGAATTTTGACATTGTAGGATTAACCTGAGCAATGAGTAACTGTTCTATAAGGGTAAGAGAAGATAAAAATTCAACAGATGAACCTGGGTCCATATTGTTGGCTGCACTGAATTTATTAACAGTGTCAGGTCTAACTTGTTGGCACGTATGACATAGTTGTATTTGACCAATGTATGTAATAAAATGTTTCTCATTACATCCAGTAAATGTGAGCTGTGATATGTTGTTGTCAAGTCTGCCTAAAAAGTTGTCACGCAGTTCTTGGAAATCAGGACAATCTAAAGATTGAAAATGAGGAATGTGATGAAAGGGGGGGGGCAGTATTGGAAAGAGCAATATTGTTTTGTGCAATATTTTCATGGTCAATGATGTACGACCATAATGATTAATATTAAGGACGTAATTAACAGCCACTTGTTATATCTGTTGTATTGAATGTGTATATATGTTGTATTGTACACTATATATGTGTTGTGCTGTACGCGTATACATGTTGTATTGTATGCGTATATGTGTTGCATTGTATGTGTATATATGTTGTATTGCATGCACATATATGTTGTATTGTGCGAGTATATATTTTGTAAGGTGTGTGTATATATTTTGTATTGTATATATGTGTGTGCACACACGCACAGGCACACATATATTGGGTAACACCATGACAATCTTTATGGACACTATACAGTTGATGTTGAGTTGCAGAAGCTTGTCAAATTGGTTATGATAAGAGGAAAGGAGAATGAGAGCGAAGGAATCAGAATGACTGATGGACAGCTAATAAAAACTCTCGGTGATAAACCCTATTACATGTACTTAGGAGTCTGATCAAAATAGACGAAAAGAAGGAGAAATTTAGGAAAGGAGTTTTTCAGAAGAGTAAGAAAGGTGTTTGAATCAAAACTGAACAGCAGCAATTTAATCAAGGGGTTGATTACATGGGCTATTGCAGCAGTCTGCTACATAGATGGAATTCAGCACTGAGCAAAACATAAGCTAAAAGAGATGGTGGGAAAACAAAAAGACTAAAAACGACGCCATGGTTGAAGGCAAGCAGGCGGAGAGTGTTTATCACTAGGAGTGGAGGAAGAAAAGTAATAGTATCTATTGAGGAATATGTGAAGATGGAAGAATGTGATCTGTCAATATTTTTCAACGAGTTAGCCTGTCTATATGCATTCTATAACCTAATAATCAACAACAATATTACCTTGATCTGTGGGTTTTCCAACATGGGTTTTTGGCGGAGTCAAGAAGCCTTGGTTTCGTACAGTTGGATAAGGAGTCATATATGATTTCTTTGACAATACCCTTTCCTGCAAGCAATGCCTCAGTAAGTCGTATAAAACATTTTTTTGAAAAAATTGTTCAAAGACTCAACACTTTGCACAAATAACCTTGGGAAAAGGATCGAACAAGTTGGCGTTTGTGCAGAATAGACATGCTATCCTCTAGGTTTATTGGCTAAGTCTTATTAAGCACCCTTTTTTAGTTTTTAAAAGATATAAAAAGTGATAAATCCGTTAATACATTATCGTTTTTTGAAAGCTAAAAATGAAGTGAAGAAAATGGCTTTAAATGCCAATGTAATTAAAGTTGTAATACATGTAAATATTCTGCGTAACGACCACTGCTAGCCTCGATTCCTAGCCTTTGGCAAAGGGTTGGTTTCCTTCTTCGAGCCTGCCTGACCTCAGAACATTGAAACTCTTTACACTCGCTGTATTTAGGGACCAAGGCTGGCTTGCTATGGTGATCGCGCAGATGATCATTTATGTCTTATGAAGTTTAGGCTGTTCCTTTGTTTTAGTCAAATCATGAACTAGTAACTACCTTCATTCTACATATTTTTTACATACACGCTACCTTCTTTTAGATACACACCCGCTTCATTCTACATAAGTGCTGCCTTCTATCTACTACATGCTGCCTTCATTGTACATACATGCTGCGTTTATTCTACATACATGCTGCTTTTATTACATATATGCTGCCTTCTTTCGACACACACTGCCTTCTTTCTACATACATGCTGTTTTCATTCTACATACACAAAGCCTTTTTTACAAACACGCTGCCTTATTTCTACACAAACACACACTGCCTTCATTCTACATACATACTGCCTTTTTTCTACATACACGCTGCCTTCATCTACACACATGCTGCCTTCTCTCTACATACACACTGCCTTCATTCTACCCACATGCTGCCATCTTTCTACATATAGATACTGCCTTCTTTTACATACAAGCTGCCTCTTTTCTACAAACACGCTGCCCTCTTTTAAAAACACACTGCCTGCATTGTACATACACACTGCTTTCATTGGTCATGCACGCTGCCTTCTTTTACATACACGCTGCCTTCTTTCTACATGCACGCTGCCTTCTCTCTACATACACACTGCCTTTATTCTACATACACCCTGCTTTCATTCTACATACACGCTGCCTTCATTCTTACATACACGCCTCCTTCTTTCTATATACATGCGGCCTTCTTTTACATACACACTGCCTTCTCTCTACATTTATGCTGTCTTCATTCTACATACATGCTGCCTTCATTCTACATACACGCTGCCTTCTTCTACATACACACTGCTTTTATTTTATATACATGCTGCCCTAACCTTGGTGTTTATTTATTTCGTTTAACAACTCATAATAGTTGGTTTAAAAATGCACAACTACAGGGCAAATGCAACAATCAACATGGCTGAGCAATTATGGCATAAATTGAACAACCGATCTAGGAAAAAGGCTGTCAAGCAGATATTTTAAGGATCATCAACTATTTTCAGTTAATTATCTTTGGAATCCCAAAGTTTCTCAAGAATTTCGGACTTTTCTCCAATAGCAGGTTTTTCAAGCAGTACACCTGTCTATTTTTCAGTTGTGCGCTTCGGTAATAGCAATTAATGCAGGAGACACAACGTGCCAATTGATTTTCAACTGAAACTGCTCGAGAGCCATTTTTCCAAAATCATTAATTCAAATTTGATTTTACTGTAGAAGTTCATACCCTTTTGATGGCTGGTGTCTATGTTGTCCTTTTTTCTTTGCCAAGAGTTCGCTTCTATCCTAAATATGCTAGTCAAATCATTCCTTTGCTGGACTTTTACAAATAAAGAGCAAGCCGAGAATAAAATACCAACTACCAATAAATAATGCTGCCAACTCGTTTTCATGTTGGCGACTAGCTATTGCACTGGCTTGCATACAACTAACCATCGAGGAATAAGAGGCAACTCGCTAATGTCAATTCACTAACAATCGATTGAATTGCATAGCGACCCAGCGTTTAAGAACAAAGGTATTGAATGACAATAATATTACAAGACTCAATAGGATTACTGCTCACATAATATACACAGGATAAGCCTTAGTAGTTGTCTTCCTTTTAAATGAAAATGCAAAATCTGTGCTTTCATAAAACAAAATTAATTTTTTTCATTTATTTAGAACTCCGGCTGGCTGTCTCATAATGCGTATAGCTATTTCAATGGACTATATCTATTAAGGGAATATTCTATTTAATGGGTTTGAGAGGAGCTGGTGCAGCGTTCTCTAGCTTATGGAGTATGACAACTGCAAGTGGCTGTCAGGACTTTTAATTCATTTATGTAGCTTTAGAAATGAATTCAATGCAAAAAATAATTATTTTAAACATTTAATGTCACAATTGTACTTTGGTCTGTATGCATTATCTTTCTTTAAAACAACTAGCTGTGTTAGGAGCTACTGTCCATTGGAGGGCAGACTAATAAGTGTTTTGACAGTGTGGGCCAGATCTTATTATTTACATGAAACAAACTTCCTTCCTACTACTCTATATAATAGTTGTTGTATAGTAACTAGCAACATTCACTAGTAACCGCTTACAAACAGGCTGTAATGCCAGAGGTTTCATAGCATTTTAGTGTATATAATAGGAGATGTGTGGGCTTCAGGAACAATGAGGCAAGCATTTGGAAATGGATCAGTCAAGGTGTAAAGGCCTGGCCCGGTAGCTGAGCCAGCTTTACCACGCTAACAGGTGGACGTAGCCTGAACTCTGGGTGCCCCCTTATCCGGGCCTGTCTGACACGCCCGACGGTCAGGCCAGTCCGCGACAAGTACCCAGCAGTCAGGCCTACTCCAAAACCAACATAGCCTGTCTTCTGTGTCTCTATAGTCAACTAGTCTAGATCCACTAGCAGCTCGCTCTAGGACCTGATCTCTTATGTCATCGCATACCCGATCAGGTACAGTTAAAGCTGTGGATCAATCCCTAGCCCTATGGAGCCACCCTGGCAGTTCCGTCTGATGCTTACAATGAGCCTGCTTCTGCAACCTTTAAGCCACCCAGGCAGGCGTCAACACAATCACAGAGTTTATTCTGTTTATTACTTATAGTCTTGAATATATGCGTACAACAACATAGAATCACATCAAGCGCGCCAGTGCAACTCGTGCACTGGCTTATATAGTGGCATTGCTCTGCCAACGACTCTACTTATGCCCATAAAAGGAATCTATAAGGGTATTACATAAGGGTACACTGATTACATAAGTCTATGCATGCATATTTAATAAAAGGATATACAAAGATTACATAATGCAGGCAAGTTTGGGAAGGCTAACTTGCTATTCTATGGGAGTCTATAATAATCGATACATATATATTCAGTAAATAATGAGTGTACAATCTCAGTCCTCTACAAAGGCAATCGCTAAAAGATGTTGTTACACAGCAAGTCAACCAACATGCGATGCAGTGTTGTTAGATGTGTGCTAACGGTGCGCTCTCAATGATAGATAGGTATACATGTATGCTTATAAATTTTATACAAAGTATTTATCTAGCTATAAGTTAATAACTGGTTTCATTAGGAAAACTTATATCTAATTAGACATGAATTTGCACAAAATGTTAGTAGATTTTATGAGAAAGTCTTGGTATTTTTTTATGATTTGCAATTGGTTTTTATGTTTGAGGTAATCTGGCTGCCGGAATGTTTCAAGATTTAAATCAACAAAACTTGATCGCGGTTAAAACGCTCTTAAGAAATAAACATGCGAGCTTATGTCACTAGTATCTATCATTACTAGAATTGATATCGTCTAATGCGTGCAGGTTGCAGCATTACTCGCCTCTATTCTGTACGCCTCATTGCAATTATAAACAGTATATTCACACTTTATTTTTATCTGAGTATTTCAACCGAGCTCAAGCTTTGTCAATTTTAATCTTGAAACATCCTGGCTGTCAAATCAACTCAAACATCGAAAACAATCGCAAATGATAAAAAAAATGCTGAAACTTTCCGATAGAATCTACTCAAATGTTGTGTGAGTTCATCTTTAATTAAAAACAAAATATAAACTATATTTATTATATTATATTATTATTATTTATTATATTTACCGACAGTCTAGTTTATTGTGATATTTACCAGGTCAAGAACAAACCAAATTACTTTGATTTCACAAATCTACATGCAAACCTAAAGCAGTCGTGTTTTGCTTTGCAATGTCTTCAGAAGGGAGAGTTATCCAATAAAGGGCATCCTCCAACAAGCGAAAATGTAAAACTTTATTAGTTTTGTGTAAAATTGTATAATTTACCACAACTTTGTTTAAATTAGCAAAAACTGGTTTGAATTTAAAGAATACTATAACAGACTAGCATACATACGCATCCCCTTTCAATTCTTTTTCTTTTGTTCTACGTTCTGCTAAATTGATTTACGAGATCAAGAACATGTCTGTGTTTCTCAGAAAGCCTCCAAACAGAGGATTCTAGCAATATATTACATGGTATGACGACTTGCAGGCATTTGTTTGTACTAGCTTTGTAAAAATTGAAAGGAATTCAAAAATAAAAAGACTTGTGTTGCCTATGCTTCTCTTTCTAGATAAGATTACAGTTGATGCATTTTAAAGAGGAAGACAACCCCGCTTAAAGCGTATAGTTGCCATGATTACATCACACTACTAGCTATTTATGTGTTGGAAGGCGAACAACACCTCACAAAGCTTTCATGGTTTACGACTTTATGCTGCAGAGCTTGCCCATTGTTGCTGGAAGTTATCTCATACCTCTTTCCTTTCGTATTGATTGTTAACTAGCCTAGTCAGCAGGTTAATTTGAACACTCGCTTGGGAGGGATCAGCCTAGACCTGTTGAAGAGAAGCGTACCAAGATGAGAAGAGATCTACGGTTTAACAAATACTGTGTTCTACTCATTATATTGAGTGTCATATTAGCATCATACCTGGTTACCACAAAGTTCCAATCAGACGTTTTGAATCGTTACGTCTTAACTTCGAATGACTTCCACAACTCTGTCATGAGAAGCTCAATTCAGAAAGTCGTGGTTGAAGGTAACTTATCATAGTACTTTTAGATTAGTTTCTTCTGGTAGTAAATAAAGAATTGCTCCCTTTTAGCTAGCTAAGGGAGCAAATAGTCAATACTGTTTATGAAGTCTATAATTATCGATGTACTAAAGTTATTTCACCATTTTAGTCCTGAAATACTCTGTGTGGGTGAATTAACATGCTTGTCTAAAAACCTCAAGATCTTGTATAAGCTACCTAGGATCTTATTTGAGCTACAAGCGCTTTGTAAGATGATATTTATAACAAACCTTATGGTGGTTTTATATAACAATTTTCTCAAATCTCCCTTCTCAAATCATGTTTCAAGCACACGGATTAACCGCAATTAAAAAGTGCTTAGAAGAAAAATCTGTAATACACATGTGTATTCCCACGACCAAACACGAGTGAAGGGATTGGTTGGGAGATTTATGATAAATGCATATGTGCACACAACTCCCGAAAAATTATCCGTTAACGGCTGTTACCAAACCCTTGTACCGAAATCTCATCAACAAATTTAACCATTTTTGTGTAGAGTCGTTTAAGTATAATAATGATACAAAACACATATAAAATATTTAAATATGTTACCAAGCCTTTGAAAAGTTTCCACAATATCCTAAAACTAACCCAGCTGATCGGATTATACATAAATAGACAGATTAATTTGGCCAAAAATCGCGATAAAAACTTGACAAGCTTTTTCTAACCAAAATTAAGACTGGCCAACGAAACGCCAATAAGACCATTTCACTTGCGCATTTCACGATAAAAACGTGCACATGTCACCAGTCTATAGCATTGTCTAATTGCCGAAGGTTTCTGTAATTAACGTAAAAGTACTGAAAAGTTATCGTTTCTTTTTTGCCGATTCTACGGGACTCTGACATTTTGGACACTTATAACGAGTACTTTGGTATTCCAACTGATGTCCAAAGCAGTGAAAGTAAAGGAATAGACGATGATATTTTTCTAACGACTCTTACAATATTACCTATAAAATTATTACAACATTTAACTACTGTAAGCATAATTATTCGATTTTATAAGATTTAGTTATAAGAATAATCATTTGAATTTACAAGATCGAAGTATATAGTGACCGATGGTGTGCAATATGTTACTGTTATTATTTTTCTAAAGATTTTGTTGGTGGTACTACGGCTGTGCTCAATATTGCGATACTGCCAAGCCGTTATTAATATCTGCAAAATTAAGTAATAGGCCTACATTTTCTTATAGATATAAAGTGGAACTTCGGTTTTCGAACGACTCACAGTTCGAACAAATCGGAGTCCGAACAAAAAATTCGAGAAATTCTTGCTTCGTAGTTCGAACAAAAATCGGAGTTCGAATGCCGGTATGACACGTGGGTGCGTACGTGAGGGTGGGATGCTGAGCGGTGTACGGGTGTAGATCGCTCTCTCCATGACCAACTGTTGTCGCATTGTCCGAGATTAAACAAATGGGTAGCAAATGGGCCGAGTTACAGAATTTTGTCGAACTCCATCACTCCGATAAAGCTGCAGCCTTGACTTTGACGACACTATCATGAACCACTCCCGAAAAGTGCTAAAAAGAAGGCAGAAGCAAGTGTCATTGGATAGATATTTTAAGAGAAAAGAACATCCTGTAGCCAAGTAAAAAATCCTATTCATAATTCTTTTCTTTATCCTTTTTTTTAATTTTTACACATTCATGTTAGCGTAATCTTTCGTATGGAAGATTACGACAACGCGAACGTACGATTAGCCTGGATTACATTTATGTTTATGTTATTTGTGTCTTTGCCATTTTGCTTAACATTTTCTGAGATATACATTGCTTTTTATGTGTCGGTCAGCATTTTAATGTGCAATTTCATGCATAAAATAATGTATAAAATACTAAAAAGGTAAACATTCAGGGTGTTGGAACGGATTAAAACTTATATATATTAATTCTAATGGGAAAATCTGTTTCGGATCTCAAACAACTCGGTTTTCAACCAACCTTCTAGAACGGATTGTGTTCGAGAACCGAGGTTCCACTGTACATCTATTTCTATGACAACCAGCTAAAATCTGTTTAGATTTTTAAATTCAGCATAATTCTTTAGATATAAATACAGAAATCTAGATAAGTATCACAACTTCTTGATATTGGTTGCTATGATCAATGATATACAGCCCCCCAGCTATATATATAGCTGGGAGGCTGTATATATATATACAGGCAGCGCGGACCTTGTTTGACCGGGCGACATCCGAGCTGGCATGGCATGGCTTTGGTTATTGCGCTCATCATAGAGGTTGTAGACATTCACTATGTTTCCATGATGCGCAGTGCTTCGGAGTTGCGCTATCTCCGAATCATGGAAACGGCGTCTTCGCACTGAAATCACTGCGCACTGATCAGTGCGAAGCCAGTGCAAATTCGCAGCAAGGAAACAGCGACTGCGCAGTGGCTGCGCATAGCTCTCATGCCGTGGAGACGGATTCTTCGAGGGCCATAAACTAGTACAAAGGTTGTCCTGCTAATCTTGTTTTTTACTATTCTTCCGATCTTCATTCACCTAAATTTAATTATGGTCTGCATTCACGAGGATGATGAGGTGATTACTTTCCTGGACTTTGTTATCGATGCCAACACTTTTCGAAAAATAGGTGGCAAGTCCTAAATTACCGTTCAAATAATATATCACTTAAAAATACTTATTAAAAATATATTACTATGTAAAAAGTGTGTTAAGGTTTGTAAAACCTTGTGAATGTGTATTGTAAATAAAAGTATAATGACGGCATAATCATAAAAAGACCGTTTATGACATTCGGTATCCGTGATCGATTCTATTTCTCCATCAGGCGATTTGATTTATACAATTTTTCTTCTCTGGCTAATTTGCAGTATTTGCTGAAAACCACTGCGCAGCATGGAAACGTACAATCCCCTCGACTTCGGAGGGGGCTGCTTCGCAGTACTGCGCACCATGGAAACATAGTGATTATACAAGCAAGGGTCTTGTCTAAGGACCACCAGAAAAGTGCAGCTGTTGGGGTTTGAACCGAGGACCTAATGATCACGGTGCCGATTCCTTACCAACTGCACTATCTGTTGTTGTGGATAGAAGTCTATATGATGAGTATAGCCTTAATAAACCACAACACTGGTGGGAAGCTCCTGGTAAGGTCAATGAAAATGACCGCGCTAAGATCCTCTGGGACTTCTACATCCGAACTGACAAGCAGGTCCTAGCAAACCAACCAGATATAGTGCTGGTGGACAAGGAGAACAAGAGGGCTACTATAATAGATATAGCAGTACCCAATGAATACAATATAGCCAGCAAAGAAAAAGAAAAGGTAGAGAAATATCTCCCTCTTGGAGAAGAGATTGAAAAATGCTGGGATGTAAGAACAACTGTAATCCCAGTAGTCATTGGGGCACTGGCCGCAATAACACCGGCGTATAAAATGTGGCTTGCCCAAATACCAACAACAATCAACTCAGGTGAGTTGCAGAAAAGTGCGTATTGGGCAAGTGCGGCGAGTGCTCAAACTCCCAGGTCTCTGGTAGGAGACCCGAGTTAGAGCAGAATTTACCACCCATTCGGGGTATCCGGGGGGAGGAAACAATTTTTTATATATATATACTAGCTGTGCCACCCGGCATTGCCCATGTAATAGAAGAGTATTTGGATAGAAAATTGATTTGTATTTAACATATAACAGCATTTGCTATTTTAACTTTCAAACTACATATCATGAGAAAAGTTTTTTGTCTTATAAACAATGAGAAGTAGTGAGAGTTCTGCTACTAGCGCAAAGCAGTTAGGTTTTGCTCTGATATCATATTGGCGAGCTAGCAATTAGACTTCCGTAGTCCAGTGACAAGGTGTCAGACAGGTGAACAGCTTGGTCTGAGATCGAATCCTCTTTCGTGCGGAATATTTACTCCAAGATGTTAAGATCTATAGCCGGATTTCCGACGGATTTTGAGAAATATGTATCAAGATATAATATATACATATATATGTATATGCATGTAATTATACTACACAGCAGCTTGCCATTTTACTTCTAATATCGCATTTCTCCTATTGCAGAGAGAGATATAAACATAATCTTTTCCTTTGTTGTACATAATAACACCCAGTACATTACAGCTACCATTGCAGTTCTCCTATTGCACAGCAGTGCCAGTTGAGTGCTAATATTGCATTTCTCAACCAGCAGTACCCTTTCTTTTTCTATTATCACTTTGGTCGTGGGCTGTATGGCAGGGGAATTTCTAGTATCTAAAATTCTTATTCATTCAGCCTAACTTTTTACAAATTAAATAGCAAAACCAGCGTTCGTTTATTAGCTCACCCAAAGCGGTATAAAGAGGAACATTCAAGCAGTTCACATGTATCGAGATTATACTGCAAACCTTTATCTGCCTTTGTTGGCACTTTAACTAAATACAATAGCAAACATGTAATGTTTTTATCCACTTGAACATGTTTGGCCTAACGAGTGAGAAAACTCACAAGTTCAGCTATTAATGATGAACTTACACAAATGTTTTGTTGATTGCATCTTAAATTATCAGTATTTTTCTATCATTCGCGATCGTTATTAATGTTTGAGGTGATCTGATTGCCAAGATGTTTCAAAATTAAAATCGATAAACATCGATCACCGCTAAAACGCTCAGATCGATTGAAAGTGCGATTATGACATCTGTAATAATAGCAGAAACCGACAGAGTAGAGACGAGTGTCAACTATCGCAATAATGACAAACAGTGATGTCATTTTGCACAATATTTTTTAGCGTTTTAATTGCGAGCAAGTTTTGTTGATTTTAATCTTGAAACATCTTGGCAATCAGATCACTTCAAACATCAAAAACAATCGCAAATTATAAAAAAATATTGATACTTTCTGATAAACTTTCCAAGAAGTTTGTGTTAGCTCCACTTTAAGCTACCTTTAATCATCTTGCTACATTTATCATTAGTCTAGCGAGTTAAAGAAATTTAATCCAGCCAATTTCACCAGCAAGATTGCTTGAGAATAGAACCACTGATGCGTACTAGGTGTGACGAGTTGGTCAAGCAGTTCGATGCTGATTTTTTTAGAGGGATTATGTGGCAGCGAATTGCAATCACCCATCGTCATCAGAATAATTTAATGTCATCGTTAATTTTTAATTAATTTAATACTAGTTAAATATTTTTTTAAAAAGCAGCACACCCGGAGCATTTTATATTTACGTTATTTGATGTCATTTAGTCATGACAAAAAACTATTGTTATGGTGAGCTCATCATTTCCTGTAGGTTTCCAAAATATAAAACGGGGTACATTTCGAATTGAATTAATTAATGAGACACAGTTTATGCAAAAAAATAGAACTCCAAATTGGTATAAACATACTGCATGAACTTTCTTCAAAATTTCTCAAAGTGTATGTCGAGCTTATTGATGAACGCTTTAGCTTTTAAATCGATGATAAATATTGGGCCATCGAATTTTCTCTTCATTGACTTAGTTGTTAGCTTGAGTTGATAAAGTTGTGTTCTCCTACACATGATTAGCAGTTACTGGATGGCTAACTTTTGTGCCAATTGGGAGTAACATTTTTAATACTTGTACACATTATTAAGAGTAAGTTCATGAATCCTAATTTTAGGTATGTACCTGGAAGGAAAGGCTGTCAAGTATGATGAGCTGTCAAAATGTCACCAGCCTGACTTTTTACAAGAATACAGAAGCCCATGTTGGAAGACAAAGTTTAGCACGTAAGGTTGGGTGGATTGTCTGATAAAGGAACATCTCATTTCAAAGACCGCTTTATGGTCACACAAAGTTCACTTGAATAAAGTGTCACACAAATATAAGCTAGGATGTGTTATCATCGCAAAACTATAGTTTGACAAATACTGTAAAAACCTCTATTTAATTACCATGGTGATTTATTTTCAACTTTTTCCCTATAATGACAGCCAAGTAAAGTTCATGTTCAAATAGTGGTTTGCGTTGGGTTTTTCAAATAGCTCATTAGAATCTTGGGAAGATAAATTCAACTCATTTACGAGCAAAGCGAATGTCACCTATATTTTTCATTATCGTCGGGCAGAGTTACGTTAACCTTTGTAGATAAAAGAAATCTGCTAAATTACCTCTAACTTGTGGTAGATTTTCAAATAAATGTAAATTTTCAAGCCAAGAAATATTTCAATCAGTTGATATCTATTGCTTGCAATTAACCTGTAATGATATCATAGCCTGTGTTCTGCTTTGCAATTGGTTGTAGCTTTCAATTTTTTTTTCTTTTGTACTTCGAAGGCATATTTTTATATTATATGTTTATTTAACATTGTTGCGTAAAGGCTCATAGCACTTATTGATATGTTTTCTACAGTTTGCAGCCAAAACTGGCTTTCTATGTGCAATAGGAGAAGAGTTATGATGTTTGATCCATTCCAAAGCTTTGTATAACCGCAAAGATGATATCAAACAATATGCTATAAATCTAAAAAATTATGTTATATAATAATAATAATCTATCAAAGGCTACAAATATTTATTCACAAACAAGTTAAATAAACAAACCAGACTTTTAATTATGTAGAAACAAAAATTAACATTTTTGAAATACAAACATTTACATCAATCGCTTGACCAGTTGCATTTTGATTGTTGCTTTTGTTTAAAACAATTTAATTGTCTTCTGGCTGTTCCATAGTTCCACAAGGTCTTCTGATCTCAACTTTTTTTCTGCACCGCTGAACTAGCCGATATTAGTGTCTTAACAATTTTTTGGCAGAAAAAACTTTTACGCGTGGCATTTTGCACAAATGATGATAAACTTTTAGCCGCATGCACGCTAAAGACAACTTTCAGCCTAAAACTAGTAGTCATTCATGTACCATCGTAAATATAAACCTTTTTTTTCATACGTCAAAGTAGCAAAACTGCTAGCAACAATTATACAAGTGACTACTATTAGCCTGATACAGTTATTAATTATCTCATGGTGATGCTTTCAGAGTTTTAACTAAAAAATTGAAAAGCTTTGGAGTTGAAAAACAAACTTTGATATGAACAGAAACAACAAAATAATTAATGGTTATTAGTGTAACCAAGTCATTATTAGTATGGTTTTTGGACGCTTGTCTATAACTGATCACTTGCTATTACGGCTTCGCTTCGTAGAGATCAAACAATTTCAAAGAGGCAGTCAAATGGAGGTGGCATTCAATTAAAGGGTCGTGCTCTATTTTTCACTCTTTTTCCTATAGTGGCGGTCAAATAAAGGTTGTGCTCAAATAGAAGTGGCGTTCAATTAGAGATTTTACAGTTTCTTAATGGTTTATGTTTACTACTTTACAGAAAGAACTTTTGTCGGCAAGTATTTTGTGCAAACAAGCTATGCAAACATTGTTAAGATATTACACGTATTGAAAATTCATAACTAGATACTTTCAGTTGTCTATTTTTTTTTCTTAATCCAGTTATGGCTGGTAGGCTGAGCTGAAACATGACTTGCAGTATATACGGATTGTATATGCTCATCTGTTATATCAATATCATTGAGTTTCCATATTTCAAAGACAATCTTTGTTGGAGCCATTATGCCTCAGAAAGGCTCATGTGTTACTAAATTTTATAAGATCTAATTTATATTTATTGTAGAATAGAAGATCAGCAAGTCAATAAGTTATCTATTTATAATTAGCAGTAAATCTGAGGATGCCCAAGATTTCTTTTATTTTAAATTAAATAACCTGCTGAGGGTGTATAAGAGACTGGTTTTCAAGGACCAGACAGAGTTTTAAAATTAAATATTTTTATTGATTATGTAGGAGTGGAGCACATGTGATTAATGTTTTGACAAAATTAGCCAAAAACTGTGGAAACGCATAGCATTTATGTGGACTAACAGACATACTGTGACAAAGTGAGATATATATTAATATCAATGCCAGTGACTTGATTTCAGTTAAACATATCTAAAAGCTTATTAGCAATAATTTTTACAGCTTTTTATTTAAACTTAAATTATATTGAGCCGACTATTTATTATAATAAACTTATATGAACAGCGACCGAAGGAATATAGCTCATGGCCATTAAGACATTTTGAATCAAAATACCAACTAAAATCTTCAAGAACTCCAAGTTTTACTTGTCATAGAATTTTTAGTAAGACTTTGTAAAAAAGCAAACATAGTAGAAAAGATTGCTTGGAATGAACAAATCTTCTTGTTGTGATTTCTTGTGTATTAAAGATTTTTGTCAAATAGCTTCTTAACTAATAAAGCTAAATTTTTTTATTTAAAAAGATTAGGTGAGACATGTACGAATTAGCTCAGCAATAAGAACCAAATGATGATGGGCTCAGCTGTTTTTTACGAGCTGTGGTAGCAACAAACTTGTTTTCCGGTTTATGTTTTACATTTTATAATTGTTGCTTTTAGTTCCAAAATGCCACACTTTTATAAAATAGAAAGCTGAAAACATTATTGTCTGCTTTGGTCAGAGAATGGGAGCGCAAAAGCAATATTTACCATAGCATGATAACCCTAAAACACCTTTTACTGTTTTGCTAATTTCATATTAAATCTTTTGACATCCTTGTCAATGTAACCAGCATTTCATGCTCAGGGAGCACACTTGTGGACATGGTAAAGTTGCACTTAAGCATACACTGTAGGTTAGAAAGCGTCCAGTTAGAAAAAACATCTAGCTTAGTTGTCGTAAATAGATTACTCATATTTGTGAGAGATGACAATTTATAACTCTGTGTGGTGGTTCTTTATTTGATTAGTATAGAGACACACGCATTGACCTGCCATGCTGAGCCTATCGGTGCTATTACTGTTTTCATCAGGCGCATCGAGAAAGCTTGTGCAGCGATGATTATGGTCCTCGGTTTTCCAAAGTGTGGAACCTCAGACATGTCAGTGAGGTTTGACGACCACAAAGAGGTTTTGGCAACTTTTGGAGCTTTTTTCAGAGCAGCTAAAGTGGATTTTGACCCACAATTGACTCAGCTGTGCCCTGATGAGTGGGCGGAGCATGAGAAACAGTTTCAATATACGTAAGTGCATGTCTAATGTTTCTTTTTTGTATTCAACAGTACCATAGATATAATCAATCATTGGCGTTTTTGTGGGCCATGGGAGATCGTCACATGTAACAAGTATCTGCATGTACATTATTAGTTGTAGTAGTCGAATCATGCAGATAGCGTGCTTGGCGAGTAATCGGAAAATCACATATTCGATTCTCAGACGGTACAATCCTTTTTTCTTAACGCTACTAGCATAGTTTTAGACAGACATATGGATGGACGCAGCTCTTACTATAGTTAAGACTAGCTGAATGCAGATGTTGCACGAGTAACTAAAAGGTTTTTGCAAAGAAAACAATAAGCACACATTCTGCTAAAGCAATCAGTAAAGCAATGCACAAACGGAAACTGCTTCCAAAGAAAAAGGCATTTAAATGCTGTTTAATTAAAATTCTTCTTATCTCAGGCCGTCAGTTAGTCACCGTAGGTGGCAAGCAACAGCACTGGAACGAAAAAAATGAATGTAATATGTTATTAGTAACCAGCCAATTTTATGGAAAACAAAGCTATCACTAGAGCTAAATAACAACAGTATTATTATTCTGCTTTAGAAAATTTCAGTAATAATAACGGCCAATGCTAAAATAAGATCGATGTCCATCCATTTGGCCGTCTATCCGAAGTCACTCAAAGAGAGATAGAAAAAAAATTACACTGGATGGTGATCGAACCTATCTTTTTAAATTCTCAAGCAAGCACACTGTCATCTGTACTCAACCAACTTTCCAAATCTAAGAGTAGTTATCTACATAGGTATTACAGTTGATGACCATGATGCAAGGAGCTGCCAATGTACTAGTCTTTACTATAATAAAGGTCGCGGTCGTCTGTCTGTCCGTCCGTTCATCTGTCTGTAGGGTTGGAAGTTAGAAAGGTGCTTGCATCATCCGGAGGTTAAGTCCACAGTAATCAGCTTCAATAATTGGCATGCCACTACTTGTGCCCATTGTCCACTATCCAAAATTTAGAAATTATTGTACATCTGCTTATTCTCTGTGCTTTATTAATATGTCCGACAATCGTTCAAAGCGCTCGATCTCTCTCTCTCGAGTCATTCAATCTCTTGAGGCACTCGAGACTGCTAGGGTACAAGTAGTAATAATATAAGATTGATTAATTTAATAACTTAAATAATTGAAAGGCCTGCACAAATGTTTTAATAGAGATCACGTTCGTTCGGTAGATAAATAGCTCAGAGCATTATGTCATTAAGTTCCTTCTACCTCTACATCTATTGGGCAGATGGCGACTAAACCGTTAACCATATGGTAGTTTAGTTATACAGCGGCAGGACTCGGTAAGGCTGAATAGAGAGAACTTTATTAGCCAGATAATTCATGACTGATTCAAGTTCGTCATCATCTCCTAATTTCCTAGTTTATGTAACCTCTAGTGCCAGTCGGTAAGGCATACATATTCTTTTCCCTCCTTCTCGAGCAGCCTAAACTTTTGATCCAGTAGCTTAATTCCCGCAGAATTTTTCCGATCTACTCACCATAAAACCACTCACTATTAAAAAGTTGTACCCTCATTGAACTTCCCTCAACAAGACCATTGGTTAAAATTATACAATACCTAAGTAGTAGGAAAAGCTTTGATATCTGCGGTTAAGTGTAGACAGTGCTATATTGGAGCAGTTATACTAGTTATTTGTATAAACAGGTTTTTGAGAAGTGGGCCAGAGAAAGCAACCTTTAATGACTGCCCAGCATGTCTACAATTAGCTGAAGTAGTGAAAGAGAAAGCAACTTACATATTAAGGCGCAGCGCACCGCAGTATCTTCAGTATACATTGACAGACAACTCCCGATTCGTAGTTACCATGAGAAATCCATCAGAGAGGCTGGTTTCCCATTTTTTCCATGTCTATAAAACCAACAGGGTAAGTACTAGAAAATACAGTGATTGAGTTGAAATCGTGTTTAAGATCCAAAAATTGAAATGCAAAAAGTGATGTACAGCTATTCAATTATTAAAAATTTTTATAATTTCAGTTCTTGAAAATTTGAAAAACAGCAAAGTTTTAAATTACTGAAAGATGCTAAAAGCTGATTTCTTCTCAGATTTGTCGGTAGAGCTACTGAAAAAGTTGAACCCAAGGTAACTTTCTACTAAAAATACAAGGAGCTATTCAATGAACAAGATGAATTAGTTTATAAAAATAATTCTATTAAATGTAGGAGCTTAAAAGTGCTAGTTGTTATTTAACACAATATCAATGTAATGGCACATCCTTTTGCCAGCAAGGTACCTGTTTTGGAATAGTTGTCCCACCTTCTCTAAACAATTTTGGCCAATTTGTAGGCATTTTTTTAGCTAAATCTGTCTTTTGCATAAAAGTTTTTCTATTTCTTCTAAATTGCACCGGATGTATGCCTTACATTTACCAAAAAAATTGATGACTGATCTTTGTTCTATTTTGGAGCATGTAATTTGGTCAAACATTTTGGAAAACCTCAAAAAAGATCACATGACCTTGAAGATAATTTCCAAAAAAGGTTGTATGAGTTATCAGTAGAGATTATATGAAATTTGAAAAAATAGGCTTTTACTTATAATATAGCTCCTTTTATGAATAAATTCATCTTATTTATTGAATGGCTCCCATATATTCTGACTGACAAAATATTTTAATACTATACTGGTATATCAAAAGAATGGCTTAATAATTTCTTATTTCGTATCATTAATATCTCGCAAATCTAAGAATTAGTTTATGTTGGCTAACTCTAAACACTTTTTTTAGCATGTTTCCAACATTCTTGTTGCTAAATAGAAATCGATGGCTAAAACATTTCAATACTGCATGTAAAACATGTAAGGGCTGCGTCCTTTTTCTGTCAGCAAATATTTTCACTGAAGATTGCTAACAGTAGTTTTAATAAACTTGTAAATAGGTATGTAGATAGATATAATTAAGCGCTGTTGCTGTACTGCCGCTGCAATGTTGCTGTACTGTCGCTGTACTGTCGCTGTACTGTCGCTGTACTGTCGCTGTGCTGTCGCTGTGCTGTCGTTGTACTGTCGCTGTACTGTCACTGTACTATCGTTGCGCTGTCACTGTTTTGTGACTGCGCTGTTGCTGTTCTGTCGCTGTACCATCGCTGTACTATCGCTGTACCTTCGCTGTACTATCGCTGTACTATCGCTGTACTATCGCTGTACTATCGCTGTACTGCCGCTGCATTGTACTGTTGCTGTACTGCCGCTGTACTGTCGCTGTACTGTCGCTGTACTGTCGCTGTACTGTCGCTGTGCTGTCGTTGTACTGTCGCTGTACTGCAGCTGTACTGTAGCTGCGCTGTAGCTGCGCTGTAGCTGCGCTGTCGTTGCGATGTCCCTGTTCTGTGACTGCGCTATCGCTGTACTGTCGCTGCACTGTTGCTGTTCTGTGGCTGTGCTGTTGCTGTACAGCCACAGATATAATCTGCCATTTGATACAAGTGTATCGAGGTAAATAGTAGTCGCATGGCCTGAGATGTAAGTATAAACATATGACTCCAAAATGTCCTTGCCACCATTTAAGATCTTTTTTTGTGGAAAAAATGTGTTGAAAATTAAAATTTGGTTGATTTCCATAATTTTCTTTAAGGTTGACTTGCAATAAAATTCACATTACAGTTATTTGGTATCAAAAGATTCACCATGTCTTACTCTGTTGTGTAGTAGGTGCCAAATGTGTGGGAATGTGATTAAAAGCTCTTAAAAGCTCAAAAACGAACAGAAAATTGCAGCCACACGAGACCGCCGTAGTTTGGATTCTCTTTCCAAAACGGCTAAAATGTGACGTATGTGTGCAAGATGGTTTATGTTTACACTTTCATGCATCCTTATTCGTCGAAATATTTTCACAAATACATGTATACTTCACGCTTGCAATAAAAACCATGTCTATTGTTCTTACGCGTCTATTTTATCGGCATCGTAATGTTGCAACTTTGAGCACTGATATCTCAAAACTTAGCATAAAAATATGTTTAATTTTCTAAACTTAGCTTGAACGATTGCATGTCATCCTCTGATAAAAATGATGAGCCTTTTGGTTCGCTATGATGGTCGAAAAATGATATAGAAGTTTTTCGCGCCATATGGCGGGAATTGTAAGACATGATCAAATAATGTTAGTTTCAGTTCAAGTTTGATTTATCGCAAATAGCAAACACGCTTTCTTGTATTAAACTTGTTAATTTCAATTTGTCATAATGTCTAACGCGCCACATTGTGTTTGTGCAGCTGCCAAGCTGAGAAGCACCTTTTTTCTTGGCCAAGAGCAGAGAAAAGACCAGACCTTCACCGGGCATGGAGCAACTGGGTGAAGCTGGATGTGACAAACTTTATTTATTCGCCTGCTTACTCTTACCTTTGTTTTCGCCATTTCAAAGACGACATGTTTTCTAACCTGTTTGCATACTCCACATGTCACCAAAGTATGTAATCTATTTTATGAATTACTTGTATTAGTAATAGTAACTCAGGTTATTTTTTAGTATTCTCCTAATACTACTGTATTAATCTATATTTAATATAACCATATTAATGTCATTTAATTGGAATATGATATTATTAGTATTTCATCTTTTTAATTACGTGTATTATTCTTATTATAATAACAAAACTAATTCATACTGCATATCTATCTGTAAAACGTAATATCTTAATCTATAATTGATAAAATAATGTTATAAGTTTCACGATTAATTTCGCCAAATTTCTTAACCCCACTCACTTATAGATATGTTATATAAAATAATTATTGTCTTTTTCTGGTATCCTCGTTAATAGCATATTAATATTATTAGATGATTATTATTAGTATTAGATGAAGAGTTTGTGCCAACCACTGAAAACTGGGATGAGTTTGAGCGCTATGTTGGCTAGCGTCAAACGCTCTCCAGTTACATGTAAGATAGAGCTGAACTTAACCAAACTTGACTAAATATAAAGAATATCCATAGAGTTATTACTCACGTTTTTATGTTTACAATATCATGGATTCTGGTAAGGTTTTGTAAAATCTGTGTCATGATTGCATGGCAATATATTTATTCTTTTTCTGATCAAGCAAATATGATATAATAAAAGGAAATGATGTTGTACAAATCTTATTGCAAATCAACTATTGTGTTGTGATTTCAGACCCGAATCCTCCTTCAAAGAGGATAAAATAATAGTAAGTGTGACAGCACTCCAGCGACTATTTCACTGTCACACCTGCGCCCTCCCTTGCTCATTCACGATGGTGCGAGAAGGCGGATGGGTAGAGTTCAAGGTTACATGTGCCTCCTGTCACCAATCGTACACATGAGAAACAACTGCCAGAGTGAACAGAGCTCACGTCGTCAACCCCCTGCTGGCAGCTGCATCACTCTTTTCTGGCAGATGCTTTACGCAGAACCTCCGTTTTCTGTCGCCCTGAACATCGCGATACCAAACGACAGAGTTTGCCTCTATCAAAAAGAGAATATTTACATGGTGTAAGTGTTAATATTCACCCATAAACTTGGAAAATGTGAGTAAAAGCTTGGCACACTAATTGAATAACGACATTTACAAACATTTTTTTTCTTGAAATGAAAATATGTCATCCTTCAAGCGAAATATATTATAATTTAAAATTCTGATTCTTCATCGTAATATTATAGCACAAAAAGGGGGAAGAGGATTTTACATTCTTAGACTAATGATAATGATACAAATTAATCTTGTATAATGAAGTTTTACAATATTTTACAGTGTATTGCTGAGCAGTACAGCCTGCATAACGAGGGATTGATGGCAGCAATCGATTGGGAGCTTGATTTGGCAGGTGACAGTAGATGCGATAGTCCGGGGCATTGCGCACTATACGGGGCCTACACTATGATGGATCAGAGCTGCGGTTTAATAGTCAGCAGCCATCTTTTCAAGGTAAAACTTTGACAGTTTTTACTTCACAGCCTGACAAAAACGCAAATTTGCTAGTAGTTATCAATACATAAACATGAAGTTGCTGATCTAGCTAAATAATTCAATCAAATAATGTGAAAGTGATTGTTGGTCGTAACTTTCTTTACTTTTCTGTCAACGGAGACCACCAGCTCTAACGCCATGGGCTGGAAGGCTTCAAGCGATGCCAGTCCAATCTAATTTTTCATGGCCTGAGAGTGAGGTCCATTACAACGGATGTTGTTACAAAGGTTGTGTGCATACCGCAAGCTTGTGTTTTGGCTTATGCCGCAAATTCGTCGCGGTGAGCGACGGCCTTTACCTGCCTACTTGGTGTCTAAGATTCGGGCTCTTTTCCCACCAACGGATGGTGAAGAAGAGTTTGCAGACTGTGTGTTCAAGGGCTTCTGCTATGCTAGTCTGCAAACTCTTCTTCATCATCCGTTGGTGGGAAAAGAGCCCAAATCTTAGACACCAAGCAAGTAGGTAGAGGCCGTCGCTCACCGCGACGAATTTGCGGCATAAGCCAAAACACAAGATTGCGGTATGCACACAACCTTTTTCGAGCATTTGGCAATGGCTCTCCGAATGAGAATAGATTATCTACCAAAACAATTATTGAAAAACAATAATTGCTGGTCATCAAAATAATCTCGATCTTTATATAATAAAATCGCAAAACTAATACACTCTCTACTGTAGTAAGTGTACAAGCCAAATATAACAGTTCTCCTTGTGTTCCACGAGTTCAGAATATGTGTGTTCAACCGATGCATTAAATGTGTAACACAAGAATTGTAGATAATGCTTGACACATTAGCATAGCTTTGGTGTTGTTGGCATTATATGAAAATTCAACTCGCTATGATATCGCAGGTAATTATTCCACTCCAACTCAAGGGGTGCAGGCACCAAAAGTTCGTCCACACCAGGATGCATACACAGGCATTCATGCTCCCCGGAGTCATGGAGACAATGCGCAAACTCAGCATCATAGCAGCACAAACATTTAGGAAGAGATGGCATGTCTTGACAGCGCTTGCAGACACACCACTCTGTAGCCGGTGGTATTAGCTCTTAAAGAAATGAACAGATATGTCTATGCAACCATAGCTAATACATCAGGTCGATGTTATCCAACAGTATATCAGTGCAGCACTAGATTTAAATATTAAAATTGTTAATGTTGTCTTTCGAAAAAAATCTGTAATTATTTTTTCGCAATATGAAGCGATAATTATCATCACTAAAATCATATATATAATAGTATTCGTTCTATCACTCTCTAGCTAAAACTATTATTACTAGCTAGTTTGGCACATAGGAGCTGGCTAGTGGCAGTGCGTACTTGCTGGGAGGTTTGATTCTGTTGAGGATCTTCTTCAGATAGAGCGTCAGGCTCGAAACGTCAGGGTCTTAACTCTTCAGAATTTGACATTTTTTATGATCGCAACTCAGACATGTACACGTACGTTGAATTGTCAAACAGAATGGCCAAACTGAAACTGTAAAGTAGCGAGCATCTATATTTGATACAGGGTCTTAGGTAAAACCCGAAGTGTTTCTCATAAACTATTGCTACGATAAGTTTTATATTGAGCTTTTTATTGGCCTTTCAATTCACGCGAGAACATCACGTGACAAGACAATAACCGAAATCCGCGGATACGTCATCGAAATCAAGAGATTCCAATCTATGGCGGCTTTTCGTTTTTGGGCTTTTAAAAGCTTGTTATCACATTTTCACATATTTGGCACCTACAACACAACAGAGTAAAACATGGCAAATCTTTTGATACCAAGTAACTGTAATGTGAATTTTGTTGCAAGTCAACCTTTAAGTAATGATAATGCACATCAGTTTTGGCAAAATTTTGTCAGCAACCTTTGAGTATAGCAAATGATAACAATTGGTACTGTAAGATAAAGCAAACTCTGCAAGGATGTTTAGCACAAAATCGTACAACCGCGTATGATTCATAGATTGAGCTTTAAAATCCTTAAAAGTGCATTGATACTGTATTATGAGTAGCAGACAACATTTTAGATGATTTTAGGGAATTATCACTCTTGCTTGTTATGTAATTAGCAATGAGTTTTGTTTGTGTTCTTTTTGTAGCCTAACAATCCTTATTTGAACCTTACTCTTGAAGAAGCCGGCAACTCATTTCTTCATAGTATAGTAACTGAGGCTATAGCTAGCTTGTCTCAGTGTTTGAGAGAATACGGAACCACAGTTTGCCTGCTTACCCAGACTGCACCAGTCAACCAAAAGTACCTCTACATCATAGAGATGCTAGTTATGGGCTGCTACTCAACACACATCAAAGAGTTGTTAAAGTTCATACCCAAAGTAACCAATTTCATTTTTTTACCCATCTGCACTTAAAATCTCTAATTGAACGCTATGCACTCTATTTTTTAACACATTTCCTACAGTGGTGGTCAAATAGAGGGGACGTTCAATTAGAGGTTTTACTGTAACTAGAATTATAATTTATTGGAGCTTTTCGAGCTAGGGCATTCTCTAAATGCTCACGTGAATCACTGGTAATATAGCTATTCAAACTATGACATGTTTGTGAGTTCTAAAAAACAAATGAAGCTAAATTTAGAATGGGTATACTTCATGCAGACATTAGTAATTCCACTTAGTATAGCAAAGTATTTTGTTTCTTAAACCTGAAATATGTAAAAGCTGTTTCTCTCTCAACAACTCAAAATATTTATTAAGAGGGCATGACTATAGCGTACTATGGATATTCCTTGTAAAGGTTTATCTCAAAGAATGTTCATGGAAACTTAATGGAGGTATGTCAGTAGTTAGGTTAGTGGGTAAACTGGTGAGCCAGCAGGGTAGACAGTAGGTAGATGAGTAGGTAAGTGAGCATGTAGGTACAGGGTAGGTGGTAAGTGAGAAGAGGGGTGGATAGGTACAGGGTAGGTGGTAAGTGAGAAGAGGGGTGGATAGGTACAGAGTAGGTGGTAAGTATGTGATTAGAGAGGTAGGTAAAGGATAGGTGGTAAGTGAGGAGAGGGGGTGATAGGTACAGGGTAGGTGGCAAGTATGTGATTAGAGGGGTAGGTAAAGGGTAGGTAATTAAAGAACTAGATAGGTCGGTAAATAAACTATACTTACCTAAGTAGGTTGGCTTTTGATAATTAAACATATACTACAGTACCGATCATTTTATGTAAGATGATAGAAATAGTTTCGTATTTGTGCACACAACTCTGATATACTAATACCATCTCTTTCAGAATGCTAATTTCGGTAAATTCAAGGTTTGTTTAGTTTTACTCAGCTTTATGGTACTTGTTACCTATAAATAACTACTGTCTTGTCGTACAGCGTAAGTGGCAAAAAGCATTTAAATTGGATCATTAAATTTTTGTTTGCATTTTAAATCAGCTCAATTCATCTGATGAGCAAAGGTATTAGTTTAAGTTCAACCATTTCAACTTTGTCTATAAGCTGCTTACACCCAGCTATCACAACTACTTTACTAATTTACTTTGCTAATACTGATGTACATTGATTTCTAGGAAATAATATATTTCTCAAAGCTAGAAGAATATTCCATCAACGAAGCAAAAGCCATGAATAATATATTTGAATTCACTGGGTTGACTGCAACGCTACCAGAAAGCAGACTGAATTCTGATGGTACTGAGAAGATCAAGAACAGAAGTTACAAGACTAAACCAGTTCTTCCTGAAACTCTGCAGGCATTGGCTGTTTTTTATGAACCATTCAATAGAGAGTTAGCCGCCCTCCTTAATGATACAAAGTGGTTATGGCATGAGGGTAATTAATTTTTCAAATATCTGGCTTAACAGCTATTTTACGTCCGCTGTGTAACTAAGTATGAATTTTCTGGTGTAAGGGCTATTTTTTTGAGTTACCGAGTATGAATTTTCAGGTCCAAAGGCTATGTTTCTTTTACTTAGAAAATGAGAATAAATTAATATAAGAGTTGATAATGTCTGTTTTTTTAGTAACCAAAACTATTGAACAAATCAAACATGAAAATAATAAATATGCCTATTGAACTATGTTACCAACATTGATGATAAATTCAGCATCTGTTTAAAAATGGTAACAAGTCGGGCAGCTGGTTTTTTCATTTCTTTAGATCAGCTGTCTAATATAGACCTGACGGCTGAAATTAGCTTGCAGAATATATGACTTGATACCTCTTCATCCTTTCACAGTAGCTGATCTTTAACAAGTTTCTTGCAGAGACAATAGGCACCCGCTATAAGCTGAAGTAACATTGGACTAAAAGCCGAACACAAATATGGTAGAAATTTAAAAAGTGCACGGAATAATGAGGAACAGGTATGGGTAAATTCTGATGCAGTTGAATTCTGTTTGCAAAGTTATTTATGACAGCGTCACCAGGAAGGTAAAGGGAAAGCAACATCCAAAAGTCTGGCACCTAAGAACACTCGCTAATCTACAAATACTTTTACAAAAACATGGATTAACCATAAAAATTGTCAAATGTTCAAATGCATTTCTTGGAAATAAACAAGAAAAATATTTGTTCTTAATTTCAAACAAACTAATAATATCTTCATTATTCTAGAATGAATATCAGAAGCCAATTATCAGAATACCATTAGAATATTTGACATAGCTACGAGGTATATTCGTTTTTCCAAGGAAGCCTTTGCCCTTTTTTTATCACCGTTGCACGTCATCACTGCATGTCACCACTGAATGTGAGGGCAATCTCTCGTAGATCGAGTGTGATGTCTGCTTATCTTACTGCAAATAGACACAGTCTTGCTTGTTTTACAAACAATGGCACTGTGATCTGGTTGGACATGTCTGAGTTCAGTCGCTAGGGGCCTCAAGGACTGAAGACATGCCCAGTTGTGGAGAGCAGTTAAAGGTTGGATGTCATTCGTGTCATAACCAGTGGCTTTGGACCCTCACCTGTGGTCAGCCGAGCAGGCATTTTAAACCACTAATCCACAACTGACTATTGTGGATCACTCTGTAATCAGTTGTCCACAACTTTAGCCACATTTCTATGTGAAGATAACTCCACATGTTACTCATACTCGGCCTTACCAGTAATAAGGTCTTTGTTTAGATTTGAGGTATTTTGTTACACCTGGTCTCAACATTGTTGGTCTAATGTTGTTAGTCATTTTTAATATTTTTTATAAGTTAGAAAATTTGGTGAGGACTACAAATCATCCCATCAAAATGCTTAGAAATCACCTCAAATGAGGTTTGGAGTTTGTTTATCTGCATGATGACTAAAAATCTCATAATCATTTGAGTGTGACTTTTCAAAACATAGCGGTAAGAACGTAAGGATTTCAAATTGTTTAAAAAATACCTCAAATCTGAGCGTATTACATTACGCTTAGATTCAAGGTCTTCCTGTGCATGATGCGCTGGCCATACATTGGTTATTTTGTAAGACAACATTGTATATATAACTAGCAAATGCATTACCATTTGTGGTTACGCAGAGCTTTGTCTGATCCCTCGATGCTACGTGTTGATAGAGTGAAAAGCAGCTTATTTCTTACCAAATTTAATATTCATTTCTACCAAGTAAAGCTGCTAAAACTGATATGCACATTGTTAAAAGTTTCAGATTTCTTCATTGTTGCAAGATATTAGATTTTGTAACTGCAATATGTAGGCTACAATATTTCAAAAACCTAAAGTAGCTATACTATACATAACAAAAATAAAGGAGATGTAATTTCCTACTGCATTCAAAATGGTTTATAAACAGAGTTTTGACATCATTTTTAATTTTGTCTGTCACATATAAACTAGTGGTTAGCAGTGCCTAAACATGACCTAGATCACATGTGTTAAATCCACGGCCCACAGGTCAAATCCGACCTACTCTGTAATTTTAAGATAATTTTACATTATTGTTATTTATGCCCCATTGATATGAAGCAATACAGGGTTAGGGCTACATATCCCATAATGCAATGCAATGTACTTTTCTTGTTAATTAAATGTAGTTGTTAAAATATATTACAAAATTCGAAAAGTTGATCCTGAAAACAGAGCTTTTAATAATCAATAGAAGACTAAGTATATGTTTACTGAAAATGCTATACAATTTAATTTTGACAAGAGATATTTTTAAGTAGAGCAAAATAATAAATAAAAACTATTTAAGGTTGTTTAAATTTATTTAAGTCTGTTTCAGAATAATAGTCCTTCATGTTTTTATTCATATTTATGTTCAAAAAACATTTAGTTTTAGTGAGTTCAGTGTTTTGAGTTTTGATCCCTTGTACAATTTAGCTTGACATCCCTGATCTAGATTAAATAGCATGCCAGAGGAGACAAATCCAACTTTATTTTAGTCTTACTCCGAGGATGTAACACAAAGAAAATGAGTTGCTGTTGTAAAACGAGTTGAAAAGAGTTGGTGTTTCTTTTAAAAGGAAAAATTCTCTTTTGTCTTTTAAACAGCTTGATGCAATCATACTAGTCTCTTTGTGTAGTTGTTCTTATTTATTATGTTTAGTTTGCTGGCAAGTAAAAAGATAAATAAAAAAAGCCATTTGCAATATATTACATATGTTAAAACAAAATTTTTTGTTATTTGGTAGTTGTGATAAAAATGTTAATCCATGTCAGTTCTTAAAATACTTTTTAGCAGTTTGTATCTGGTAGTTTGTCAAATCATCTTAGACACTCATTTACACAATCGCCATTGCGGCTTGTAAAGTTGGAGTTGTGTCCTCTACTTACAGCTACCTAAATGAAGTTTATACCGGTCAACATATTTCTAGCTGTGCTTGCTTGGCTATAAAATCTAAAATGTTCTTTACAGCTTCAAGTTTTCTGCACATAAATAAATATTAACTTGCACAAAATTTTATTAAAAATTACAATTATGTTCTATCATTTGCGATTGTTTTCGATGTTTGAGGTGATCTGACTGACAGGAGGTTTTAGATTAAAATTAACAAAACTTGACTCCGGTTAAAGCGATCAGATCAAACCAAAGCATAATAATTATGCTTAATAATAATTATTATTACTTCTTTAGTTGCAACGAGACCAACAGAATAGAGATATGTAATGCTGCAACTTTAGCACAACAGCAAATATCAATTATAGTTACGATATCAACTAGGAACGTCATTTCGCACTCACTTTTTTTCTGAGTATTTTAACCAGTGATCAGGTTTTGTCAATTTTAATCTTGAAACATCCCAGCATTCAGATCACCTTAAACATCAAAAACAATCACAAATAATAGCAAAACTACCCATACATACTGATAAAATCTACTAAAACATTTTGTAAATTCATGTTCAAGTGCCAAATGAAAAGTGATTATTTCTTTTTATTTTCAATTTTTTGCTACCTTCAAATAATTTCAAACTATTTGCAAAATTTTAAGCACCCTATAGATGCACTGCATTGAGTTATTACTGGGTAACCTCTGCGTATACAGAACAGAGTTCCATAACCAAACTAAAATATCACACGGAATAGCTTGCTTTATTCATGCTTCAAAGGTAAGTATAATAAACTACAAAAAGTAAAGTTGTTTTAAAGAAGAAATATTTTTATACTAGAAATTCCTCTGTCATACAGCCCGCGACCAAAGTGATATTGGAAAAAAGAAAGGGTACTGATGGTTGAGAAATGCAATATTAGCAGTCAAATGACCCTGCAGTGCAATAGGATAACTGCAATGGTAGCTGTAATGTACTGGGTGTGGGTGTTATTATATACAACAAACAGCAATAATGAAAGAAAAGATTATGTGTTTATATCTCTCCCCTGCAATAGGAGAAATGCAATATTGGCCAATATTAGAAGTAGAATGCACTGATATTATTAGAATAACACAGATTATTAATATAGTAATAATATAAAACCAATGCACAATTTTGTTTACATTTCAAAATGTCATAGCTAACAATATCAAAAAGTGATATTTATTATATAGATTTTTAGAAAATCTATTTAAAAAAGTGTTTGGTCATGACAAACAGCAATAATGAAAGGAAAAGATTATATGTTTATATTTCTCCCCCTGCAATAGGAGAAATGTAATATTGGCCAATATTAGAAGTAAAATGCACTGATATTATTAGAATAACCAATATTATTAATATAGTAACACAGTAATAATAGAAAACCAATGAACAATTTTGTTTACATTTAAAAACGTCATAGCTAACAATATCAAGAAGTATCAAGAAGAATATCCAAACTTATAATTAAATATCGTAATCTCATAAAAATCGTTAGAAAAAAATGTCATCGTCATATCCTTTACTTACACTGCGTTGGACATCAGTTACAATACCAAAGTACTCAACTGTGTCTGAAATGTCAGTTAATTTGAAATCGGCAAAAATTAAACGATTTCAGTGCTTCTACATTTATCACCAAAACCTTTGACAATGCTAAAGACTGGTGAAAAGTGCACGTTGTTTTTTCGTGAAATGCGCACGATTTAATCGTTCTATTCTTTGTCGCTCGGCGTTTCAATTTCCGGTCTTAACTTTTATAAAAGTGGAGCTTGACAAGTTTTAATAACGATTTTCGTCCAAATAAATCTGTCTATTTGTGTATAATCCGATCAGATGAGTAAGTTTTAAGATAATAACGACGGTTTACAAAGACTTGGTAACATATTTAAATAGGTTTGTATGTGTTTTGTATCATTATTATACTTTAATGACTCTACAAAACGATGGTTAAACTTGTTGATGAAATTTTGATTCAAGGGTTCGTCTCATTGTTGTTGAATAATTTTCGGGAGTTGTGTGCACATGTGCATTTATCATAATTCTCCCAACCAATTGCTTCGCTCTGTTTGGTCGTGGGAATACTATAATATGATATTTTGCATAATCACATTTTATAATGATTTGATCGCCTTCACGACTTCCGAATACGGACTTTTCCAACCCTCAGTGACAGTTTAAAATGAGGAGTTGGGAATCAAAACATCATTCCAATCCTGGCAAGTTTGTAGTTGTAATTAAAATTGAGTAAAAGTTTCAAAATTCAAGAAATAGGTATTTGAGCGGTTTATTTCAGCATAGAACTTGTAGGACGTTGTATGGCTGGGTTTTGCGAGTATAGATCCTTCAGGTGCATGGCGTTTGAGCATTTTTATTTCATACTTCAGAATAGAATTGGTGGCTTCCAACTTCTGACCCATAATTCCAATTTAATTTTTTTTTATGCATTTGGCCTCTCTCAAGCGTTTGGCTGCGAGGTTGTTTCTGTCACGACGTGCCCAGTAGTGCTGCACGATAACACGATATAATTCGATATGACGATATATTTCAGCGGATGATTTTATATTTGGTCAGATTTCAAGACGATATGAATATCGAAGCCGATATTTTATCGAAATATCGGCTGGTTTATTTTGCAAAAATGGATTGTCCATTCTCCTTATTGTGAAGAGGAGACAACTCCTGCTTTTTAACCAATATTATTTATTATCCTCTCTTATCGTTCATATTAAAGTCTAACACTACATATCGAAAGAAGACAACTCCAATGTTCGATATTTTTCGATATTCGATATATTTTGAGACCAAATAATCGAATGTACATGCAAAGATATCGTGCAGCACTAGTGCCCAGTATAACTCATCTTTGGCACCGTTCGCGGTCGTTCTCGTATATTTACGCCTTAATTTATTCTGTAAGGTAATTTCTAGTTTGCATTCCTTGACGGACACCGGGCGAGCTGCACCGGTGTCAAATGTACCGAGAGATACACAAAGTTGTTGCGAGATGAAGCTAGCTGACATTTGTTCAGCCGGTATGGCATATGCTTCTTCGTTATGAAGCAGTGGAAGATTAAAATGGTCAGGAGGCTTGATGACACTCTGAGATACGTTGGACTTGTAGACTAGGTTACATTGGCTTGTTGTGTAATAGTCGGGTGGTGCAACTGATTGTGGGTAGATATTCATGGGCTGAACAACCGACACCTGCAAAGAGTGTCAATTCAACATTCTCAATGGCTTGGCAGTGTCCACAAATATCAAACAAATATTCAGCCTTAAAGATGCATATGTGATCAACATTTTGTAGTCCCGCATGTATCCCTAAAGCTGAAGTTAATCTATATACACTGATTTCACTGATCGATAGTGATTTTTATCGAAGACTGGGAATGAGCCGACTATATTTTCACACATACTGTTATGAGATGATCCTATAGTTATCGTAGCTTGTTCACATGATATGCATAGCAATTTCAAGTCACATCTCGAAATAGTACGCTAATACATTGGTACTTATCTAAGGTCAACAGAGTTTAATGGTATAGTCATCATGTACTTTCATTTACCCGAATAAAAAAAAACTTACTTTTTCTTTAAAAATGTGGTTGGTTTTTTGTTGGAACTCCATTTGCATACCCTTTACTCATAGTCAACGAGTAAGTACTCAAGCTTGTAGCTACAAGATTAGATATCTGTTAACAGTAATAAAATTCTTTATACATTTTCTGAGTTGACGATTAGAATTCTAAACGATCTATTTCAAGGTAATTACACGCTTAATAACTGCAGTTCTTTAACAATTTTCAAATTTTAAAACTAATGGAGTCTCAAGCCTAGATTATTTTTAAAGTTTAAAATTAAAAAGGCTTTTTTCTTGTTCTTCTAAGTTTTATCTAAGTTCTTTATCTGTTTCAGGGCTTTCTTAAAGATCTCATCTTTAAGAAAGCCATGAAACAGATAATCTTACATTAAATCTAGAAAGTTGCTGCGATTGGCCAAGATCTTCATTGGCTTGCTGCGATTGGCCAGGATTTTCATTGGATTGCTGAGATTAGCCAAAATAGTCATTATCAATCATCTGCAACAAATTTGAAACAAAGTCTCAGTGTCTTCACCTCTGTTTGCTTCAGGATTGGTTCTGGTCTCCTCGAAATTCGATTGGTATGGAAATCTGGTTTCTGACAAACTAGAAAGAAAACTGGTGTTTAGCTCAATGTAGTTGAGATCATAGGGTAAGTCTGTACATGGGTACTCTGACGTGTTTTTGGACAAAATGTTGTTATCGTAACTCCATGTAGAATCAGCTATGTTTGGTGGGTTGTAGGAAGGATTTGAGACTGAGATTATGTTATGGCCTAAGTCTGGTGTTCCTGCATAGTTCATGGGTTTTTGGCACTGTTGAATATCACTTGAGGACTGTGTCACTGAAGGTGGAAATAAGAATCGTTTGTTTTGGAATGATCTTGAGATCAAACAAAAGCGTAATTATTACTTCTTTAGTTGCAAAGAGACCAACAAAATAAAGATATGTAATGCTGCAACTTTAGCACAACAGCCGATATCAATTATAGTTACGATATCAACCAGGAATACCATTTCGCACTTACTTTTTTCTGAGTATTTTAACCAGTGATCAGGTTTTGTCAAGTTTAATCTTGAAACATCCTAGCATTCAGATCACCTTAAACATCAAAAGCAATCGCAAATAATAGCAAAACTACCCATACATACTGATAAAATATACCAAAACGTTTTATAAGTTCATGTTCGAGTGCCAAATGAAAAGTGATTATTTCTTTTCCAGTCTCTTTTAGCTAAACCTGTTGTTGGTTTAAGAATCTAGTCTCTATGACAATTTTTTTAGCTATCCTCAAATAATGTCAAATTATTTCCAAAATATTAAGCATTGTATAGATGCACTGCATTGAGTTATTACTGGGTAACCTCTGTGTATTCAAAACAGAGTTCCATAACCAAACTGAAATGTCACACGGAATAGCTTGCTTTATTTTTTATTTGTGCGTCAAAGGTAAGTATAATAAACTATTAAAAATAAAGTTGTTTTAAAGAAGAAATATTTCTATAATACTATTATGTGGTATTTGGCGTAATCACATTTTATAATGATTTGATCGCGTTCATGACTTCCGAATACGGACTTTTCCAACCCTCAGTGTCAGTTCCAAATGAAGAGTTAGGAATCAAAACATCCTTCCAATGTTGGTAAGTTTGTAGTTGTAAACAAAATTGAATAGCGGTTTCAAAGTTCAAGAAACATGTAATTGAGCGGTCTATAGTTTATTTTTGCATAGAACTTGTAGGACGTTGTATGGCTGGGTTTTGCGAGTATAGATCCTTCAGGTGCTTGGCTTCGCGTTTGAGCATTTTTATCTCATACTTCAAGTTAGAATTGGTCACTTCCAACTTCCGAGCCATAATTTCAATTTGAATCTCTTTCATGCGTTTAGCGTCTCTCGAGCGTTTGGCTGCGAGGTTGTTTCTGTCACGACGTGCCCAGTATAACTCATCTTTGGCATCGTTCGCGATCCTTCTCGTGTATTTGCGCTTGTATTTCTTCTGTAAGGTAATTTCTAGTTTGCATTCTTTGGCGGACACTGGGTGAGCTTCACCGGTGTCAAAGGTACCAAGAGATACACAAAGTTGCGGCGAGATGAAGCTAGCTGGCATTTGTTCAGCCGGCATGGCATATGCATCTCCGTTATGAAGCGGTGGAAAATTAAAATGGTCAGGAGGCTTGATGACACTCCGAGATGTGTTGGGCTTGTAGACTAGGTTACATTGGCTTGTTGTGTAATAGTCGGATGGTGCAGCTGATTGTGGGTAGATATTCATGGGCTGAACAACCGACACCTGCAAAGAGTGTCGATTCAACATTCTCAATGGCTTGGAGTGTCCACAAATATCAAACAAATATTCAGCCTTAGAATGTTTTACAATTCTTTACAATTGTTCATCTATTTGTTATCTAAGTTCTTTATCTGTTTCAGGGCTTTCTTAAAGATCTCATCTTTAAGAAAGCCCTGAAACAGATAAACTTACATTAAATCTAGAAAGTTGCTGCGATATGCCAAGATCTTCATTGGCTTGCTGTGATTGGCCAAGATCTTCATTGGCTTGCTGCGATTGGCCAAGATTTTCATTATCATCCATCTGTATCAGATTTAAAACGTCTTCTATAATATCGTCTCTTTCGTCAGTCTCCTCGAAATTCAATTGGTTGTTAGATAGGTATGAAGCGCTGGTTTTTGAAAAACTGGAAAGGAAACCGATGTAGTATGGATCAATGCAGTTGAGATCGTAGGGTAAGTCTGCACATTTCTTACTGGAATGAATAGAGAACACCGTAAAAAGATACATCATATGTGCATAATATAAGTAAGTAATATAATATATATAATATAAGTTTGTAAGAATATAACACAATCAATTAGCTGTTGAAATTTCCCAGTTGACCCTGAAGATGTATCATTCTAAAGTCTGGTGTGAAAAAGTACTTTGTGTTTAGTGGCTAATTATTTATCTCTTGTAATATGCTGCCCGCTATTTAAATTATTGCTTACCAGAACTTATTTTTTGGCAGAAAGAACGCATCTTTGGCTGCCTTAATCACAACACAGAGCAACGCAAATTTAAATTTTCTTATATCCTTTAATGATTGCTAAACAGCCAAAGTATAGAGCATTCATTTTCAAATACCTACTAAAAATACATATTTTCAGCTGTCAGTCCAGATGCTAAACAAAAAGATTGAAGTTAAGTTTTCTTTTTAATTGACTCTGCTAGTAGTTGACCAACAATTAAAATTATATTAATTTTAGGATTTAATTAAAAATATATTACTGTTTTTATAGCACACTTTTTAGCCAGAACATTTATAGCAAACAGTTTGGTTCTCTTGTCACAAGGCAGTTCATTTTAATCATAAAGTGTGTAACATAACTTACCCCTCCATTCTTTGACAGTTCCAGCCACTTTACTAACAATATGGCCACCAAGGTGCCTGACCTTCACTGGTTCTAAATTTCAACTGGCTCCCTCTAGAAAGGTAATATCAAGATGACCTACTCAATGAAAAGTTTACACGCCATCATGGTTATACTTCATTTATTTTTAAATTGGAAATAAATTATTGGTTAAATACTTCTTTTCCAAGCTACGCGTTACTTTTTATTTAATTGGTGAAATATATTTGGTCAACAAACACTCAGTTTTTTTGCGAAATAGAGCTAGTTTCTTTTTGTTGAGCCTTTCTCCAACTGACTGTGTTGCATAATAGTTCAAATATTATGTAATCTGTATGAAGCTGAAACAGTATTTTTGATTATAGTGACAAAGGGCCACTCCCAGGGGCCCTAGCTATTTTATCAGGATAACCACCTGCTAGCGTTATCCTGATAACTGGTCTGAAGTAACAAACAACAACTGTCAAAGTTTTATTTAAAAAAACTTTGGTTAAAACTAACAGCTTTTGGTAATTCTCAGCTTGGTATCCTTGCTTTGTTTTAAACCACGCAATACTTTTTCAAAGGATAAAAATGCTGCAAAAATGCCCAAAAAGCTTGTCTGTATCCTCAATGTGATTATAGATTTATTTTATGCGTGTTAAATGAAAACCGCATGCTGTGATGCTGAGACACTTGGGGTACATGATGAACATCAAATGTCAGGACGATGTCACAAATGTAGAAATCTTCAGAAGGGCAGGCCTACATCCTTACGGAGAGAAGTCTGAGATGGTTCGAGCATATACATAGAATGAAGCGAGACTGGCCCCATTCCAGCTAGTACACTCATAACTATGTGATGGTTAACAAAGTCAAGGACGGTCTCAATTTTGCTATGACTGTTTAGCTAGCAAGAACTTACCATTACATTCCTACTTTCCCAGAAAAACCACTAAACCTTGTACCAGACACCAGCCACTTGCCAATTTACATTAAAGAGTTTTTTGGTCATTCCTCATACTATAAAACCTGTTTTTGAACACCACTATATTTGAATGCCGCCTCTATTTGAACACCACTATGGGAGAAGGGTGGAAAAGTTGAACGCCACCTTTTTATTGCACATTTCACCCCTATTTAACATTTTTGATTTTTACGAACCCATAATAGCGAGTGATCAGTGAAGTAAAATGTTTACAAAACCCTACTAATAAGGACTCGGTTACATGTGTAGCAATTAATTCCTTTGTCCTTTCTGTTCGTGTCAAAGTCCGTTTTCCAATTCCAAAGATTTACAGTTTTTTCGTTACAACTTTGAAAGCGACACCATAGAAATAATTAATAACTGTATCAGGCTGATAGTAGTTCCCTGTTTTATGCACTCTTGATACTTCAGTATATGTAAAAAAGTGTTTTTAGCATTTACTATGGAATATGTACTACTACATATTTTGTGGCTAAGATTTGGAGTCTATTTTGATTGCACGCTGTTTCTCTTTATTTGCCGAGAATTTTGGCAAATTCTCTAACTATTCCAAATGGCATCACGTGAAAGTTTCGTTCGGCTAAAAAATCTTTTGAGCACTAATATTGACTTGCTCAGCGCTGCAAAAGAAAAGTTGAGGCCAGAAGACACTGCGGAAGCTATGGAACAGTCAGCAGAAAACACTGCGGAAGCTATTGAACAGTCAGCAGAAGACACTGCGGAAGGTATTGAACAGTCAGCAGAAGACACTGCGGAAGGTATTGAACAGTCAGCAGAAGACACTGCGGAAGGTATTGAACAGTCAGCAGAAAACACTGCGGAAGGTATTGAACAATCAGCAGAAGACACTGCGGAAGGTATTGAACAGTCAGCAGAAGACACTGCGGAAGGTATTGAACAGTCAGCAGAAGACACTGCGGAAGGTATTGAACAGTCAGCAGAAGACACTGCGGAAGGTATTGAACAGTCAGCAGAAGACACTGCAGAAGGTATTGAACAGTCAGCAGAAGACACTGCGGAAGGTATTGAACAGTCAGCAGAAAACACTGCGGAAGGTATTGAACAGTCAGCAGAAGATGAAATGGTTTCAAATGAAAGCAGCAATTAGAGTTCAACTGGTTGAGCAAACGATGCTAATATTTATGTTTCAAATATTTTAATCTCTGAATGTATTATAAATGTGGTTTGTTTATGCCACTCGTTTGTGAATACACATTTGTAGCATTTGATAGATTATTATTATTGTGCAACTTATAAATTTGCAGATTTATAGCATATTATTTGATAGCATCATTGAGGTAATTTGAACTCGGCTTACAATGGATTGAGGCTTGTAACTCTTCTTTTATTGCACATAAAAAGTAAATTTTTGCTGCAAACTTACCAATGAATGCATTGAGATTTTTTGCAACTTTGTTAAATATAGTGATAAAATGAAGATATTCTTACAAACTTGAAATAAAATAAAAATTGTGAAAGCTCAATAAAAATGCAACGCAGGCTATGAGATCATCATTGGTTAATTGCAAGTAATAGATATTAACTGATATAGAGACCTGTATCAGCTTCCTCTTGCATATTCATTTAAAGATTTACAACAAGCTGGAGTTAAGCTAGCAAATTTTTTGCATCCAAAAGGGTTAATGTTGCGGCGGGCGAAGAAGAATGCAAAATTTAAGCGACATTTGATTCACCGGTGAAACGGTTGAACTTATCTTCTCAAAATTCTAAAAAGGTGTTGTAAAAATACACCGTCACCCTTTTTAAAGCACCGCAATAGGAGGAGAGTTAAGAAATAGAGCGCTACGGCGTTCAAATAAAGGTTTTACAGTAATAAAGTTATTATCTGTCGATCTAAACCGGAGGCAGATCAATACAAACTCGTGGTAGGTGACTGCTCGTAGTCAAGCTGATTGTAAGCCTGCTATCCTATGTAAGCCACAACCTCTGACAGTCTTAAGGCTGGTTCACACTACATCGCCGTATGTCGGTGTCAATGCCACAATACTTTGATGATCATTGATGATAGCCATGTTCACACTATCATAAACCCATCCGCGTTTGCATCAGTGAATACTCCAGGGCGAAGTTTTCTCTTTCTTTAAAGATATTTCTCAAAGGAGCCTCTTTTTTTCTGCCTGTTTAAATAAAATACTAGTTCTTCAGCAGCTAGCATAAATGGAAATAAAAATATTACACTATTCGCGACAGAGAATCACCATCGCCGAATTGGCGCTAATTGTACAGGCTGTCATTGATGCTTAGTGAGCTATCGGGAAAGTTTGACAGCTGCAAGATTTCTGACGTATCCGCGTTGCCTCAGCTATGCCTTCAGTTTACGGTGCACATAGTTGACAATGACTGCCAAAAGAACAACTCCGAGATTCAGTAATATCATATAAACCAGCGTTCAGTCATCTCAGCTGACTGCAAGGGAGAGAGAGAAATGAAAACAAGAAGTTTTTTTAATTTTACTGATTCTGCTGACTAGGAAGTTTATTTAAGACTGTGGCATCATGACTCTGGCTCAGCAATATTTGGTCAGAACTCTTATAGTTATGTTGCAACTTAAACTGACAGGAAACTGATTGTACTCAAGTGAGTTCCAATTATGGTTTGTGAAACACTTCTGTCCATTCAAATTACACAAGTAAGGCCCTAAACAGTGACATTTCATGATATCCTACAATTAGCTAGTTACAAAGAAGAAAACAAACACCTTTTATGTACTTGTTTCCTTCTGACTTTTCGAGCTTGCTGATTTTACACTTTTCTGTGTTTCAAACCCGCAGTTAGAAGCAGAGATACACTCACAAATACTTTCACAGCAGTGCATTCTTGTCTCGTCAAATCGAAGTAGAAATGACTGAAGAATGGACAGTTTTAAAAGTGGAATAGCTATAGTATAGCTTTTCAAATCATCCACAAACGCCGTTTTCATCTTTCGCAAGCGAAAATCATTCAATAAGTACCAAGTAACAAAACTCGGTTGACTTTCAAACTTTTGCCGTTTTTATTTTGCAGATCATGCGAGACGAAACTTGGCATCTGTGAACTGGAGAAATACTTGAGATCCACAAGATGGGAAAATCAGGCAATAAACGTATTTTATTGATTCTCAAACCTTTGGACTCAAGTCTTCTAATAGCTGATAGTAGCTTGAAGTTGGTCAACTTTCTCGTTATGGCTGGAGTAAATCAGGCCAAAACATTTAAACTTTCGCTTTGAAACGGTCGCTGATATTAACATTCTGGTGAACCTAATGATTCTGTGCCGCTTTACATCCAGGGATTCACTCTGTTTCCATGACGCGGTTAATCCGTATCATCTGCAAGATGATACGGATTAACCTGTTTATGGATTAACTCTGTGGATTAACTATGGATTAGCTATGTTTCCATGATGTGGTTAATTCGTATCATCTGCAAGATAAAAGCAGCGAAAATCCGACAGTCAAGGGAGTTTTGTTACTCACAATTTTTTACTGAACGTTTCATGTTTGCGAAAGATGGAAACTTCATTCGAGATGTGACAGTTCAGAATAATGAGTTAGGAATCAAAACATCATTCCAATGCTGGCAAGTTTGTAGTTGTAAATAAAATTGAGTAAAAGTTTCAAAATTCAAAAAATAGGTATTTGAGCGGTTTATAGTTTATTTCCGCATAAAACTTGTAGGACGTTGTATGGCTGGGTTTTGCGAGTATAGATCCTTCAGGTGCTTGGCTTGGCATTTGAGCAGTTCTATCTCATACTTCAGGACAGAATTGCTGTCTTCCAACCTCTGAGCCGTAATTCCAATTTGATTCTTTTTTATGCATTTGGCGTCTCTCGAGCGTTTTGCTGCGAGGTTGTTTCTGTCACGACAAGCCCAGTATAACTCATCTTTGGCATCGTCCGCAGTCCATCTCGTGTATTTGCGCTTTGATTTTTTCTGTAAGGTAATTTCTAGTTTGCATTCCTTGACGGACACCGGGCGAGCTGCACCGGTGTCAAATGTACCGAGAGATACACAAAGTTGTTGCGAGATGAAGCTAGCTGACATTTGTTCAGCCGGTATGGCATATGCTTCTTCGTTATGAAGCAGTGGAAGATTAAAATGGTCAGGAGGCTTGATGACACTCTGAGATACGTTGGACTTGTAGACTAGGTTACATTGGCTTGTTGTGTAATAGTCGGGTGGTGCAGCTGATTGTGGGTAGATATTCATGGGCTGAACAACCGACACCTGCAAAGAGTGTCGATTCAACATTCTCAATGGCTTGACAGTGTCTACAAATATCAAACAATTATTCAGCCTTAAAAATGCATACGTCATCAACATTTTTGTAGTCCCGCATGTATCCCTAAACCTAAAGTTAATCTATATACACTGATTTCACTGACCGACAGTGATTTTTATCGAAGACTGGAAATGAGCCTACTATATTTTTAACACATACTGTTATAAAATAAGCCCTTAGTTATCGTAGCTTGTTCACATGATATGCATAGAAATTTCAGGTCACATCTCGTAATAGTACACTAATACATCGGTACTTATCTAAGGTAAACAGATTTTAATGGTATAGTCATCATGTACTTTAAGTTACCCAAATCAAGAAAAAATTTAATGTGTATTTTAAAATGTTATTGGCTCTTAATTAGAACCCCATATGCGTACCCTTTACTCATAGTCAACGAGTAAGTACTTCAACTTGTAGCTACAAGATTAGCTATCTGTTAACAGTAATACAATTCTTTATACATTTTCTGAGTTGATTAGAATGCCAAACTACCTATTTGAAGGTAATTATACGCTTAATAACTATCGTTCTTTAACAATTTTCTAACTTTAAAAATAATGGAGTCTCAAGCCTAGTTTATTTTTAAAGTTTAAAATTAAAAATGCTGTTTTCTTGCTCTTCTATTTGTTATCTAAGTTCTTTATCTGTTTCAGGGCTTTTTCAAAAATCTCATCTTTAAGAAAACCCTGAAACAGATAGACTTACATTAAATCTAGAAAGTTCCTGCGGTTGGCCAAGATCTTCATTGGTTTGCTGCGATTGGCCAAGATTGTCATTATCAATCATCTGCAACAAATTTGAAAAGACTTTTATATCATCATGTTCTTCGTCAGCCTTCATGTCTTCATTTCTATTTGCTTCAGGATTGGTTCTGGTCTCCTCGAAATTTGATTGGTATGGAAAGCTGGTTTCTGACAAACTAGAAAGGAAACTTGCGTTTAGATCGATCTAGTTGAGATCATAGGGTAAGTCTGTACATGGGTACTGTGACGTGTCTTTGGACAAAATGTAGTTCTCGTAACTCGAGGTAGAATCAGCTATGTTTGGCGGGTTGTAAGAAGGACTTGATACTGAGATTATGTTATGGCCTAAATCTGGTGTCCCTGCATAGTTCATGTTGTTTTGGCACTGTAGAATATCACTTGAGGACTGTGTCACTGAAGGTGGAAATAAGAATCATTTGTTTTGGAATGATTTTGAGATCAAACAAAAGCGTAATTATTACTTCTTTAGTTGCAACGAGACCAACAGAATGGAGATATGTAATGCCGCAACTTTAGCACAACAGCCGATATCAATTATAGTTACGATATCAACTAGGAACGTCATTTCGCACTTACTTTTTTTCTGAGTATTTTAACCAGTGATCAGGTTTTGTCAATTTTAATCTTGAAACATCCCAGCCTTCAGATCACCTCAAACGTCAAAAACAATCACAAATAATAGCAAAACAACCCATACATACTGATAAACTCTACTAAAACATTTTGTAAGTTCATGTTCGAGTGCCAAATGAAAAGTGATTATTTCTTTTCAAGTCTCTTTCAGCTAAACCTGTTGTTGGTTTAAAATTTAATCTCTATGACAATTTTTTGCTATCTTCAAATAATGTCAAATTATTTGCAAAATTTTCAGCCTCGTATAGATGCACTGCATTGAGTTATTACTGGATAAGCTCTGTGTATACAGAACAGAATGCCATAACCAAACTAAATTATTACATGGAATAGCTCGCTTTATTTTTGCTTCAAGAGTAAGTATAATAAACTCCAAAAGTAAAAATTGTTTGAAAGAATAAATATTTCTATAATACTATAATATGATATTTTGCATAATCACATTTTATAATGATTTGATCGCCTTCATGATTTCCGAATATGGACTTTCCCAACCCTCAGTGACAGTTCAAAATGAGGAGTTAGGAATCAAAACATCATTCCAATCCTGGCAAGTTTGTAGTTGTAAACAAAATTGAGTAAAAGTTTCAAAATTCAAGAAATAGGTATTTGAGCACTTTATAGTTTATTTCTGTATAAAACTTGTAGGACGTTGTATGACTGGGTTTTGCGAGTATAGATCCTTCAGGTGTTTGGTTTGGCGTTTGAGCATTTTTATCTCATATTCAGGATCGAATTGGTGGCTTCCAACCTCTGAGCCGTAATTCCAACTTGATTCTCTTTCATGCGTTTAGCGTCTCTCGAGCGTTTTGCTGCGAGGTTATTTCTGTCATGATGTGCCCAGTATAACTCATCTTTGGCATCGTTCGCAGTCCTTTTCGTGTATTTGGGCCTTGATTTTTTCTGTAAGGTAATTTCTAGTTTGCATTTCTTGACGGACACCGGGCGAGCTTCACCGGTGTCGAATGTACCGAGAGATACACAAAGTTGTGGCGAGATGAAGCTAGCTGACATTTGTTAGGCCGGCATGGCATATGCTTCTTCGTTATGAGAAGCGGTAGAAGATTAAAATGGTCAGGAGGCTTGAGGACACTCTGAGATATGTAAGGCTTGTAGATTAGATTACATTGGCTTGTTGTGTAATATTTGTGTGGTGCAACTGATTGTGGGTAGATATTCATGGGCTGAACAACCGACACCTGAAAAGAGTGTCCATTCAACATTCTCAATGGCTTGGCAGTGTCCACAAATATCAAACAAATATTCAGGTTTAAAAATGCATACGTGATCAACATTTTTGTAGTCCCGCATGTATCCCTAAACCTGAAGTTAATCTATGTACACTGACTTCACTGAGCGGCAGTGATTTTTATCGAAGACTTGAAATGCGCCTACTATATTTATAACACATACTGTTAGAAAATAAGCCCTTAGTTATCGTAGCTTGTTCACATGATATGCATAGCAATTTCAGGTTACATCTCGTAATAGTACGCTAATACATTGGTACTTATCTAAGGCCAACAGAGTTTAATGGTATAGTCATCATGTACTTTCATTTACCCGAATCAAAAAAGAAACTTATTTTGTCTTTTAAAATGTGATTGGTTCTTAATTGGAACCCCATTTACAGACCCTTTACTCATAGTCAACGAGTAAGTACTCCAGTTTGTAGCTACAAGATTAGATATCTGTTAGCAGTAATAAAAATCTTTACAACTTTTCTGAGTTGTCGATTAGAATTCCAAACTACCTATTTGAAGGTAATTATACGCTTAATTACTGCAGTTCTTTAACAATTTTCAAATTTCAAAAATAATGGAATCTCAAGACTAGATTATTTTTAAAGTTTAAAATAAAAATAACTTTTTTCTTGTTCTTCTAGTTGTTATCTAAGTTCTTTATCTGTTTCATGGCTTTCTTAAAGATCTCATCTTTAAGAAAGCCCTAAAACAGATAAACTTACATTAAATCTAGAAAAGTGCTGCGATTGGCCAAGGTCTTCATTGGCTTGCTGCGATTGGCCAAGATTGTCATTATCAATCATCTGCAACAAATTTGAAACGTCTTTCATATCATCATCTCCTTCTTCAGTCTCAGTGTCTTCACTTCCATTTGCTTCAGGATTGGTTCTGGTCTCCTCGAAATTTGATTGGTATGGAAAGCTCGTTTCTCACAAACTAGAAAGGAAACTGGTGTTTAGATCGATCTAGTTGAGATCATAGGGTAAGTGCATGGGTACTGTGACGTGTCTTTGGACAAAATGTTGTTCTCGTAACTCGAGGTAGAATCAGCCATGTTTGGTGAGTTGTAGGAATTATTTGATACTGAGATTATGTTATGACCTAAGTCTGGTGTCCCTGCATAGTTCATGTTGCTTTGGCACTGTTGAATATCACTTGAGGACTGTGTCACTGAAGGTGGAAATAAGAATCGTTTGTCTTGGAATGATTTTGAGATCAAACGAAAGCGTAATTATTACTTCTTTAGTTGCAACGAGACCAACAGAATAAAGATATGTAATGCTGCAATTTTAGCACAACAGCCGATATCAATTATAGTTACGATAATCAACTAGGAACATCATTTCACACTTACTTTTTTTCTGAGTATTTTACCCAGTTTTGTCAATTTTAATCTTGAAACATCCCAGCATTCAGATCACCTTAAACATCAAAAACAATCACAAATAATAGCAAAACTACCCATACATACTGATAAACTCTACTAAAACATTTTGTAAGTTCATGTTCAAGTGCCAAATGAAAAGTGATTATTTCTTTCAGAGCTGCTTTCAAATGACTTTTTTATGACTCAAATCAAATCATATCCTGCGAACTACAAATCAAATCCTCCACCTTTGTCAGCAGATTCGAAGCAAATCAATTCAAACCGAATCAGCCCAATAACGAATTCAAATCCTGAATCATTTGAGAATGATTTGAAATACTCTTTCAAATTGTTCGCTCAGTTGTTGCATAGTATGATCATCTACAGTATAGCTCTAGCGGCGTAACCTGTACTCCTATCCATAGGACCTGAACCAGGCTAAAAGGGTAGGGGGTTTGCCCCCCTGCGCGTTGTGGGTTCTATGGATAGGAATAGTATAGCTGCATCTCTGTACCACTATATGTATTATGTATGCTAAATTCATCACTAGATACGGTTTTGTTCTTTGTTCTACGAGGTATGTTAAAACATCATTGCAGATCATATCATACCATTGGCTTGATACATCAATGAAAGAGTGGAGGGTTACGTAACAGTTTATGGTCATGGGTGTGACTTTGCTTTTCTTGAAGCTTTTAAGCAAAAATGCACAAGTGTAAAAAAAAACTTTAGATACTTGTTTAAAGTTACAAAATATAAGATATAAATATAAAATAAAACCTGAAAATATTGGCAAGTGAAACACAGTTACTGAGGCTTGAACTTGAAAGAAACGAAACTAAGCATTGAGCCTATAATTAACAGTTACATAATATTAACGCATGTATTTAAATACACTTGTTGCATTTTAAAAAAACTAGCTTGCGCAAGTTTTCAGATGTCAAGGAGCTCCTGTGTAGCCTCATGATGAAGCCACTTTTACTAAAAACCCGTTCTATAGGAGCTGATAAAGCTGGTACTGAAAGGACCTTCAGCGCCAACTTGCTAAGCCTCAGTAACTGTGTCTCACCTTGCCAATAACTTAGAGTGTTACAAAAGGATCTGCTTTTCGCCATATACTTTTCAATCTCCTGATTTACTGAATCCAGGTTACTTGTACTAGCTAAAGGTGCTCTAATAAAAAAATCAGTAAACATATCTTCATTATCACATATTTGTATTTGCTGAGTGCATGTGACTTCCTCTTTCTGAACATCGTCCTTTTTAATCGAAATCCCGTTTTAAGTATTATACTTCACTTAGTAAGTAAGTGACTGGGTATAAATTATTATTAATTATATTATTATACATATAATATAATTAGTAATATAATAATAATGTATACATAAATGGTAATGTTAAAACTATGTATGATATATAATTATTACATTTATTATACTTACTTGGATAGAATGTTATTGTGATGCTATTCATTTATAATTTAAAATAATAAATTAAATCAACATTTTATTTAATATGATTATAATAAATTTGATATAACAAATAAAATTTTAATTTATTTTAATAATTAAATTCTACCCAGTTATAATATAATGCATATTTATATTCATGAACATTGTCATTACTGTGAATATTGAATGTGTCCGTGGCATGGAATAGTATTGTATAGAATATTACATATTATAATACTTTATTCATTCATTCATGCCATAGGCAGAGCACAAGTAATTTTTATTTTAACTAGTGACTGTGAGGTTAGAGTGGGATAGTCACAACCAATTTTTAGCAATCAAATAATTGACATCAAAGTATTCAATGCCAGCACTACAACTACAAACATTCTTTTTCCACAACTTATCAGAGCTGCTCATGTTGATTTCTTTTACACACACGACACACGATCCTTTTCGTTTTTCTGTAGAGGGACACGCACACGGTTGCTTAGCCTCAGTATCGATGGTGTGCATTTCTTGCCAAAGTTTGGGCTAACTTCGCAAACGTCATAAAAATGTTTCGATCGGTTACAGAAGACAAGGCTATCGATAGCGATGTGATTTGATTTATTTTTCAAATCAAGTTTTCAATCAGCCCGAAACTTCAAATGAAATCAAGTTACTTCCAAAACTTTTCAAATCGAATCAAATCAAATCACCATTTGTGTCAAATCAGTAAAATATGATTTGTTTCAAATATTCAAATATTTGAATATTCAAATCACCATGATTTAAGAGCAGCTCTGATTTCTTTTCAAGTCTTTTTTAGTTAAACCTATTGTTGGTTTAAGAATCTAATTTCTATGACAATTTTTTTGCTATCTTCAAATAATGTTCAATAATTTGCAAAATATTACGCATCGTATAGATGCACTGCATTGAGTTATTACTGGGTAACCTCTGTGTATAAAGAACAGAGTTCCATAACTAAACCACAATACCACACGGAATATCTTGCTTTTTCGCTTCAAAGGTAAGTATAATAAACTACAAAAAGTAAAGTTGTTTTAAAGAAGAAATATTTCTATAATACTATAATATGGTATTTTGCGTAATCACATTTTATAATGATTTGATCGCTTTCATGACTTCCGAATACGGACTTTTCCAACCCTCAGTGACAGTTTAACATGAGGAGTTAGGAATCAAAGCATCATTCCAATGCTGGCAAGTTTGTAGTTGTAAATAAAATTGAGTAAAAGTTTCAAAATTCAAGAAATAGGTATTTGAGCGGTTTATAGTTTACTTCTGCATAGAACTTGTAGGACGTTGTATGGCTGGGTTTTGCGAGTAAAGATCCTTCAGGTGTTTGGCTTCGCGTTTGAGCATTTCTATCTCATACTTCAGGATAGAATTTGTGGCTTCCAACCTCTGAGCCGTAATTCCAATTTGAATATCTTTAATGCGTTTAGCGTCTCTCGAGCGTTTGGCTGCGAGGTTGTTTCTGTCACGATGTGCCCAATATAACTCATCTTTGGCATCGTTCGCAGTCCTTCTCGTGTATTTGCGCCTTGATTTTTTCTGTAAGGTAATTTCTAGTTTGCATTCCTTTACAGAGACCGGGCTAACTTCATCGGTGTCAAATGTACCGAGAGATACCCGAAGTTGTGGCGTGATGAAGCTAGCTGAAATTTGTTCAGCCGGCATGGCATATGCTTCTTCGTTATGAAGCGGTGGAAGAGGCTCGGAGAGGAAGAGGAAGCGGTCAGGAGGCTTGATGACACTCTGAGATATGTTAGGCTTGTAGACTAGATTACAGTGGCTTGTTGTGTAATAGTCAGGTGGTGCAGCTGATTGTGGGTAGATATTCATGGGATGAACAACCGACACCTGCAAAGAGTGCCGATTGAACATTCTCAATAGCTTAGCAGTGTCCACAAATATCAAACAAATATTCAGCCTTAGAATGTTTTACAATTCTTCTATTTGTTATCTAAGTTCTTTATCTGTTTCAGGGAATTCTTAAAGATCTCATCTGTAAGAAAGCCCTGAAACAGATAAACTTACATTAAATCTAGAAAGTTGCTGCGATATGCCAAGATCTTCATTGGCTTGCTGTGATTGGCCAAGATCTTCATTGGCTTGCTGCGATTGGCCAAGATTTTCATTATCATCCATCTGTATCAAATTTAAAACGTCTTCTATAATATCGTCTCTTTCGTCAGTTTCCTCGAAGTTCAATTGGTTGTTAGATAAGTATGAAGCGCTGGTTTTTGAAAAACTGGAAAAGAAACTGATGTAGTATGGGTCAATGTAGTTGAGATCGTAGGGTAAGTCTGCACATTTCTTACTGGAATGAATAGGAAACACCGTAAAAAGATATATCATATGTACATAATAATATAAGTAAGTAATATAATATCTATCATATAAGTATGTAACATATAACACAATCAATTAGCTGATGAAATTTCTCAGCTGACCCTGAAGATGTATCATTCTGAAGTCTGGTGTGAAAAAGTACTTCGTGTTTAGTGGCTAAATATTTATCTCTTTTAATATGCTGCCCGCAATTCAAATTATTGCCTACCAGAACTTATTTTTTGGCAGAAAGAACGCATCTTTGGCTGTCTTAATCACAACACAGAGCAACGCAAATTTAAATTTTCTTATATTCTTTAATGATTGCTAAACAGCCAAAATATAGAGCATTCATCTTCAGATACCTACTAAAAATACATATCTTCAGCTGTCAGTCTGGATGGCAAACAAAAAGATTCAAGTTAAGTTTTCTTTTTAATTGACTGGGCAACAATTAAAGTTATATTAATTTTAGAATTTAATTAAAAATATTTTACTCTTTTTATAGCAGATATTTTAGCCAAAATATTTATAGCAAGCAGTTTGGTTCTCTTGTCACAAGGCAGTTCATTTTAATCATAAAGTTGGTAACATAACTTACCCCTCCATTCTTTGACAGTTCCAGCCACTTTACTAACAATATGGCCACCAAGGTGCCTGACCTTCACTGGTTCTAAATTTCAACTGACTCCCTCTAGAAAGGTAATATCAAAATGACCTACTCAATGAAAAGTTTACACGCCATCATGGTTATATTTCATTTATTTCTAAATTGGAAATAAGCTATTGGCTAAATATTCCTTTTCCAAGCTACGCGTTACTTTTATATAATTGGTGAAATATATTTGATCAACAAACACTCATTTTTTGTGTGAAATAGAGCTAGTTTCTTCTTGTTGAGCCTTTCTCCAACCGGCTGTGTTGCATAATAGTTCAAACATTATGTAATCTGTATGAAGCTGAAACAGTATTATTGATGATAGCCATACAGGGCCACTCCCAGGGGCCCTAGCTATTTTATCAGGATAACCACCTGCTAGCGCTATCCTGATAACTGGTCTGAAGTAACAAACAGCAACTGTCAAAGTTTTATTTAAAAAAACTTTGGTTAAAACTAACAGCTTTTGGTAATCCTCAGCTTGGTATCCTTGCTTTGTTTTAAACCACGCAATACTTTTTCAAAGGATTAAAAGACTGCAAAAATGCCCAAAAAGCTTGTTTGTACCCTCGATGTGATTATAGATTTAGTTTCTGCGTGTTAAATGAAAACTGCATCAGTGATGCCGAGACACTTGGGGTACATGATGAACATTAATTGGCAAGACAATGTCACAAATGTAGAAATCTTCAGAAGGGCAGGCCTACATCTTTACGGAGAAAAGTCTGAGATGGTTCGAGCATATACATAGAATGAAGCAAGACTGGCCCCATTCCAACTAGTATACTCATAACTATGTGATGGTTAACAAAATCAAGCAAGGTCTCAACTTTGCTATGACTGTTTAGCTAGCAAGAACTTACCATTACATTCCTACTTTCCCAGAAAAACCACTAAACCTTGTACCAGACACCAGCCACTTGCCAATTTACATTAAAGGGTTTTTTTGGTTATTCCTCATACTGTACAACCTGTTTTTGAACACCACTATATTTGAATGCCGCCTCTATTTAAACACCACTATGGGAGAATGGTGGAAAAGTTGAACGCAACCCTTTTATTGCACATTTCACCCCTATTTAACATTCTTGATCATCACGAACCCATAATAGCGAGTGATCAGTGAAAAAATGTTTACCAAACCCTACTAATAAGGACTCGGTTACATGTGTAGCAATTAATTCCTTTGTCCTTTTTGTTCGTGTCAAAGTTTGATTCCAAAGATTTACAGTTTTTTCGTTACAACTTTGAAAGCGACACCATAGAAATAATTAATTACTGTATCAGGCTAATAGTAGTTCCCTGTTTTATGCACTCTTGATACTTCAGTATGTGTAAAAAATGTTTTTAGCATTTACTATGGATTATGTACTACTACATATTTTGTGGCTAAGACTTGGAGGCTATTTTGATTGCACACTGTTTATCTTTATTTGCCAAGAATTTTCCTAATTTTTTCCAATGGCATCACGTGAAAGTGTCATTCCACTAAAAAATCTTTTGAGCACTAATATTGACTTGCTCAGCGCTGCAAAAGAAAATTTGAGGCCAGAAGACAGTGCGGAAGGTATTGAACAGTCAGCAGAAGACACTGCGGAAAGTATTAAACAGTCAGCAGAAGATGAAATTGTTAGATTATTGTCAGATTAATATTATCAGATTATTATCACATTAACAGATTATTATTTGTCAGATTATTATTGTACAACTTATAAATTTGCAGATTTATAGCATATTACTTTATAGCATCACTAGCTGCATTACCCGTCCACGGGAACAGATTTATGTACAGCAAGAGGTTTATCGGGAGTTTTCTTTCATACTGTAAAACAACGCCAAATATGCAGTCTACTGAAATCTTTTGCCCCGATCACACTATGCATACATACACATTTGCAGTCATATACATATGTCAATAATGTTAGGAGAACAATGGAAATCCGCAATACGTTTTACAGCTAGTCTACAATGCATCAGTCTCGAACCACTCGAATCGGCATTGTCCTATTTGTGTACAGAAAACTGATAATGAAATTGACCATGCTAGGCAAACTGAAGTTCTTCAAACTGGCAGTATTGAAAAGTTTTGCAACTTCTAAAAAATTATACAAAATATTTTGCTATCGCCAGCATTTATTGAATGGAGATTACATGCTTAAAACACTAATCATAGCTCACCAGTTTTTCGTCTATAACCTGTGTTTTGACATGGTATATACAAACAGAAATGAGGTTGTGTCGATAAAATTTATATGTATAACAGCACAAACAGTATGATGTCAAGGCAGATACAGCATTAGCACCTTGCAACAATAAAACATAGCGCCAACATGATAGCCTTTTTATGAGATACAATAAGGATAACGCATGAAATGAATGCATGAAAATATATATATATACTGAAAAATATGTTGGAAAACGCTGCATGTGGTATAGCAGAACATGAAGAACATAGCATGACATGACAATAACACAATGTTAGTTCAACGCAACACTTGCGGATAGACAACATCTTTTGTTTTTCTGTCGGGTGTATGAGCAAACAGTTTTCGGTTTGTGCCTACTTTTTAGCAGGCGACGTACAGCTGGTCATGGCTAAAGCAGGGTGACAGTAAGTCGATACCAGCTGCTCTCTTTCTTTTCACCATCGCCTATCACAAACCTCGGAGTACTCGTGCAAGTTCTGTAGTAGTAAGTTACAATAGGCCTACTCGTAGCTGGAAAAAAATTAGTAACTCAGCTGCTGAAGGAAATGAACTTGTTCAACTATCACAAACAGTGGCAAATTCAACGTTATTAAGTAGTTGAGGTGTGGCGATTCATAGGCAATACAACATTGAATAAAACGTACTAACCTTTTAGATGTAGAAAATTAGTAGGTAAAACGCAGTAGCAGTACCCGTGCAAGTTCTGTAGTAGCTGTAGTTCTGTAGTACTCGTAGCTGGAAAAAAAGCAAAAGTTACTTAGAATGAAATGAACATGTTTATTATCACAAACAGTGGCAAATCCAACGTTTTCAACCCTTTCACCGAAGTAGACTCATTTATGCGTTTTCTATGGTCGACCGCCGTAGACACATTTTTGCGACTTGACTTTCCCAGCAATTGCTAGTAACTGAATTTTATTATTCGTTGATAACATGACCAACGATCTGTAGGACTTTTATGGTAGTGGCAGTGTTGTCGTAAGATTTCTCTATAAAATTAGCCTAAAGTTTATTATTTTAATCTCTGTGTGGGGATTTCCAACTTGAAAACGAATATTTTTGTGTAAGTTCATCAAAGGCGTCTGAATTAAAAAACAAATAACTACTTATGTTGATTACTTATAGCCAATTCAGATTTTTGTGATTACACAGATAATTAAAAAGCAATATCTACACTGACTTTGATGGCGATGAAAGTAATGGTTTTGTAAGAATAAGGAAAATTGTAGAGGATCGTTTTGCTTTGTAGCTTCACATCGCTTTATCAATGCACAAAGAATAGATACAACGAATTTTCTGTATAGCAGTGCTTGTTAACATGTTGGCAAAATGAAATATATAACCAAAACAAACGTTCTAGATGGAGTTTGAAATTGAAAAAAATATTGTATACAAATTAAGCAATATCGGCAAAACGGCTGGCAGTAGGCCGATAGCTAAATTTGTACATAGACGCAAGTAAAAGGGTTATGTAGTGGAAATGTGGCAATTCATAGAAAATACAACATTGAATAAAAAGTACTTACCTTTTTTATGACGAAATTTAGTAGGTGAGAACTGCGTTTTTTCCAGTCGCAAGAAACCAACGTTCGCGTGACCTTCTCGGTACACGTTGGCAGTAAATATTATTCGCATGTAAATTACTATTCATTAATTCATTTTATTTGATGATTAGTACACTTGTATAGCTGTATAGGCACCTTTGTATAGGCCGCAGAACTCAGGACGGTGCTTTTTAAAGTGGCAGCAACTTTACTGTTAAAACGGAAAAGTGTTGTTGGGCACCGTAAAGAGGCGCGCTAACCAGAGATCATGTGATAGGTCAATAGTTATTTCATTTCGGTAAGTAGTTGGATTGCATCTCAATATTCGGGAGTTATCGGCAACTCGATATATCGAACAGACAACTCCTAAAGGTACAATATTAGCATATGAGTATTTATCGTCCATCCATAGTAGGGGCGTGTACTAACCGGAGACTCCCGTTAATGCGCTCTAACGGCTCTCGACTAATAGTCCGAAAAGTACGGTACTCTATAAAGCGGACAGACAGATAGACAGATAGACAACGATTGCCGTTTATATAGTAGATTGCGGTAATCTGAACTCGGCTTACAATGGATTGAGGCTTGTAACTCTTCTTTTATTGCACATAAAAAGTAAATTTTTGCTGCAAACTTATCAATGAATGCATTGAGATTTTATGCAACTTTGTTAAATATAGTGATAAAATGAAAATATTCTTACAAACTTGAAATAAAATAAAAAATGTGAAAGCTTAATAAAAATGCAACGCAGGCTATGAGATCATCATTGGTTGATTGCAAGCAATAGATATTAACTGATAGAGACATGTCTAAGCTTCCTCGCGCATATTTATTTAAAGATTTACAAGCGGGAGTTAAGTTAGTAAATTTCTTGCATCCAAAAGGGTTAATGTTGCGGCTGGCAAAGAAGAATGCACAATATAGGCAACATTTGATTCACCGGTGAAACGGTTAAATTTCTCTTCTCAAAATTCTGAAGAGGTGTTGTAAAAATACACCGTCACCCTTCATAGAAGCACCGCAATAGGAGGAGGGTTGAGAAATATAGTGCTGTGGCGTTCAAATAAAGGTTTTACAGTAATAAAGTTATTATCTGTCGATCTAAACTGGAGGCAGATCAATACAAACTCGTGGTAGATGACTGCTTGCAATCAAGCTGATTAGAAACCTGCTATCTTATGTAAACCACAACGTTCGACAGTTTTAAGGCTGGTTCACACTATATCGTCGTATCTCGGTGTCAATGCCACAATACTTTGGTGATCGTCAATAATAACGATGTTTACCTTATCACAAACCCATCCGCGTTTGCATCAGCTAATACTCTAGGGCGAAGTTGTTTTTTTTAAGTATTTCTCAAAGAGGCCTTTTTGTTTCTGTCTGTTTAAATAAAATACTAGTTCCGCAGCAGCTAGCATAAATAAAAATGAAAATATTACAGTATTCGTGACAGCGAATCACCATCGCCGAAATGGCGCTAATTGTACAGGCTGTAATTGACGCTTAGTGAGTTATCGGGAAAGTTTGACAGCTGCAAAAGTTCCTGACATATCCGCATTGCCTTGACGATGCCATCGGTTCATGGTGCACATAGTCGACGATGACTGCCGAGAGGACAACTCCGAGATTCAGCAATGTCGTATAAACCAGCGTTTAGTCATCTCAGCTGACTGCAAGGGAGAGAGAGAAATGACAACAAAATTGTTTTTAATTTTACTGATTACGCTGACTAGGAAGTTTATTTAAGACTCTGGCATCATGACTATGGCTCAGCAGTATTTGGTCAGAACTCTTATAGTTATGTTGCAACTTAAACTGATAAGAAACCTATTGTACCCAAGTGGGTTCCAATTGTGGCTTGTGAAACACTTCTGTCCATTCAAATTACACAAGTAAGGCCCTCAACAGTGACACTTCATGATATCCTACAATTAGCTAGTTACAAAGAAGAAAACAAACACCTTTTATGTACTTGTTTTCTTCTGACTTTCAGAGCTTGCTAATTTTACACTTTTCTACGTTACAAACCCGCAGTTAGAAGCAGCGATACACTCACAAACACTTTCACAGCGGTGCATTCTTGTCTCGTCAAATCGAAGTAGAAATGACTGAAGAATGGAGAATTTTAAAAATAGAATAGTTATAATGCCCCGCGCGGCAGCTTTTTCGCATCATCCACAAATGCCGTTCTCATCTTTCGCAAGCAAAAATCATTCAATAAATACCAAGTAACAAAACTCGGTTGACTTTCGAATTTTTGCCGCTTCAATTTTACAGATGATGTGAGACGGAACTTGGCATCTGTGAACTGGAGAAATACTTCAGATCCACAAGATGTGAAACTCAGGCAATAAACGTATTTTATTGATTCTCAAACCTTTGGACTCCAATCTTCTAATAGCTGATAGTAGCTTGAAGTTGGTCAACTTTCTCGTTATGGCTGCAGTAAGTCAGGCCAAAACATTTAAACTTTCGCTTTGAAACGGTCGCTGATATTAATATTCTGCTGAAACTAATGATTCTGTGCCGCTTTACATGCTGGGATTTACTCTGTTTCCATGACGCGGTTAATCCGTATCATCTGCAAGATGGAAGCAGCGAAAATCCGCCAGACAAGCGAGTATTGTTACTCACAATTTTTTACTGAATGTTTCGTGTTTGCGAAAGATGGAAACTTCATTCGAGATAAAATGCAAAAAGAGATTCGGGCGAGCTAATCCGCTTGAAACCTTCTCCACTTTCCAGATGTTTCTATCTTGCTTGGAGCAGTTTTGAATGCGTTGCTATGGTCTCTGGCATAAAGCCATTATTTTTTCAACATGCTGGCATATAATGCTGGCAGAATAGACTTTTGTGGAGAGATAATTAAACTGATTTTATGTTTACAAGAGGTGACAGTAAACTTGCAGCTGCTGCCATACCTAAGGACTGTATGGCATACAGTCCTTTGGTATGGCATAAAGTGTATGCTATATGCTTCTCTCGCAAACATCCCAACTACAGTTAGGTTAAAGCAAATCAGCCAATTGTCAGCCAATTAGTAAACACAGCAAAAACCGCTGCTGCATTGGGTAAAAAACTAGTTTAAATTATTCACTCATTTGTTTATCCACATCTACAGTAATCAGAAATCCATATTTGAATAATTAACTATTTGTCGCTGTTATTAATACTAATAAACTATTATTTAATTGCAAACGTATATTTAAAACCATAGCGCCATTTTGGTGAGACCAACTAGCGATGTGTTTTACAGAAAATAAATAAAATTGACTAATTTATTTTGCTGTGAGAACTGAGCAGTTTTTTCATCACAACCACTTGTACTAGCCTGTCATAGCCCCTTTAATTAACCAAGTGACAGCAATAACAATTGTCATTCACTAAATGGTGTCTATCTAGGCACAGCTGAGCAGGCATTGCATGAGCCTTTTATCAGTGAAGAGTGGAGCCGTGAAGCGATTATAGGGAGCCAGTTATGGAGAGCCGCCTGCCCTACTAATTATTCTCCATCAAGATAAGAGATATTGCAAACAGATTTCAATTCAGCTGTTGTTTTTCACCCCTACTATGAATACAATTGCGTCCTAAGGGACAATAGTGCAATGTACTTAGCTGAGAAATTAGTGAACTACAGAGTTAAGCCAAAAATGTAAATCAAGGCAGTTATACACTTGGGTATGCTTTATTTCATCGGCTCCATAAGCTGCAAGTCACGAGTCACTGAACGCTCCGTTACGCTGTACCCCCTCGTATTTATCAGAGCTGAAGTATCGGCGTGAAGAGTCATCGCGGGAAATATGAAAATTGCTCTTGGCCGTGGCATATGTCGCAATCAAGTTATAGTTAGACCGTGTATTTATACTGTTTCTGATCCGATGTAGTATTATTTCAAATAAGGTCCAAGCACCAAACAATAATCATTTTTTATTGCGCTTGAAGTCAAAGGTCAAAGCCAACAAAAACAAATTACATGCTACAGATGAATCGAATAAAAGAAGGAAAACCATGCAAAAGTCATTTCTAAAAACTAAAAAACATCTTTTCCTTGGATGTTGCTTTATACTTACTTCCAAGTTGGATGATTTAAAGATGAATTTACAATAAATTCCTGTTGACTTTATCAAAGCGCATCAATATTTTTTATCAGTTGCGATTGTTTTTTATAATTGGGGTGATCTGGCGGCCATGAAGTTTCAAGATTAAACTCACCAAAATTCGATCGCGACTAAAACGTTAAAAAGAAAAGTGTCTGAAATGTTGCCACCAGTTGTTATCGTTGCGGGAGTGGATATCGCAATTTCTCTCAAGTTGAATCGTTATTTCTGCAGAGTCGCAGAGTTGAGGCATCTCTATTCTGTTTGTCTCTTTGCAACTATAGACTTCCTAATCACGCATTCGCTTGATCTGAGCGTTTCAACCGCGATCAAGCTATTATAGTTGATATCGGCTATTGCGTTCAAGTTGAATCGTTATTACTGCAGAGTCGCAGAGTAGCGGCGTCTCTATTCTGTTTGTCTCCTTGCAACTATAGACTTCCTAATCACGCATTCGCTTGATCTGAGCGTTTCAACCGCGATCAAGCTATTATAGTTGATATCGGCTATTGCGTTCAAGTTGCAGTGTGTTGCATATCTATCCTGTTGATCTTTTGCAACTATAAACGTCATCATAGCAATTTCGCTTGATCTGAGTGTTTCAACTAAAATCAAGTCTTGTCAGTTTTAATCTTGAAACATCCTGACAGTCAGATCACCCAACAAATCAAAAACAATCACCTCAAACATGAAAAAGAATCGCGAATGGTCGGAAAATACTAAAACTTTCTGATAAAATCAACAAAAATTTTGTGTAATTCATTTTTAAAATTATAGTCTTGGGCTTTCCTGATATACATAGAGAGAGCACAAATAGTTGGTCATAAATATAATCATTCCATAACAGGATACAGCTCCTTGTTGCATCTTGTTTCACAAGCATATTTCCTATTTACATGTAGGTAGCTATTATAAAAGAGAAGCTGTAAATGTTTCAGGCAATAATCTCTAATCCTGTACCTCCAAATACACTGTCTCCAGGTGTTGCTGCGTCCTATTTAGGGATGGCAACCCTATCGTGCAAACTTAGTCCTATCTCATGCTCAAGCTTTGTTTTACCCGTTGATGCTGTTTCAGTTTTTTATGCCAGAGAATAAAATTTGGATTTTCACTCAAATTTCTTACCCTATTTTCTTCTGATTTGTATAGAAATTTGCAAGATAGGAAATTTTTTTCACAGACAACTTCTTCATAATTATCTCTTCGAAGTTTTAACAGTATCATAGTTCTTTCACCACTTTCTCACTACAGTTTCCATGTCTAAGACCTGTGAACCATTTCAAATCACAAAGTGCCCATCAGTAGATTCAGTAAAAGCAAGTTTGGTTCTCAGTCTATCTAAGTAAAACTAAAGGATTAAAGGCTAAAGGATTAAAGGCATAGTATAAGTGTGAGAAAGACAAAGCACTTGCATTAAAATAATACGACACTGTCTGTTTTAAATACACCCTGGTTGTGCACACGCGTAAAGCTTCGCTAAGAAGCTGCACTGTGAGTTGTTCACCCTTTCAATATTTTGTTACAAAATACCAAAACTGTACTTCCCTTTTTGATCTGTTTAAATCTAGCGAGTAACTTGTATAAACAGGGTGTTTTAATGTTGTTTAGCGATAGCATGTTTATCAGCAAATACTATGTGCATCGACCATTTATTTATTTATATAAATATATATACATTTATATATATATATATATATCTTTATAAATGTACATATATATATAAATGTACATTTATATATATATACAAATTTATATATAAATATCTATATAAAAATATGCATTATATATATGTTTATATATATAATGGTCAGTGCACATAGTATTTATGCGCACTATATATATATATATATATACACACATATGCACATACATACATAATATATGTACGCATACATACACATATATATATATATATATATACAAATATATATACACTATATATATATGTCAATATGCACAGTATCTATGTAATTTGGAATGCTTTTAGTAAATGCATTATTGAAATTCTCAATTGGTTCTATAATGTCTGTTTTAAGAGTTTTATTCATTTTGCCATGGCAAGTTTATATTGTTTATACTTCCGATATTAATAGGATTTTTAACCTCCTGGTGCATACAGTGTACTTATACACTGATAGCGGTTTATAGCACCCTGATATGCATGTATTTCTCAAAGTATGTCCGTTGGTCTGTTGGTACGCATCCCGGCTATAGCTATTATTAGAACAGCCGCGCTGGACAACAATGCGGACTCAAAGTCATGGCTTACCGTCATTAGAAGCCTAGCCTTATTAACTAGCTCAGTGGAATTTTCCATTGGCATTATGCCAGGCTACTCGCTTGAAAGGTATGGTTGTTTGACAAAGTTTTAAAACCTTTAGTTGTTTTTATTTTTCTCCTAATTTATTTGAACTATACAAAACACTTCTCTCGTGATATGTAGTTTGAAAGTAAGAATGGGAAACGTTGTTATATGTTAAATACAAAACAATTTTCTGTCCAACGACTTATTTATTACCCGGGCAACGCCGGGTGGTACAGCTAGTCTATATATATACAAATCTCAGTTTTTGTCTGTCGTCTCTATGTTGTACGTCTGCCCAGTTATAGCGATGAAGATATAGCAATGAATAATCATTTTCGAAATGGATTTGAACTCACAACCTTCAAATCACAAGTATGCTAACAAGTATGCGTAACCAAAAGGCTAAGCTCATTCTTATCATTCCAGTAGCTCTTACCATATGTAGTTTATCCTTTTTATTATTGCACACACTAAATGAGAACTTTTTATTATTAATAAATATTACCTTTTGCGTTTATTTTTTTAAAAGCTTGTTTTTACTACAATATGAGCCCTGTCCATTCATCTGAAGCCACTCTAAAACATGTGGCTTGACATGGAATCAAACCCAGATCCTCAGATTCAAAGGCACGCACACTACCACTAGACCACTTGCTCACCTCCCCACTTCTAGTGATAATTAGTGACACACTAATTAATCATGACAACCTTTCACATAGCATGGGACTAGTAGGCAGACTAGTAGGTTCATTAACCAAAAATAATAAAATGCACCCGCTCTTGACATTGACTTTTGGTGGTTTCCTGTGATCGGCTGACTGTATTATCGGAGCTCATCACTCCACCTTTCACAAACATAAACCTTTTAGTCTTGCCTATTTATAAAAATGCTTTATAAAATAAAACAAAATCATAGATTAGCAGAACCATATTTGATACTCGAGTAAGACTTACTCCCACGTTGTGTATCTGCAACTGGGATACAAATCATGCCAGCTCTCGATCGGTTCCTAGGCCCATCATCAGCCAACTGAGAAATTGTCAAAACTTCCTACCAATGTTTTTTTGAAGTATTGACTAATCTACGTGTTTACCTACAGCTTGCGAGTTGTAATTGTCGGTAATAAATTTGAAATAATTTCCCTCACCGCAAATTTCAAATTTTATCTAGAGCTTAAGACCGCTACCTTAGTAATGTTAGGTAAACAACGCAAGCATAGATTGCAGGAATGGTCAAACCGTGATGTCTATAGGAAGATGATACTTAAACTGGACCAAAGTAAACAATTAATTTGAAAGCGGCAAAAGGTTAACGGAATACTGATTTTTTTTCTTAGTTTTAGCTATTTGAAGTTTCATATAATTGCTAGCACTCCTTATTCCCAACTGGCCAAACAGAGAAATAACGAAACATTCAACCCATTTCTCGTTCTGTATTAAGTCATTCTGTTCACAGACAAGGCATAGTATTATTACATCAACAGGTTTTTCCTCTAATAATATAATTATATAAGTATTTGCATAGTAAACAAGTATAATAGTATTTATAATGGTTTATAGAAACGAAGGTAACCTGTCAGTAATCAGGAATTTGATAGAACAGTATTGAGCGATGCTGCCAAAAAACTGGCATATAAATACGAATAAAAAAATTAGCTAGTAGCACCATTTATTATAGGGTCAAACAGCAGCGATCCATTCAGTTGTCTTTGACGTATAAACTATTTTCGACGAGCTCCATTGGATCGCTTGGAGCGATGAGCGACTGGACTGGCTGCATGTATTCACCCTCATTTGCTGCCTGGGAGACGAATCTCCTGTCAGCTTCTATGAGGATGTCTGAGAAATCTATGTTTAGCTTCGGAAGGAAGTCCATAGATGCAGCATCAGAAGGTGTTGGGCTCGCGCGTAGCTCTGGTTTGGAAGTGGATGATCTGGGAAGTGCTTCATTCGGTTCTTTGGGAGCGGTCGGTTCTAAAGCTGACTTTGATTTCAGTACAGATGATTGGTTGCCACTTGGTGGTAAATGGCATCGGCGACCTTTGACTTTTTTCCCGAGTAGCTCAGCATTCCTAGGGATGGGTGGTGCCGGGTGCAAAGGCATCGATCCAGTCTTCTGCATTTGCCCTAGTCTATAATAAATACTGTGAATCTACGTACATGGTGATATGACTGACACAATCTCAACTTAAACAAGTTCATGTAAATTCCAAATGCTTCAATTAAATAATTTTAATTCTTTTGTAAAAGACGTTGACATACAAGCACATGAAAGAGAAAATGCTTTACAATGTCCTTGTTATCATCATTTGAAAATTTTCAAGCTCTAATTAAACTTTGCTATGTATAAATATAAATCATTATTAAACTTTGCTATGTATAAATATAAATCATTATTAAACTTTGCTATGTATAAATATAAATCATTAATAAACTTTGCTATGTATAAATATAAATCATTATTAAACTTTGCTAAGTATACATATAAATCATTATTAAACTTTGCTATGTATAAATATAAATCATTATTAAACTTTGCTATGTATAAATATAAATCATTATTAAACTTTGCTATGTATAAATATAAATCATTAATAAACTTTGCTATGTATAAATATAAATCATTATTAAACTTTGCTATGTATAAATATAAATCATTATTAAACTTTGCAATGTATAAATATAAATCATTATTAAACTTTGCTATGTATAAATATAAATCATTATTAAACTTTGCTATGTATAAATATAAATCATTATTAAACTTTGCTATGTATAAATATAAATCATTATTAAACTTTGCTATGTATAAATATAAATCATTATTAAACTTTGCTATGTATAAATATAAATCATTATTAAACTTTGCTATGTATAAATATAAATCATTATTAAACTTTGCTATGTATAAATATAAATCATTATTAAACTTTGCTATGTATAAATATAAATCATTATTAAACTTTGCTATGTATAAATATAAATCATTATTAAACTTTGCTATGTATAAATATAAATCATTATTAAACTTTGCTATGTATAAATATAAATCATTATTAAACTTTGCTATGTATAAATATAAATCATTATTAAACTTTGCTATGTATAAATATAAATCATTATTAAACTTTGCTATGTATAAATATAAATCATTAATAAACTTTGCTATGTATAAATATAAATCATAATTAAACTTTGTTATGTATAAATATAAATCATTATTAAACTTTGCTATGTATAAATATAAATCATTATTAAACTTTGCTATGTATAAATATAAATCATTATTAAACTTTGCTATGTATAAATATAAATCATTATTAAACTTTGCTATGTATAAATATAAATCATTATTAAACTTTGCTATGTATAAATATAAATCATTATTAAACTTTGCTATGTATAAATATAAATCATTATTAAACTTTGCAATGTATAAATATAAATCATTATTAAACTTTGCTATGTATAAATATAAATCATTATTAAACTTTGCTATGTATAAATATAAATCATTATTAAACTTTGCTATGTATAAATATAAATCATTATTAAACTTTGCTATGTATAAATATAAATCATTAATAAACTTTGCTATGTATAAATATAAATCATTATTAAACTTTGATATGTATAAATATAAATCATTATTAAACTTTGCTATGTATACATATAAATCATTATTAAACTTTGCTATGTATAAATATAAATCATTATTAAACTTTGCTATGTATAAATATAAATCATTATTAAACTTTGCTATGTATAAATATAAATCATTATTAAACTTTGCTATGTATAAATATAAATCATTATTAAACTTTGCTATGTATAAATATAAATCATTATTAAACTTTGCTATGTATAAATATAAATCATTATTAAACTTTGCTATGTATAAATATAAATCATTATTAAACTTTGCTATGTATAAATATAAATCATTAATAAACTTTGCTATGTATAAATATAAATCATTATTAAACTTTGCTATGTATAAATATAAATCATTAATAAACTTTGCTATGTATAAATATAAATCATTATTAAACTTTGCTATGTATAAATATATATCATTAATAAACTTTGCTATGTATAAATATAAATCATTAATAAACTTTGCTATGTATAAATATAAATCATTATTAAACTTTGCTATGTATAAATATAAATCATTATTAAACTTTGCTATGTATAAATATAAACCATTATTAAACTTTGCTATGTATAAATATAAATCATTAATAAACTTTGCTATGTATAAATATAAATCATTAATAAACTTTGCTATGTATAAATATAAATCATTATTAAACTTTGCTATGTATAAATATAAATCATTAATAAACTTTGCTATGTATAAATATAAATCATTAATAAACTTTGCTATGTATAAATATAAATCATTATTAAACTTTGCTATGTATAAATATAAATCATTATTAAACTTTGCTATGTATAAATATAAACCATTATTAAACTTTGCTATGTATAAATATAAATCATTAATAAACTTTGCTATGTATAAATATAAATCATTATTAAACTTTGCTATGTATAAATATAAATCATTATTAAACTTTGCTATGTATAAATATAAATCATTAATAAACTTTGCTATGTATAAATATAAATCATTATTAAACTTTGCTATGTATAAATATAAATCATTATTAAACTTTGCTATGTATAAATATAAATCATTAATAAACTTTGCTATGTATAAATATAAATCATTAATAAACTTTGCTATGTATAAATATAAATCATTATTAAACTTTGCTATGTATAAATATAAATCATTAATAAACTTTGCTATGTATAAATATAAATCATTAATAAACTTTGCTATGTATAAATATAAATCATTAATAAACTTTGCTATGTATAAATATAAATCATTATTAAACTTTGCTATGTATAAATATAAATCATTATTAAACTTTGCTATGTATAAATATAAATCATTATTAAACTTTGCTATGTATAAATATAAATCATTAATAAACTTTGCTATGTATAAATATAAATCATTAATAAACTTTGCTATGTATAAATATAAATCATTATTAAACTTTGCTATGTATAAATATAAATCATTATTAAACTTTGCTATGTATAAATATAAATCATTAATAAACTTTGCTATGTATAAATATAAATCATTAATAAACTTTGCTATGTATAAATATAAATCATTATTAAACTTTGCTATGTATAAATATAAATCATTAATAAACTTTGCTATGTATAAATATAAATCATTATTAAACTTTGCTATGTATAAATATAAATCATTATTAAACTTTGCTATGTATAAATATAAATCATTATTAAACTTTGCTATGTATAAATATAAATCATTAATAAACTTTGCTATGTATAAATATAAATCATTAATAAACTTTGCTATGTATAAATATAAATCATTAATAAACTTTGCTATGTATAAATATAAATCATTATTAAACTTTGCTATGTATAAATATAAATCATTAATAAACTTTGCTATGTATAAATATAAATCATTATTAAACTTTGCTATGTATAAATATAAATCATTATTAAACTTTGCTATGTATAAATATAAATCATTAATAAACTTTGCTATGTATAAATATAAATCATTAATAAACTTTGCTATGTATAAATATAAATCATTATTAAACTTTGCTATGTATAAATATAAATCATTATTAAACTTTGCTATGTATAAATATAAATCATTAATAAACTTTGCTATGTATAAATATAAATCATTAATAAACTTTGCTATGTATAAATATAAATCATTATTAAACTTTGCTATGTATAAATATAAATCATTAATAAACTTTGCTATGTATAAATATAAATCATTATTAAACTTTGCTATGTATAAATATAAATCATTATTAAACTTTGCTATGTATAAATATAAATCATTATTAAACTTTGCTCATTATTAAAGATGAATAGTAGCAAATAATAACAATAATAAATCTTGGCAAAAGCCGTGACCGTCCGTCTGTACGAGGCTATGGTAGGAGGCTGAGGTATAAAATTGCACGACACTCGACTTTTCAGTACGAAATAACCGCCTGGCGATGTTTCCGAATAATTGCACACACACACCATATTTTTTGTCCCACGAGGCGTACTTACAAACCTATAATTTTCTAATAAAATTGACTGAGTGTCTTTTAATGCGGTGCATCCTGTGTTTAGACTGAGTTCTAACATCTGTTGTGGGCCTTCGGTAAGCGCACCATGATCACCGCTCCACAGACCACTTCCCAATAAAACACCACAAACTCCTGCTAAGTATCGGCAGGGGTCTGCTGATAGTTGCCGTTTACTTGTTTAAGAAACCCACTTGAATGGCATCAATAAAGAGACATGCTTGTGGGATTCCTTTTAAACTGGGAGACAACGATGAGCAAGTTACCCGACCATATATGGTTGGATCATGAACACATGGACTAAGGTAAAGCCAGCCTCTATTGTCAGGACTTTCGAGAAATGTTTCGGTGCCATTGTTGAGCCGCAACCAGCCGGTGCGCCTAACTCAAACAATGAGGAGGAACCCGGAATGTTGGAAGAAAAGTTGGAAAGAAAAATTATACAATAAAGTTAACCAGGTCCACTGTTTTGCCATTGTTGTTTTTGTGTGTGTTTTATAATACGTCTTATATACAATCCACCTTATATATTGATTAGGTACAGCAACAGAACACAGAACTGAACCATATGACACTCTGCCACGGTATATTACTGCCGCCACAGCACACCTGACAATTTATTATGGCACGCTGGACTAGCAGTGTACCAGTTTAGATAATTTTGCAAATACGAACCGATTTTAATTTTAAAGCCGAGACTTTGATAATCCAGCTTCTGTCATTACCTAGAATGCTGCCGAGAGCTGCCCTCGTCAGAGTACTCAACAGATTCGTAGACACCGCTTCCAATCGCCGCCGCACTGTAATAGTTTGCTCCTCCACTAGCGCATGGTTCATCGTAGCCAGGGCAGAGCCGCCTCTCCTCCGCAATTACATCTGTTGGTTCCTGATAGATGTGGTCAGAGGCAGACCTACTAGACTTTCGTAGGTCACCTGCAGAGGAACAATTCCGGTTTAACAAAGTTTCTTACTACTACTTTCACTATTGAACCTACGAATGGGCATTTTAACCTGAAAAAAACTAATTTAAAAGAATCCATTGAAGAGATGAAGGAAACTGAAACATTGCCATTCAGCGATTTTGCTGCCGTATGCTTGGCTATGAGCTCAAGTACTTGTTGAAAACTCATCTACATCTCAAGATTAATGCTGACTAAATCAGACGAATGGCCGACATCTGAAATTAATAGCAAATAGATTTTCAACCGAAAGCTGTCACCTAAATCATATTTTGTTAGTATCTAAATTCAAATTGAGATCATTACAAAAAAATCAAACTAAAACTGCTCGATGAAACTAAAACTTACCTATGAAACACGTTTGCACATTTCAATTTTATGTGACTTACACCTAAGTAGATTCAGGCTCATGTGATTTACTTGTAGGTAAGCACAGGGAATAACCACATGTATATGTACAATTATTTGAAATAATGGAATGTGAGTGACTGGCGCGGATGGTTTATTTGTTGTCTGGTAGCCGCAAACTTGAATTCCGTACAATAGAATATTTTTCCAAACCTCCAATTATTTTAATGTAAAAAAGGTTTTTTCTGCATTCTCATTAAAGATATACACCCCTTGCAGACTTTCTCTGCATTCTCATTAAATATATACGCCCCTTGCAGACTTTCAAATGTCAGCCAAAAACAAAACTATCAATTGTAAAAACAGGTATGAGTTAAAATTTTCATACTTGGAAAGGTAAATAGTAATCAAATTATGAAAACAAATGTTGACTGTCTATTCTCTCTAGCAATATGATACAAGTTCAATCGTTTCCTTTGTTACCAAGCCGAGTTATTCAACGAATAATACCTCTTTATATAACATAAGAAGCATTGATATGTGAATTAATAAAAATCCCTGTTTGAAAGGGCCAAAACAAATTTTTGTTAAACACTTTAAGCTTTCCTCTCGAATGCTTTCCTTGTAAACTACTCACTCGCGTTGGAGTACTCATGGCATTCCTCAGCTACCAAATCATACGTAGGGTTGCCGTCAGCAGTCAGCACTCGGAATATTCCTCTCTTGGTCTCCTTGCTTCTTCGCTTATCTTGGTATTGCCTGCAGAACACGAGCAACAGCTACTAGTGAGCTAGGAACTAGTTCATGTTTGTGTATCTAGAATCAGGTCTTTTGGTGTTGAGAGTTGAGGTCTGATTATACACACCGACAGTTTTGCTGGTTATGCGCACCACAACTACTGCCGTTTTAAATAGTGAAGTTTTGCTGTTTAGACTATGCACAGACAAATGTATTGGTCTCTGTAGCGACTGCGGCCACTATGATTGGATGAAATAATTTCTATAATAATCTTGATTTAATTTTATTCCTTTCAAACATAAAAAGTTGTTTACAAGATTGTTTTTTGAACAATGATGACAACAGTGCTTTCCACAGACAACTCATGCGTAAATGATGGGGCATCACAAAATGTCCCAACATTTACGCAAGATGCAATTCATAGTTCCGAAACTGCTATTTTGAAGGCAGTAAATTTTATATTATCTGAAAACCAAAAAAATGCTGCATCAATTAATTCAAAGAATTTTATAATGGGAGCAAATGTGCATGTGTAGCTGGCATCAAATAACTCTGAATGTCAAATTATTATTTATGGACACGCCTAAATTTTATGATAATTGAATATGTTAAAATATTTTTTTTGTACTTTGCTGTTTAAAATTGTAAACAAATAGATTTTTGTGATTGAAATATAGCAATACAATCAGCTATATAAATGCTTTTGCTATCACAGATATTTGATAACCCCTAAAAGATGATTAATATCCTGACCGTGCTTATATGACTGAACTGGAAAACCGAACAAAAACCCCATGTCCTTCACACGAATGAGGCCAATTCTCATCAATCTATATATCAACAGGATGCATCTCGTATTAGCGTCGTTGTGTAGCCACCACAAATATCGGCACGACATGGCGCCACTGCATTTAGTCAGTGCATGCAGCCAGGCCTTCAGAGAGTTCAGTTTCCCCAAGCCTAGTCGGTTATGTTATATGGAGGGGCATGTTGGGCTCTTGGATTCCAGCCGCATATTCTTCAGAATTGCAGCAGATCTAGACTAGTCTTGTCCTCGATTGGGTGCACGATAATCGGGTCGAAAAGAGCGGCTAACAGTGGACAAGCAAATGCGTGTACATCGATGCATCATTAAAGCCATAGCCCGAGATCTTAACAAATTATTTAAATGTTTAGGCTAAAAGAACTGGACACGTTTAAAATATGTTTGGTACATGCCAAAAATAGGTAACTCTACTTATTCGTGGCTCACGATAAAAATACTGTTGGTCGAATGGAGAGGATAACTCCAGGTTTATGAGTAAATGAATGCTCACCATGTACCCTCTTCCACAATAGAAATTCTTTTTGAAATTTAGTCCTGATAGACCTCAGAGTATGCACAGGGCATTCTAAAGTGTAATTACACAATTTGATGACTCTACATTGTTTTCTCGAGAGGAAAGGCATGGAATAATACCTCACTACGTGGGTAACTGGGCTGAGCTCTTCTCACAGTATGTGAAATCAAAACCCATATCTAATCGAGTTACATTTTTGTTAATCGTAAGCTTTTTCTCTTTTACATATGTTCAAGGAAGAATTTTGAGGATTATAGACGTCAAGGGCGCCACAAGGACATTGCACATCTACACTTTACAAAACGTAACAGAAAAGAGAGAGAGATTTATGTATTTAGTTTACTTTTTTTATTTTGGTCAATTTTTAATTCTTTAATGAACATTTGTTACCCCTCTAAGTATAGAAACCGTTTAAGATGAACCGCGAACGCAGTTTCTGCATTTGTTGAGGTGAACCAACCATCTTATCTACAGCCACAAATGATGCAAAGGACTCAGCAATCAGCTGAGGCATATCAAATGATCCGAGTGACGCTAGATTGTTAGCATTGCTAGCTGTTGGTTTCCCAATCATAGATTTTGTTGACGGAGTCACTATTGTGTTGGGAAGAAACTCAGATAACTGTGGTTACTTCATATAGCCTGATGTCCTGCCCCTTGTGAGCAATATAGGATATCTCTGTTGAAATGCTCTCAGTTCCGTTACCCTCCCAGGACATGTAATCTAATTCTCAAAACAACATTGGCTAGCAGTTCTATTCGATTGCTGAATAATCCAGGAGTTTACAGCTGACTAAATGAAATGGGAAAATCTCATTGCTGCCGTCACTTCAAAGTCACTGCATTTTTTGTTTACCATCATTTTATGCACTTGGAATGCACTTGGCCACAACAGCTAGTAACTCAAATGACATCTACATTTGATAAATAAATAGAATCCTATAAAAACTACATAAGATCTCGCAGCATTTAAAAAAACGATCGATAAAGATTGAAGATGAAATACGAATTTAATAAATTCTTTCAGTAAAAGTTGACTAAATAGTTTTTTTGCACAGGGAATCCTACGTTGGATTCCCTTATTTTGTTTACCATCATTTTAACGTCTTGCTTTCGGAATGCCCTTGCGCTACAACAGCTGGCACCTTAAAGGTGGAAGATGAAATACGAATTTAATAAATTCTTTCAGTAAAAGTTGACTAACTAGTTTTTTTGCCCTTGGTTACAGACAATCCTACGTTGGATCTGATTTTCGCTGTTTTGAGTTTACGAATGCACCCATAAAAATATAAAAATGATATTCAGCGTCGTTCCGTCTTACATCATATAATGTGCGCCGGAAGTAATGTAAACAATTGCGAGCTAAAATCTCTCTCAATCCACGTTGTGGTTAACCCTAGGTTTTAGCCGCGCCACCCAGTTTCAGTGATACGCCATTCTGGTCGTGCAAAGCGCCTTACTAAAATGTGCTTTAATTCAAGTGGTAAAGAACTTTTTCTAATAAAAATTTTTTATTACTTGCTACATTTTATTATAGTGCTATAGTTCACAGTACATATAAAATAATTTATTCACATTCTTACTTATACGGAAATTTGGGTTACATCGTGTCATAAGAACGAATCAAAGTTGTAAGTCGGAAGGAGACCTGCGTTATGTGAAACAATAACTAATGGAATACATTTAGCCACAGTATACACAATTGAATACGCTTATCGCTTGAACTCTCGGCAATCACAGAAAAAGAAACAAATATATAAATAAAAAACATATCATTAAGCAGCTGTACAGTGTTAAATAGCAGATAGGAATTACAATCTAATTTTAAATTCGCAACAACATGAATTTGTTATGAGAAGCAAATTACAGTAGTTTAGGTTTCATAACACTAAGGTTACATCTGATGTCAGGTCAAAAGGTCACTTGGCTATGAATGAGTTGCTATAAGTCAAATGAAATCGGACTTCCTTGTTTCCTTTATAAGATAACAACAAAACAGCAAGTAGAGGAAGCTGTGATGCCGAAATGTCCCTGTGTATGTTTATGAGCCATTTTTGAGGTCAGCAAATGTACATATGGTTGTTTCGATCAGCGAATGCCTAATTTTAAAACCTGGTCCTTTATAGCGATCTGTGATGTATGCAACCTTTTCTCAAGATATTTACTCAAAAGAAAATGGACCTTTTGCGATATATTCCCAATTAGAAACGGAAATCCTTGAGAGATATCTGGTGTGTATTAGAAACACGGCGCTGCAAGTTTTGACAACTTGCTAATCCTAATCCAACACTGTTCCTATTATTTTTTGGCAATAAAATATTTAAGCGTAATTTTGATTTTTAGCTACAACGTTAAAATCTACTACTAAATCTTAATACATAAATAGAATAGGTGAGTATAAGTCAAGTGATGAAGATGGCAAGTAGATGGCTGCATTACCAAAACTTACCTGTAGACTATTATAGTGACTATAACAAGGAGGAGGAAGAGAACAACGGCAACGCAAATACCGAGAATGACTTCCAAGCTTAGCACCTCTTCTAAAATGAGAAACATCAAGTTTCAGGGTGAGACAAATCACACTTTTATAACTATATAGATGTTACAACTAAAGAACTTCAGTTTACTGATGGGAATTTCACAGTCTATGGAATATAAGCAAGGCAGTTAGCAGCCTGCGCCATGCAAGATAAGTGGAAAATTGAGACTAACGCTTTCTCTAGCAGAATGCCGAATAGCATTATGAAGTTTTGGGTGGTTTCAAACAGAATTTTACAACTGTATATGTGCAATGTTTTTACTTCCTCGCAAGGAATGGGGAGGGTATGCTCACCACACTGGTATTATAAAGTCATGCAAACCATGCTGGCAGCATATAGGTCTGCACACCATGCTGGCAGCATAAAGGTGTGCTCAATATGCCAGTAATGCATCCGAGGAAGGCGATAGAACATTTTTGGAAAGTTTCTCTTCCAGGCAGCTGCAATGACCGTATCCCAACTTGCTGTCAGCCTATCATCCAAAACTTCCTCACATATACATATATTTTTTACTTATGAAAGCCTTCAAAATGCTGATGAAGTAATAGAGTGGATGACACGAAAACAAGCTGATTTTTCAGGGAAAACTGCAATAGCAAAACCCTTAGACATTCCACGATTGTAAATTGTGAAACTGGCCGCACAAGACAAAATGGGAAACACAAAGCCTCTGCACCTTCAGCACGGGTGTGAAAACAAATGCTAAACGATGAGATAAAATGAAATAAAAATGAAAAAAGAATTCAGGCATTTTAGATCAGCAACAACTTGCCTATCAGCTCTTCGACTTGCTGTTTATCTGTAGCATTAGTAGCGGGTGGGACTGATGTGTCATTGAGTACGACTGGGGGAGAAGAGATCATTGTCATTGAGCACACTGCACGAACCCTGCTGGACCTTCCAACTACAATAAAAACTGATATATATATATATATATATATATACATTAAATGTTATGTAATCATACAACTTATTTATTTTTCCACAGTGGACAGCAAACTAAATAAATATAGGCAGTAATCACTGTTTAATATGTTCGGCTCCACATTGCAAGGCGGAACCGAACAATATGCGTGTTGACTAAGTTTTAATCAACATGCCCAGTGCATCCTCGGGTTACGATGACCTTGTTATACAATTTTTTCGATTTACATCTTCGAAATATCGAAGATGTAAATCGAAAAATGCTTCACATCTTCGAGTAGATGTGAAGCACGATGTTTTTTCGCGCTTGCCATACGAAATATTTTTCGCCATACGATATCAACAAAAATTTGAAATGAAAATTTGGCAGTCGGTAGGCTGAATACGTCGGAATAATGAATATGCTGATATGTTATTTGCCGTAACCTCTCACACATCGCATGAAAAAGATACGGTGCTTAATCTCTCTCAGTTCAGAGTTATTGGTTATTGGTTATAGTGAAAACAAAATCAGAAACAGATAGATGATAGAATTTTAGCCGATGACAAAGTTAAAGTTTAGCAAAATAATCCAAAATACACACTAAAGCTTAGTAATAAATATGTGTTTATTAAGTTAAATTCATTTAAGTTAAATCCAACGCTTATGTTATACGTCTGTTTTGAAGATAAGGGCTCCCTATGGTACGTACTGCACATAGTACCATGCAATGTTACATTTTCTTGCAGATCGTATCGAATAAATACACTCTAGTTATTGTAGGTAAATGTAGTTACTAAGGTTAACATATTATTTTGTTGCTGACTTTTATTATGTACTGTACGTATATAAAAATTGGATGCTTTTTACCGGAGGGTGTTTGGATTAGATAATTACGGTACTACGAGTTTCTATACCACTTTATATGACATTTTCGCCTTATGATGCCAACACCGAAACGAATTAAAGTCAAATAGCAATTAGTTTAATGAAAACTAAAAACTGCAATGTTTTGAAAAACCTTGGATGTCATATGACAAAATTGCTTCAAAGGTCAGGAAAAATATTTGCTCAAATTTTGTCTTGCGTTAAAAACATTAAAGTTGAGATAAACTCAAACTGAAGTCTGACTACACTCCAAAATAATAAAGAATTATTAAATTTGAAATGAAATAGTAAATTTTAAACTAAAATTCTTGTCACGCATTTAAGATCTGATCGCCTGCAGAGTCTAGGAAGGACAACAAACTGTACGGCTGGTCGTCTTCTCTTTCACTAGCTGACAGACTTAGAATGGCAAATAGTTTGACAAGGGAGAGTTGGAGAAGCTATTTGCTACTCTTGACTGGAGGCATGGATACTTTAATCTCTATCATGATAGCTCAGAGACTGCCTACCTGCTCGGAATTGGAGGAGAAATTTGGCAGGTTTTTGTGGGTCAGGGAGAAAGGTGATGTTAACATTGGAATAATAGGAAGTTGTCAGTCCATTAATACACCGTTTAGCCATAGAGTTGGCGCACATATATTGAGTGACTCCGGAAGGTTCTGTTACTTTTACCTGTGGAAGGATTCTATGATGGTTATGATTTCTAATAACAATAAATATATAATATAAAGATAAGATAAATATAAGATAAAGAATAACAATTAAAGATAATATATAATACAATATAATTGATGACAAACCCTTCCCTGACTCCTATAGGCACACACATTTTGAAGCTACAGTAAACAACACACGGCATTTGCAGGGTTACAAAGAACTGAGATTTTTTTTGGAAGAGTTAAAGTATTTTCAATTTAAATCAGTTTTGTTTTATCTTTTAAACAAATACTCTTTGGCTCATTTCTGCTCATGCTAATTGTTCATGCATTGCATCTAGAAATGATGATGAGGCCAGTTTTTTAATATATCCGCATAGAAATTTCGAAGATGCATGTAAATGATATGTATCTGAACAAGCGTGTCTATGTCAAGGGAGATAAAACCATATATGCCATGATATGCATTATTCGTTATTTTATCCAATCCTTTAACCTAATAATGAAAACTTCAAACACAAACAAGAAACTTACATTTGGACAAACATACCTCTTCTTCAAATTGTCTATCGATATAAACTAGGCAATTAATGTTTCAATTCAAAGGAGATAAACCCTAGTGGACGAGCAGCCATGTTGTTATCCCTATATGCCCTAAGTATTATGTTTAGATAATTATACCATTTCTTTGAATTTTGTGTCTATGAAACTATAATTAATTTTTGAGTTCAAGGGAGATAAATCCTAGAGGGTGAATAGCCATATTGCTACCCTTTATTTTTTTCCTGGAATCAAAAAGACAATAAACTTCAACTTGAATTTGTAAATTTATGAAAAAATTTATGTGAATTTATGTAATAATTATAATAATGACTGCATAATTTTGAACTAATTGATGTTATTTTCCGTAACACAAATAATATGAGAGATAACAATAAGCAATCATTTTAGCTAGTCTATAGCTACTCAATGGTGTCTTGACCAAGGTGGCCGTTTGTTAACTACACGCGTCTCCGCGCTCATAGGGGGAGTGCAGCCCTGTAATATGGCAAGCACAGACAACTCTCATATGTTCGCACTAAACAGAGTGCTTACAGAGAAAAAATTGAGTACTGTACATAAAATAGCTTACATAGTCTTGCACATATACTCCTAGGCTATGATATGTTACAATGTGCGTATACAATATACATGAGAGAGTATATTATGGTTATACCTGCAATAGGGTAGGTACAGTATAATATTAATAACAATAACAACCAAAATGGAAATTACGGTACAACGCTCTGGAATAAAACTGACAGGCACGCATCGTCTCTCCGTGAGAGCCACCTATCGATTGAAGTTGTAGTTTTTTAGACAAAAATGACCGCATCGGACAATTAGAAGTCTGGGAAAGTGAGATCCGAAGTAAGTCGACTATAAATCGTGTGAACTGAAAGCTGACGCGAGGGCTGTTAATTGAAAGGGCACACCACTGAAGTCTTGTTAGACTGGAGGTATTATCAAAGAGAAAATAATTGTGTTTATTTCTTTGCAATGTTGCTGGTTAATGTTAAAGTTTGACTTCAAGATGACCCAAATGCATTTCAAAAAAAGCCAAACAACTTAATTAGTGATATTTGATAAGGAACTACAATGATGACACTGTACAGACCGGAGAGTGGTGCCTTCATTGAGGTCAAGCTAAATTTTTTAAGCGTGACCTCTGTCAGTACACTTTTCATCTTGATCCAGTTAAAGCCTAAATATATAACACAAAGTACTTGTTTGAAGTACTTTTAATGTCCTAGAGAAGTACATGAGACAAAATATATATCAGGAAATGGAATACACTATCAACTTTCATTTATACCTAAGGGTACCTCTACAGTCTTAGAGTTATCTTCCACTGACTGACACAGCAAATACCCTAAGACACTTATATTTCGCTAGTATTTAGTTTCGTGAGTAGCATACAGAGTAAAATTTTGCTGCAACTTAATTTCGCAGCTTTGATGAGGGCGAAAATATAGTGATGTGAAAATAAATGCAGTGGAACAAACATAATTAGATTCCTCAGGTTCGGTTCACCGGTAAGAAAAAAAAATTTCAATTTGGGACTAGTTTGTAATTGTGAACCGAAGGTAGAATTGTGTGGGCAAGATCGATAATGCAATTTGATCGCTTGCTGCCATTTGCTTCTTGGACTATCCATGAACAAAGCCATTTAATTCCGCATTTTCGCTCATTCGTTATGATAGTTTAGTTTCGCTCATGAAATCTTTGCGAGAGGATGACTCCGCGAAAACGCGAAAGTTAGATGAGGCAAAGACATAAGTGTCCTAGGGTAGGCCTACTCCATAGATGTGACAGTTTAGCATACACCGAACGCCTTTAACAAACAGGTTTTGGAAGCATTTATATCTGGAAACTTTTATCGAAGCCTCAAAAACAAAAATATTTATAAAGAGCCCGAGCTAGTGCTGGGCACAGGTAATAAAACTCGTTGGACTCGCGGGTTTATCTTCTCTCGAGCCTCGGTAATAGAAATTTTGAGTATTTCGATCTTGCGGGTTCGGCTTTTGACTTGCGAGTTCTGGTTTTGACTTGCGAGTTCGGGTTTTGACTTGCGAGTTCGGGTTTTGACTTGCCAGCTCGGGTTTTGTTACACGGATCCGTTGAAGAGAGTGGACCAAAACTCGGTCTATTGCTCCTTGCGCTCTAAACACTGTTTAACAACTCACCAGTGTACCCTTTGAACACTGGCAACAAACTTCTCAATCAACTGATGAAATGCCTGCCTCATCACTTTAGAACTTCTATATTACTGTTTTATGGAAAAAAGGCAAAAAATATGAATTTGTTTTAAGATGTTACAGAGTTAATCTGCTACATACCAAGTTGACTGGTTTCAAAATCCTCTTCGTAAGTTAAAAACCATTGTATGTTAAATCAAATATTCCTATGAGAATGCACTGTAATTCATTTAATTCGTCCCACATTTAAAAAAACAAAGATAACTTCTTCATAAATGTGTTTAGTAATCCTATATAGCTTTAAAAAAAAATTTACTTCCAAGAGTATTTACTTCCAGTGACGAGACTGCAATACTTTCAGAATATTCTCTGGTTAATGTTGGAAATTACATGGGGTATCAAGTTAGAGATTTTCTGAAATTTTAGGTTTTAAGGTTAAAGAATTCAAACGTAAGTAGAAGTTAAAACTATAAAGGTCGTTGGTTGATCTTTCTTAGCAACTAATCGACGACACAAAGAGAGATAACGTTTCCACCAACCTGCTTGGAGCTGGTCATATCCAGCAACAAAAGCTCCAACGAAATACCGTCAGAGAGAGATCTGATCTGGCAGTTACAGACAGAGCCCTCTGGTATAGCCTGAACTCCAGTTGATGGGTAGCCAGGAGTAGCGAGGTAACCCTCAAACGGCGAGACTGTCCTTATCGTGTTGTGACATATACTCAACATGCTTTGCTCTAAATAAGAAAAAATTCCCAACTTTTAAAAATTATGTTTTTCCTTAGTAGTTTTAAAATGTTGACTCGGGGGCGCTACCTACGATATTGCAATGATAGTCAATGCTCTCATATAGGTGTGTCTATATGTATAAATATATCGAATCTCTCATATAGGCATGTACCTCTTACTAGTATGTCTAGGATTTCATGCGCACAGCATGATCATGAATACTGTATAAATTTTAGCACAATTTTTATGAGTCACTATCTATGACGCAAATTTAATCCACAAGCGGCTGACAGATTAGAAAAATTGGTACAGAATAATTACAGATCAATAAAAATAATTACAATAAAGTTTGAAATATTGATAATATCAAGCGAATATTATTCATGAAAGAATGCCAGCGCAAAAAGATCAAGCCAATATTTGCCAAAAGTGGTCCACAGCATTGCAAAGCTAGAAACATGAATAATAAATCTTTTTAAAAAACACGATGACAGGTGCAATACATCATTTTAAGAATGCACATGTATGTTTGAAGCTTGTCATCAAACCTATGGCAAGCTTTTGACAGCGTGTACCACTCCGCTGTGATACAATCTTACAAAAGGGGCAACAGCTAATACTTGGGGCCAAAGTAATTTTGATTGTTTGTAGAGCAATTCAACCTGAAACATAACCACACAGCGTATTCATATAACAATAATCATATATTGTTTCAATTCGACCCCTCGCCAGACGCATAATGGACGCATAATGGACACCAAGCATCGCTATTGTTTTGCAATGACAAGCCTTCCTACACGCATTCAACCATGAAACTTCCTCTGATCACAAGTTCCATACGAAACTGTAATTTTGAGAATTATTTCACTATGTCGCTGTGCAGCTGCGGGTAGTGAACAAAGGGCTATTGTAGATAAGGTACACCAATGGAAGTGATTCATAAACTAGAGGCTGAGGTCATTTCAGCCTTGTTTATCATATTCTCACAATTGTTACTATGGTATTGCTTGAGAGATGAGATTTTTCAACACCAGCTACCAAGCAATCTGAGCTGTTTCAGAACGAGCCGAATATGCCTAAGTACCCCTTTTCAAACGAATTATCTCAGTCTATATTTGGTTTAAACGGATAGATACATAATGAAAATGTCAGAAATCTGATAATTGAAGAATTCTAGTGATATGCAGTGTAATATGATCACCTGAACGTTTGCGGCGTGGGAAAACCAAATGAAATTATAGCTAGTCACTTGCAGCTGAAATGGTTGATTTTGTATTTGCTAGCTAATGCATAACTCCATTGATAGCAGTTTATTGAAGTTTACGCAAAAAAAAACGTTTTAGATGAAGTCTACAGACTAGACAATTGTAGCACAGGACCAATTGTGATTGAATGCTTTTCATAATGCCACTGAAGGCCCTTGTGTGAGTCAAACCACTAGTCTGCTGATCTCATATCCACCCCCTAACCGCCACTGCTCCGTAAGGTTTAGAAGTGAGCCACCACACCAGCTATGTGTCTAGCTTGGGCTGTGTTTTTACATAAATAGCTGCGAGGCTTCAAATCAATGTCAAACCTTGAACCTTTCTAATAGATGTTTCGTCTTGATCCAATTAAAATCAGTGTCACACAGAGTTCTTATTTAGAAATGTGGAATATTAGGCCTAATTAATATTTTAAATATTCAATTTTGTAAACAACTTGTCTGAAGAGTAAGATACCAGAATGACAAATGACATTGGGGTCAGAGATCACTTCATGAATGTCTCTATGAATTCACAACAGCTCTTTGTAAAACTCTTGTTATTTTCTTAACAAATGTAGTTCTAGGGCCCTGGTCGATGGAACTCAGTGAATCCTCGCAACAAACTGAGTCATAACGATCGATTTGTTAAGTTAAGATTTTGCGGCAATTGAACAATTTTATGCTTTATAAACTCGTTAGGAGAAAAAGTGATATGATTGAAAACTATAGTTCCCTCTCTATTGGATGAGGTAGATCTATGTTATTGGTCAATTGTTAGTTGGAAAGCTTCCAGCCTCAGACATATAAACAACAGCCCAAGAAATTAAGGATCAGCGTGTCTGCCCAAACAAAACTAATTATTTATTATTGAAGATCTGTCCTCGTATAAACTGGCATAAGTTTAAAATCAATCCTAAACCTTGAACCCTATTAATAAATGTTTCATATTGATCCAATTAAAGTTAGTGTCATGCGAAGTTCTTGTTTAGAAATATAAAATAATTTCTAGAATATTCAAATTAGTAAACAACTCAGCTCAAAGGCAAGATACCATAACACCAAATGATACTGAGGCCGTAGATCACTTGATGAAATACTTGTCTGAGAAGACGCTACGACACAGATTTGGTTGACAGCGGATCAAAATAAGTCAGTACAAAAAGGTCAGTCGATGCATTATTGACTCTCAGTCTGAGGTTTGCCAAAGAACTACGATTTGATCGACATATCACTGCCATTTGATCAACAATCATATCACCCTAGTTTTTTTGAGGAACCTCTTACCGATACCGTATGGAAAACACAAAACTATGCACAAACTCTTCAATGGTATAATAAAATCTGTGTCCAGCCATCTGAAGCTAGAAGATAGTTGAGAAAAAAGATTGTCTCATGCAGGATTCGAACTCTGAACTTCCAGAATGGTAGACCAATGCTCTAACAACTGGGTTAGTCAACTGCTCACTCGCTTCCCCAAATAAAGAAGCATTATTAGCAAATTAAATTTTTTTCAAGGGATTGTCTGAGATTAACAGCACATCCTTGACATTAAAACAGTCATAATCCCTGGCTGTGCTTCGTATAGCATACCAAACAACTGCGACTGCTTTGTCACAATAACCCCTGCTCATGAGAAACCAGCGATAGCTTGTAAAAAGTTAATAAACCCACCTGGCTTCTGAGCATTTAAGCACTTTTTTCTTTTCGCAATGCCAAAAGGTTCATGGCTTCTTGCTGCAAGGGCTGAACTCCCAGAAGATATGCCCGCAGACTAGTACTTGCGCCACCGAAAACTCAGTTCAGAGTTCATCTAGTACTTTTGAGAGTTGCACTGGTTTAACAATATGACAGTTTAAGTTTAAAGGTTTTACCACTAATTATTTTTAATGTTTTGGCCCTTTCACCCCAGATTATATATAGAGACCAGGACAAACATCAACTTCGATGGAGTTTGTGAGTCATGTTCAGTTTTTGCTGCCAATTACCAAATGTTTTTATAAATCATCTCACATATATATAGAGCATGTCAAAAGATGCCGTAATGATTGAAAACCAAGACATGATTTGGTGAATAGTTTTGGTCATCCACTGTTCGTCATGCAATTGGCAGGATGCCAAGAATGATGTATTGTCTATGAGTCAGCTGCTGAGCAACTTTGGAATTGGCTCACATAAACAATGTGTGCTTATGTACATGAAACAACAACGTGCATTCTGCACCAAGAGGCGCTCTGCTGCAATGACAGCCCTGAAAGTTTGAACCATAATGGAGATAAGAAAATTACAAAATTTACGGTTTGAAAGGGTGATTCAGCAATGAGTTTAGAAACAGGCGCCAAGCGACGAATTTCATGGTCTATGGTTTTATGACTTGTGCAGGCGCTGGTGCCAGGGCTATTACTATGTAGTAGAGAAACTAATGCTACGTTATATGACTTCACTCGTTGGGATGCGTAAGTGAAGGCTTCAATTCTTTGTCATAGCGAAGTTTTGATAAAAATCTCTCGCGGTTTCAAATATTATATTGAGTCATAAAATCTGATTGACCGATCTTAGATGAACATGGAATTATTTTCAAGAGAAACACAGCTTTGTAAAGTTTTTTCTGTTTGCAGATTTGCGGCAGCAATTTTGAAAAGCCACGGGTTTAAACAAAATTAAATAAAATCTTGCAACTTCAAGACTTCACCGAAGGCTACTGGTAGATGTTTTACTTTGAATCTTCTGAGCTTGTCGGTGTTTTGTACTTAATTTAAAATCATTCTTAACCCTATTCTTTTTAATTGAATTTTAGTGAAATATTTTGTATATTTAAAATGAGCTAAATTTATTTGTTTTAGTATCTATCTTCAGTATATGAAATTGCTAATTTTTAACAACTTTAATTTGCATTTTAAAGTTATATACTTTATAACCATAGGGTAAGAAAAAGAAACCATCTCGGTATTCAGAATAAAAGGCACAAGTTTGATTATAATAGCTTGTGATCTCATGAAATGAAAAGGTGGTCACTCACGAGATATACAGCTGTAGTGAACAGTCATGTACTCTGAGTCTACGTTGCCAACACTTGCGCATGGGATCTGAGTCGAGTCTTTCAAGACGATATTGGAACAGGATTGCCGACCTGAGCATTCATCCACGACCCTCACATAGTCGGTATGATCTGAACTGTAACATATAAATATATATTGCAGTTCTTGCTGGCTCCATAGACTACGGATCTGAACACAGAGTGACAAATTGGTAATGAGGTTATTTTATGTTGAGAAAAACCTGATCATACCATGGCAAAATCGTGATTAATTACATCATTTTGCATCCCAATCAGGCCAAGAATGTGCAGCTCGACAAAAATGTGAGCTATAGCCTGCAAAGAGTTTCCGTAAAAAGAAAATCTATTAAAGTTCTAAAAAAAACTGTAAAAATTTACACCCTTAATCCAATGAAATGCATTTCCAAAAAGAACGCTCAGCGTATTCCACTCTCGGAAAATGTTCGTCAAATGTTTGTAACCAGAAGTTTTGTAGTACTTTTCCTTTTGCTTTGCGCTCATAGGCTTAAACTTAGTATGTGGAGGTAGTTGTGAGACAATTGCAACTGACGTCTAGCAATTTGCAACACCCAACTTTCACATGGTTTTATTATATAGGCCTATTATATTGTATAAATTTTATATTATATATTCACATGTACAAATCTCACTTTGTAATCGCGTTTGTTTGTGACTCGACGTAAACGCTATGCGTTTCCACACTTTCCTAGCTGCCTTTATCCAAACCTAAATCGCATATGCTCCACACCTTTCACCAGGTCAGTAAAAATATTTGGTTTCCAAATTCTGTCTGGTTCCTAAGAACCAGTATTTTAAACACCCACCTGCTGACTATCTGATTGAAAATGAAGGAAAACCTGTGCATCGCTGGACATACCGCAAGTAAAAAATACATCATTGACAAAAAATTAGCACTCGACCTAACCAGTTCATTGTTTGGAAACATCACGGGGTGATGGCTACACGTAGCATTTCAAATTGTAAATGAATAAACCTCAGCAAACAATGGGTCATTCGAATGAAACAAACCATGAAAGACAATTCGTGATAGGTCGCTAGCGGTTAGTGTAGTCAATGTCACAACAGGTTTACTGTTTGTTCGTGAAATGGTGGCAGATAATATGAGACTTGTTTGATCTAGTAAAAGCTTGTGGTTAGCTGTAGTACTTCGAGGAACTGATTAGGAAGCTAACCTGAGCGTGTAGGAGCAATGAGGCTGATCCTTCTCAAGAACTACTCGGTTGATCACGATCGTCTGGTTGTATCGACACTCCAAACGTAATGCAGAGTTAATCATGGCTCTTCTAGATACAGCTACGAAGAGAAATGGAATTGTATGTTTTATAAGAAATGCAGCAGTGATACATAGAGTAGATACGTTGAGCCAGGTTTTTTTTATACAGTGGTGTTGAACAAAGGGAGAGAGTTGCCTTGAGTTGCCCTAGCAAATGGTTGTTTGTGTGTACAGTAAATGCTCCTATAACATAAATCCCAGATAACGTAAAAAATTATGCAAAGTTTTTGCTACGTAAAAAACTTCATATAACAGAAAAAGTGTCAAGGGGCAACTTCTCAAATTCGATATGAATGGTATCATATCTAGCCACGCTTGTGAGAAAAAAAACGACGTACGTATAGCGTTGTATCTATATTATTGTATATTTATATCTATGTTATTATATATGCAACTTCCATGACATTTTAGTTTGTTGTGATAAATCGTCAGATGTGTCCACAAAACAGAGACTAGGTAACTGTGCAATTGTTAATGAATACTTAGAGGCGATCGATTGGTGCATTTGTTACAGTGCCGGTCTTCCAATCTGAATGTCACGAGTCGAAAGTATTGCTAAAAGCTTTTTTAGCCTTAACTTGACCCCTGGATGCAATATATATTAAGCTGGTTACTTAACATACTCATAAAACTACTCCTAGTGAACTTTAAATACAATTATTATGGAGCAATTCTTGGTGAAGTTCCAACAAAGCAGGGTTTCTACAAAATGTAGCTATTACACTACAGAATTATTTGGCTGGTGCTTTGATGGAATTAATTAACTGACATCTGCCTAGTTTATGCCATTAAAACTAAGATTGTTTCCTACAGCTTCAAACCAAAGGAATTTGTAATCAGCACAAAATACTTCATGCAAATTATTAAGTTTGTGAATACTAACAGTAGGTACTATATTAATACTAATAACTAATTACAGAGGTACTATGACACTTTTTTAAGCAAAAGAAAATTTGTGAGTTATCTGAATAGCCTATTTTTGAGGTATTTTCGAGAGAAATAAGTCTATCAACAGTATCGTTATCAGGGATATCTGACACCCACAGTTGAAGGATTTGGTTAGCTTGTGCTGCCAAAACTCCTTTTGTCTGCTAAGTAGATGTTATCATCTACTTATTTGAAATACAAATATAATCTAACATTCTGTGACAAACCTCAAGTCTAAAAATTTCGAGTGCTTTTTTTGGAGAAAATAATAACTTAAAATCTTAGTTTAAAAATTTTGGACGAATTTGGTAACTTTTGTAAATGCAATTAACGTTTGCCTAAAGCTGCTAGCATGATCCATTATAACTGTTTCCATTTGCATGAACAATATAAGTGAGCGGCTATAATGTATATGAGGTTGGTAAGTTGGGATTTTAAATAAAACTATTGATGAAAAGTCTGTGACAGAAAGGTCTTCACTTTCTCGGAATTCTTAAAATGTCTCATAGAGTCAGTTGATTAGCATATAAGCTTTTCCAAGGTTTCATAATACCACCAAAAGACTACTTTTGTTAGCCATGTTAATGCAGACAAGAAGCCAAACACAAAAAATCATATTATATAGCCTATACCTTCATCGGGTAGTACTTTACCATTTTTACAGAAAAAACGTCGCGCATATTGTGCCACAAAAAGGAAAGATGTTACTATGTGGTGTCATAAACGCAGAAACATATTGATGGCATGACGAACAGAACCAAAATATTGCTAAATAATTTTTCAAAGTGTAGGCCTATAGAGAAGGATACATCCTTATGGTCTGTATATATAGTTAATATGGAAACATCCCTCTTTATGTTTTGATCAATATATCAGCTATTTATCATACGAGAAAACCATGAGATGGTCTGTGGTGAGCGCCGTGAGATCTACTAATACAAACATCTTTGGAAGAGATTAAGTTAAGTCATAATCCATCATGATTCGATAGAAAAACAATTGAAATTCTGGTCAACTGATAGGTGAAGGAATTCCGTTTGCATGAGCTGTGGCAGTTTCTGTCTTGTTCCACACCATTTACAAAGTTATTACCTAGAAGAAAGCAGCCATCTATCTACCAGTTGTACAAGTTCCAAAAGAAGTTATCTTGGTAAGGTGACAAGCAGCATTTTCCGCTCGATGAGCGACAAGATTTTAGGGGAAAAGAAGGAATCAAGGCGGTTGTATAACCTAGCAATAGAGCAGTATTATTCTAACAGATTAGCAATGGCGCCTCTGTAAGCTTGACGCGAGTGGGTGCATTTTGTGGGTCAGTAAACAATGCCCTCTTCATTAATGCCAAAAAATAACAAAACAGCATTCATTCAGTCACGGCAATTAATTACAGAAGTGAGGACGGAAGACAATGAGATTTATAGGCAATTATGACCTTATTTCATCTTGCAAATACGCATAGATTGAGGATTTATGTATAAATAAACAATCTAGTTACAGGCCAATCATTACATACAAAGTTAACAAGGTTGCGGCTAGTAGCCAGTACTAACATAATTGAGATAATAGCCATGCTATTTGGATGCATGAAATCTAATTAGGCTCCCATTCATAAGAACTTCATCGGTAGTCTGGACTGCGTAGAATCTGTAATTTATACTCCTAACTCCTGATAGTTATGAATTATCGTAGAAAAGGAAGTTATTAGCGGCACACCATAAAAACAAACTTTAGATCTCCAGTTACAACTCTTCCCTCGAGTCTGGACACTGCTGGACACACTTGAGTCTGGACACTGCTTTAACAAAGTCACTCTCCTAGCTGACACGCTGACTCACAGATTACAAACTGATGACCCCTCACATTTCCAGAACCAATTTCAACAGCATGTTGCAATCCTTGTTCTGACGAACATGAATACTTTCTCTAATATAATTATTACATTGTGTTCAACTTTACTTCACCATCAAAGTTTCCAAACATGAAATAGACGTAGATTGTTGTTGGTGTTTACACAAGAACATGTATTAGGACAAGCTTCTTGTCAGTTTTAAGTACTATAATTTCAACAGACTCGCTTATTAATGGAGATGTGGAAAAGTTTGTTTCTACACAAACTCATAATTGCTAGAGTTTGCAAAATATGCTTTTACGGTTCATTTTAAAATCACACTTATTGGTATTTCCAGTCACGACAGAACAACATTTGAATAGCCTCAAAACTAAAGTTTGGTTGCTCCGCAAGTTTCTACTTACTTTACAAGAAACCTTACAACTTATCAGCTGATCACCAATGTGTGAATCTTGCCAGCCTTCATTGCCAGCCTGCCTAGCAAAATCATTTACAGACTTTTGTATCCAAATTTTAGATTGTAATAAAAGTACATGTATGTTGAACAGTTCTATATTTTTATTATATTTTATAATAAAAATACAAAGAAACAAAATTTGAAAACAAATAATGAACACACAAAATAAGTGATTAGGAAGCATACCTAACAGCACCCAGAGTCGCAGGTACAAAGCACCATCTGACAACTTAACTAACTTTGATTACCAGGTAGAAGGCTGGCTAAATCTATGCCGAATCACTCGACTCATGTTGTTAACTTCATGTGTGATTGTCGCTGAATTATATTCAAAACCATAACTGTTTGATGAGCATAAATTTCAACGATTTATAAACTAGTATGTGGCTTACTAAGTTCCTATTAGGTTATTAGTTGTATTCTGTGAAGCAATAATATTATCGAATATAAAACATACATGTATACATTTTTTCGTGAACAATACAATGCACGATCATTTTAGTTGGCCAACTAAACTGTGATTGTATTGTCCAGACACGAGTTGAGAATATTCTAAAGAGTTGCAAAAGATACCTTTTAATCTATTGGTTTTTTAAGGATTAATTTCTGTTCAGATAAAATCAATTACAACTTTTTCAGCATTATTAGCAAACAGTTTTGGGCAAAACAAGCTTTTCAAGTGGTTCATACCACTTTTGCATATTTTAACAATATTAAAAGTTTAAAAAAGTTAATTGACATTAACGACTGCTTCATAAATAGAAACCATAGTATTTTGTAGCAGAGTCTGATAAAGTTATTATATTTATAGCATGCCAGAGCATATTAATAAGAATAAATACCTAAAGAAATTACATTGAGTATTTTATTAAAAAACTGCACTATATAATACTAAATAAGAAATTAAATATAAAACCTACATTATATATAGAAAAAAAATTATTAAATTTAAAACAAACTAAGCTTATTTATTCACTAGATTTTACTCAGACAATTTGTATGTTGCCGTTTTTATGTCTAGATTCGAGTGTCTTCAGTGTTTATGCTTTTTGATGAGTAATGAATGTTACAATGCAAACAAACTTTGAGATAATAAATAATACAATAATAATAGACGATAAACCACAGAAAAAAAAACAAACCGGCATCTTATCTGCATACAATAGTTGGCAAAGTGACAAATAGCTGGTAAAACAAAGCAGGACTTGGATAGACTTTCCTACCTATCATGTTATCACTTTTCGCTAACAAAACTGCCTCAGATTAAGAAGTATGTTTTGTTTGTTCATTACATACTTGCAAGCAACAGCAAAAATAAACCTGTACTAAAAACTTTTTATGAGAAAGACAATACTTCACCGCTTATCAATGAGTTTAACCAAAAGACCTTATCAAGCATCTTCAGGTTCACACTACAGGTATTTGCTAAACCGTAATTTCTTACGAGACTCGAGCTTTTTTGAAACTTACTAGATCAAAAGAAAACTCAATTTGTTTTGGTATATAACTCAATATATCCTATAAAACTCTGTATATTATTATGGACACAGTGTATCCTCAAAAACCTAGTACACCCTAATGAGATTCAGTGTATATTTATTGGACTTAATATATCCTCATGACATGAAGTAAACCCTTATGAAGCTAACTAGTTGAAAACTACTTCTAAATCAGATTTCAAAAGAGTTAAGCACTTATCAAAGCTACCAGGTGTTTTAGAACAAGAAAAACAACATTGAGTTGTTTACACTTTGAAACAGATGATCTCATATCACTTGGACTCCAAACAAAATTCCTCAAAACAATTGCAGCACCAGTACTTACACTTCACTTCAAAGACCTCAATGTACTTTTTATTGGTTGTGCGGTGAGGGATTAAAAATGGAGCGTGAGTCACATAGATGTCTAAAGGTCAAAGACTGAATAAAAAATCAATTTTTACAGGCAAAATTTAGCAAATTTATATCGCTCAGCTCTGATATGGAAAGCGAGGATGTATGGTTTTCACACTTTACAATGACTCTAAATTGAACGACCTTGGACAATGCTCTTGTTTGCACAGCTCATGAATGTAATCAGCGAGTTAACTAAAGTCTAATTAAAATTCTAAAAAGCCTTTACAATGCTGTTATACGGAGTCAGTGTAGAGTTTCCACTAACAACTAGGCTACGGACTACCAAATTAACTCTAGTCAGCTCATTGTTAGAGATCAGCAGTAAATGATGATTAAATGCTGACAGCCTTGCAGGGACTCTCTAGGCATTGTCCTTGTTGTTATAGTAGTAGAGAGCTAAGAAGAGCCCATGGGTAATAGCCTAATGCATTTTATGCTGAGTGACTCCTCTCCAAGCTCTAAACTAGAACGCTATATGCATTTATTATTCTTTGTACGAATAGATGCATGATTATGAATGTATAATTATGTTTCCTCTCTCATTCATTTGGCTGTGAGGTGACCCACTCATAGACAGGAAGTAGAAATTCCGGAGATAATTCAGGGTAGATCTCTACAGCCATTTCTGCAGAACAGCAGAGCACACACTTGCAGTTTCACGAAATAGAGTAGCTAATGGAAAAATTCAATGGTAGGTTTCGCTTGCTTAAAAATAAGCGAATCGCTGGCTATAAAATAAAAACCTCACATATGTACAACGGCGAATGATTGGCAACGCGTACCAGACCAATATTAAGAATTTTTTTTAGAAACTGTAGTCCCTTTCATCGTACGATAATAGATTAATGTTCATTGAAGAGAGTACAAACATATCGGCGGACATAGGCCTACTGGCTGTCATTCTTATATTTGTATATAGACTTAAGTGCGAAAAATGCGGGTGTAAAAATATCTATAGACCTACTAATTGCACTTCACTTACAGACAAAAAGTTACAAAGCCAACACTATATATATATATATCTATATATATATATATATCTATATATATATATATATATATATATATATATATATATATGCATACATATTTACTCATGCTACAGACAGTACTGTTTCCGCTATTGAAGCCTCATCAGTGCAGCTCAGAGCTTAGACAAGGGACACAAATCCCCTTATTCATGAGAGTTGACTTCCTGCCACAAACAACTAAGTTGCCTCGCAGACTTTTTTACATATATACATATATATAATTATGTTTCCATATTTCATATTTTTATATATTTTTCCATGTTTCATATATATATACATATATATATATATATATATATATATATACACAGTCAAACATGGATAACTCGCCCACGGATAGCTCGAACACATGGTTAACTCGAACGGTTTCTTTGGTCCGTTCCCACGTAATGATAAATTGCTTTAGATAACTCGACCTCAACTCTGTTAACTCGAACAGTTTTTTGCCCAACGGCTACCGAGACGGTTGTTATCGCTTTAGAATATCACTTTATTCAAAGCCATAGAGGTAAACCTCAACTTTTCGTAAATCATAGGCGTCGTTATTACCACCGTCGGCAAAATATTTTTGTCAACAACTTTTCTAAAGGTTTGGTGAATTTGGATTTTTACCAAACATCTGCTTAGCGATCGCCTTTCGCAAGCATGGAAAAATGAGGTGACCTTCGCATAAACTTCAAGTAAAATCGGCAAAATTGATCTCGGTTAAAACGGTAAAAAAAAAGATGTCTTTTCTTCTGAGCATTTCAACAACGATCAAGTTTTGCCAATTTTATCTAAAAAACGTCCTGGCAATAACATCACCTCAAACAACAAAACCATCTCAAGTGATAGAAAAATCTCCTATACTTTTTGATAAAAAATTTTTAAACTTTACATTAGAAGCATTTAATTTGAAACAAGCCATTTATGCTTTTGATTTCTATTATAGTTTGTATATGTGCATGTATCTACTAATAAATAAATAAATACATGGACTTGTGACAGTGCTCTGATAACTTGAACGCTCTGATAACTCGAACACTTTCACTCAGTCCCTTGAAGTTCGAGTTATCCATGTTTGATTGTATATGTAAAAAGTATGTTCTAGTGTATTCTTAAGCTAGTGTTAGGGCGCTTTAGCAAAAATAGCTCTAAAGCATCAGTAGCCTATACTAATAGTTCAATAAGGATTCGGAAGTAAAAACCCAATAGGTTTAATGGCATAATAACAAACTAATGCAAAGTTTTGTTGTTATGGCAATTATCATGCATTAAACGGAATCTTAAAGCTCAAACACATAAGTTTCCTGTAGATATAGCTCAGCATGATTAATTTTTTTGAATCCTCACTAATAAAGCTATAGCTAACAAAACTGAATTTCCTTTTCAGCGGATCTTGTCAGTCTAAGTGGCTATTAGGGAAAATTACACATTATGCTATAAAGTCTACAAAAAAGCTTGTTATATACAACAGTTATCAAACATCTCCTAACTGTTACCTCTAACACAAAATGAAAGCTGATACTTTTCACTCTTAGCACTGGAGTTGTTTACAGAAAATAAAGGAATATTTGAGTTTTATTGCGGTGCAGAACCTATCAAAACAGACAGCACTTCTAAAATGATCAATTGTAACATTGATACTTATATAGCAGATCATTAGAGAAGGAAAACTTTACGTGAAGGTAATAACTACGCCTACAAATAACAAAAAGATTTCCTTACCTTGACTTGTCCGCACAACCGTTAATACTAATCCAATATACAACGAAAAGTTCCTTAGAAGCATCATTTAAAATCTTGAATCGTTTACAATGATTAATTACCGTGATTAACGAGCAAAGAAGTGTGCAGAAAACGTATGAATCAGTATTGTATGTAACTAAACACATAAACGACAAAATATATACTGAGCCACCCAAAAACAACCCGACAGCAAGCAAAAATCTAATTCGAATAGCTGGCCTAGCATTGAGAAAGCTCAGCAAACCTCTCGAGTTTTCCAACTGCACGTGGAACTTTGGCGGGTTAAAAGAAAATTGTTGTGTTCGATTGGCTGAAGGACAGAGTGCCAAAGTCTTATTGGATAGGGTTCATTCAAACCCTATCTAATAGTCTCTATCACGGACTACTAAATAGACTAAGCGTCTTAGTCGCCTCAACTGATTGCGAGAGAGTTTGTGTGAAACAGACTATAACTGCATTTCCGTTCAGGGAATTTAATTTCTAATTTGTCCGTAAATACGAGATAGGACGCTCAGTTAGCAACACAAAGAGAAATTAGTTTAATGATAAAACAGCGTGTTATCTAAAACCATATTTTTGATCGAATATCAATTATTGATATTACTTATTAATTTTCCTAAATTAACTACCTTCGTGAGTGTCATTTTTAAGAAAAAGGGCACTTCTTTGCGAAGCAACAATGGTTGCTTAAGCTTAGTAATTAGCATGCTTACATATATTGTTTTTGTTAGCTGGATCAACGATCGTTTAAAAATAGTGTATAGAAACTAAAAAAACTGTATTGATATTCTGAAAGGAATGCAGAGTCAGGCAGTTTAGACATGTATGTAGACTCAAAGGATCGACGAAGGATGGCTAAAACAAAGGTGAAGTGTCAATCAAGACGACCGGTAACAAAGAACGATAAATAAATGACTGAGGCTGAGCCACCAAATGACTTTGACTCCTTTCAGGCTGATGAAATTTACATTATGGTACAGACTGAAGAAGTACTTGCATTACTGCTAGGTATCAATACTCCTAAGTCGTGTGGTCCAGACAACTTAGTAGGGATTGTCCTGAAAACTTTTGCGCATATCATTGCTAATCGCCTGACAAAACTCTTCAAATACTCCCTTTTTATTGGGAACTTGCCTGAAGTGTGGAAGATGGCCCATGTCAAACCGATCTATAAAAAGGGAAATAGGCATTTACCAAATAATTACATGCCTGTATCCCTTACATGTATTACATGCAAATTGCTAGGGCATATCATTGCGAAGCATATTCACTTACATTTTGACTCTAAAAACATACTAGTTGACTCTCAGCGTGGCTTTCGAAGTGATCGATCATGCAAAACTCGGTTAATACATACATTTAATGATTTGGCTTTAAATCGGGAACAAAACCTAGTGACAGATGTCATCACTTTAGATTTTTCTAAAGCGTTTGATTCTGTCAATCATAGGGAAAAGATGTTTAAATTATATAAACTAGGCGTAAATTCACAGATTGTCCACTGGGTTGAGAACTTTCTCACAAATCGCATGCAGGTAGTCGGGATTGATCGAGAAGAGTCTTCTTGTTGTGATATTTTGTCTGGTGTGCTTCAAGGTTTAGTCTTGTGTCCACTTCTCTTTTGGTTATATATCAATGATCTTCCTTCGCAAATTACCTCCGAATGTCGATTGTTCGTGGATGACACTTTGCTGTACAGTACTAGAAAAAATTTGTTAGTTTTACAAATTGACCTCAATAGACTGCAATCTTGGGCCTGTGATTGGCAGTTGTTTTCCAATTCCTTAAAATGTTCAGTGCTTTCTGTGGGAGAAACAAATTGTCAACAGGAATTTTACTCACACAATGTAAGGCTTAAAATATAAATTCACATCCATATCTAAGCATTGAACCTAGTTGTAACCTTAAATGGGATAGACACATAAACGACATAGTTGCCAAAGCCTCTAGACTATTAGGTATGTTCCGCGAAGTATTAAAAACTGCAGACGCAAAAACAAGAGAGGTTGCCTATGAGATTTTGATAAGACTTAGACTAGAATATGGATGCCCAGTTTGGGATCCATACCTAAAGGGAGATATAAATAAATTGGAAACAAATGCAAAACAAAGCACCAATCTTCATATTTAGATTGAGAGGCCAGTTTAGTTTTTCAAAGCTGCGGGAGGACACAGACATTGTTTCCTTAGCAGGGAGGAGGAAAAACAATGGTCTTTGTTTTTCAATGTAAAATCTAGTGAGGTTATATGAGATACCTACAATAATGCACCAAAACGCCTTCTGGTATCGTTTTGTACCAACAATTAAAACAAATGCACCTTTTAATTATTTTTGTCCTCGTACTATAAGGAATATCCGAGGGGAGGTCGTAGGTTGTTCTGAATGAATGTATATTCTTGCAGCCTTTGTATTTTTTGTTATAGGATAATAGGTGAATGTACATGAGTACGTATAATATAAAATAGTTATGACATTAATAAATGAGTTCTCACGGTTTTTGCCTCATATTGAGGATCTTAGTGAGAAAACTCTATTCTGATTAAAATTTGTTATAAAAAGGGCTCATCTGGCACTCCACTAATCATGCTGACAATACCATATCGATTGACCTGAATCAAGAAATGGGAATCAAGAAATGAATTTCGATCTGTTGACTTAACCAGCAGTTATCTTCACTGTCTTGTTCTTCGAACTATCCAGAAAACCTTAAAGCCCTACAAGTACATTATTGAGTACGTAATACATCTAACCCCTAGCCTAGCCCTAAAAATTAATGACATCTCAAATAATTATCATGAGATGAATTCATGGTAATCCAATTACCTATTCAATTTCTAAATATGGGCACCCTCTTGACCTGAAGCAATGTTTTTGCATGATGTCCCCATTAACATATGTGACAGTAGATTAAGTTAGTTCATCAAAGAATGTATAATTGTAAAACATCAGAAAATCCTACAAATGAGTTTACTAAAACATTAAATGTAATGTTTGCAATTGAATTGAGTCCATCATAGTTAGTGACAAAACGCCTTGTTCAAATTAGCTTTTTAAGTAATGGGTTTTTTGAGTTCACCTGCCATGAAATTTGTTTGATAGTACCTTCGTTTCACACAAGGGATAATTTTGAAGAGAAATTTCGGAAATGTCCAGTTGGTATTTTTTTGCTGCAATGTGTTTGAATTGTGCTGTGTACCCGACTCTTTATTTCATGCTACTAATCAGAGTTTGATGTAGTTACAACTCTCTTGTATTTCTAGTATTACCAGGGGCAAATGTATGAATTCATCAAGTTGTGCTAGCAATCTCAGAACCATAAGTTGCCACACATTTGTTTTAATCAATAAAATATATTTGATAAAGTATCAAACAATAGGTATGCAATATAATCTCGGGATACAGTATTAATTCGGGCGAGGATTATGGTCATAATTTGAAACCACCATATTGTGGGCCTCTTATAATCTATTCTTTCTGACACTTCTATTGTGAAGAAATACTTATATCAAGGAGCCTGTTTCTGATGACTACTCGAAATATATATGAAATGGCTTATGAATCTGTCATTAGGTTTGTCCATAAGATGACCATCATGGTCCCACTTTCGCCGTATTGAAATTAATTCTATAGACTAGATGATGCCAGACATTTCCTACAAATGTGAAGAGCCCACTGCATTTTCTTAACTCTCTCCACTTATACCTACCATCTGAATGTAGCCCATGCTGCAAGATTTTTATTAATTATGGTTTACCTCAAGTGGTAGTATCATGGTTTTACCCAAGTGATAGAATCGTAGTTTAACCCCAGTGATACCATCATGGTTTTACCCAAGTGATGGTATAATGGTTTTACCCAAGCGATGGTGTAAAGGTTTTACCCAAGTGGTAGTATGAAGCTTACACATCGGGTAGTTGAATGATTTTACCCAATTGGTAGTGTGAAGCCTTAGTGCGCTGTTTTTATTGACTCCACCAAGGCCTTTGATATGGTCTCAAGACAAAGTATCTGGATTGTTTTGAAGAAATTAGGCTGCACTGACAAGATAATAAACCTTATAAGATCTTAGCATGATGGAATGCAGGATCAAGTGGTCCAAGCGTACCATGCTTCAGAGAAGTTTTATGGAAAACAAGTGTCAAGCAACACTATATATCGATGCTATGCTTCAGATTGTTTTTAAAGACAACAGCAAAGAAGTATGTATCCAAACTAGACACGGTGCCAACTTCTTCGGAGTCTCAGTTTAAATCCAAATCAGGCACACACCTGTCCTTGTCAAGATGTTTTGCACGAGTGGCAGTGCTCTGGTTGCTACCGACTCGGCTGAAGATATGCGACTGCTTATAGATCGATTTGTAAGAGCAGAATCAAAATTCAGCCGAATAATAAACGTTAAATAAATAGAATGTTTATGTCAACCTGTAAAGCTTCAGCATCTACCTAGACAGCAAGTCACCCACACTCTGTGCAGATTTCAGAGACCTAGGTTGTACCGTATCCAGTAATGCCAGAATTGATAAAAAACTTGGTCCCAAAATTGGAACTGTCAGTGCTTCCTTTGGAAAACTACAAAATCATTTGTGGAGGAACAAGCATGTAATCATCTGAGTTAAGTGTAAGGTACAAAGAGCTGTAATCTTAACAGCCCTATGATATGGAGCTGAAACCTGGACATTGTAGCTATTACAAGTAGACTGCATGCAGTTATGAAGACGCAACTACGCACTGAATCTCACCTGCAAAGATAAGATCAAGAACCTCAAAAATCCTAAGACGGACTGGCCTCCCTTCCATAGCAAAAATTCTGATAAAAAAGGCCTCTAAGATGGCTAGGCCATAGGCACAGGATATGTCATGAGCGATTACTAAGACAATTTATTCACAACCCTACAAAGAAAAAAGGAATCAGGGAAGACCCGGGCTAAGATAAAAAATGTGTAGGTAAGCATAGCAAAAAGTTTAGAGAACTCAACGCAAACATATAGGAAGAAAAGACGGAAGACAGAACTGCATGGAAGTCATCGATAAAGCCTAAACCATACGACAGTCAAAACGACCAACTGCAAAAAAGAGTGCGAAGGTTTTACACAAGTGATATTGTCATGGCTTTATACATGATAACACAGCTGCAGCAAAACTAAAACGGCATGAAGGAATGTACCGTGATACCAGTTTAAGTGAACTACGCACATTAGAGATTATTAAAAGCGACAGTTTTGTAACAATTTAACTTCAATTCAATTACAAACAGCAGCTTGTAATTAAATTGAAGTAACAAATCTTTACAGATATTGAAACTTAAAGCTAACCTTCTACTGAAAAACAAAACCAAGTTGTCAATTTATCCAGCGTCTGTGAAAGTAGCTAATGAAATGTACAGACTATCTATATAGCAAGGTCTATATCATGCAAGGTCTAGATCATGCAAGGTCTCTATAATGCAGTTTATATCATGCAAGGTCTATATCGCGCAATGTCTATATCGTGCAAGGTACATATTAGTGTTGGGCCGGTATCTAATTTAGTGCCAGATCGGATACCCTTGCACTTTTTTATTGGTTTTCCCGGTATCGGTATCCTCGGTATTTACCATCTTCGGTATCCTTTACCAACTAAGAAAGTTCGGTATTGTGGGTATTGTCATTCGGTATATGGTTTTCAGTGTGTGTTTAAACTTTAAATGGTTTAAACTTTAATGGTTTAAACTTTAAACCATAACTGTCATGAACAACTTTTATCGTTGTTGTTAGGTAAATCAGACAAGCTGATTCCGATTTTGTACTCAAAATGAAGATTGGTCTACTAACTTTCAAATTCATAAAGGCTTTTTTACAGCGTTTTAATTTCCGTCTCAAAAACAACACGGTCGGCACAAGCTCTGCCCATAGATATGTGACGTGTCCTAGCTTTTGTAGAAACGGAAGCTGGGAATGTTTAGTCCGATTTAGAACGATAGCGATGGGTGTCTTAAAACCCATAATTCTCTAAATCCAGCCTGAAAATAATCTGTATTTTTTGAAAGGTAGATAACCTGTTTAAACTGGCTTGTAGCTTGTTACAGACTGTTTAATGGGCTGAACGCCGTGAAAAATGAGCTCAAAAAAGCGCGATAACAGCGCTAGCCTGTGATAAAATCGCACTTTTTTGAGCTTTTAAATTGTTTTAATGTTTTATCTACCTTTCACAAAGACTGAGAAAATTTTGAAGGCTGAACTTAGATAAAAATGCCTTTTGAGACACTCATCTCTATCACTTAAATCGGACAAAATATCTACAACTTCTGTTACTAAAAAGCCAGGTTACGGCTTCAACCCACCCTGTTTGAGTACACTGATTCTAGGATCCACCCGTTTCTGCAATCTGACTCCAGAAATACTCTTAACATATATCTATGCTTGAAGGTTGATTGAGACAATGTCCTACCTGTGAGGAATACTTCAGACAGAAACTAAAACCTTTTTACTCACTCTGACTGAACCTAATATTTTAACTAAAGAACTAACCAGAAACCTAATCAAAAGTTTGGAATAACATTTAGTAGCCTGTGCAAAAAAACATTCTTTAGTCAGCAGTATTTTGTTACGGCAAGGAGACTCCTTGTTTTAGCAAGCCAAAAAAGAAAAGAAAGATGGAAATATAAGTTTCATGATAGATGTTTTTATTGTTTATTCTATTAAAAAATATAGTTATTGATACAAACGTTATGTATAATAGAGAACAGATAGATAATGGCAAGGGGCTCTTTTTGTTAATTATACTGAAACAGTTTACAGGAATCTTACTATCACAAATTGTAATCAGGTGATGTAATCACATAATTATATGCAGATGTGGGTTGTTTGTTGAATTTGTTTGCGAATGCACGCGGAGATTAGCATGTTCGTCAAAGAGGCGTTTTTGCAATTAACCAATAACAAATAAAAAACAAAATAAATTTATCCAGATATCCGAATAACCATTTACCGATAGGCTTTTACGGATAAATACCGATCATATCAAACCGGCCGCGAATAACTAGCTGTCACCGAAAATGATTGGTTTTCTCGGATACGGAGAATCCCTCGGTGTCGGTAAGAGCGGATAACCCAATACCGGCCCAACACTAGTACATATCACGCAAGGTCTATATCATGCAAGGTCTGTGTCACGCAAGGTCTATATCATGCAAGGTTTATATCATAATAGCCCTTTAATTAACTTTTTCTGTCATTTCTACACTCATCTAAGTAAGGCTTAATTCAGTAATTACCTATTGATGTATTGAGTTTAGCTCAATTATTTTTACTACGTCTTGTTTATAGATGCGCATCATATTTTATCTCTCAATGGATTTATTGGTTGGATCAACGATGAAAATAAAGTCCATGATTTTTCTGTTTGCTTCAGAATAATGCCTTTTACCTCATAATAAGAAATTGCTTATAATTGCCAATTACTAATTTAAGCAAGCTACTATTCGTATTGCTAAGCTTACTGATAATAGCTGTGAAAGCAAGCTTGAGTGACATTGCATAACGCAGAGCTATGTGTATTTTAGCAGAATTAACGACTCATATTGCCTAATGTATTCATTGCATCTCGTGTAGCTTAATTTGTTAGGTTATCGCCTGGTGAGCGAGAGGTTCCGAGATCAAATCCAGCCCGAAACGGATCTTTCAATCTAGATTTTAATAGCTATAGCTGGACACACTGAACGACAGACAGTGAGATTTATATATATAAATTGAGATTATCTACACGTAGCTTTGAAAATGTTTATTAAAACTGACAGAATGTGTCTCTTTGCTAGTACTCTACTAAACTTAAAAATAATCACAGAATAATTTGATCAACTCATGACTAAAGTATATTTAACTACTAATTTTTTGTTACTTTACTTTTCTCTACTGTTTGTGAGTTGGGCTGTACATTGATTTTAGAAATTTCAGTTCATAAAACATACAATAGCTAAGCAAGACTTCAGTTGTTTATTAACCCTTTCACTGCCATATGCGTATTTATGCGAAGTCTATGGTTGACTGCCGTATGCGCATTTTTGCGAATTTCCCAGCGTTTATGTAGTAACTTAATTTTATTAATCGTTGAAAACATAACCAATGATCTTTAGTGTTTTTATGGTATTGACAGTGTTGTCCGAAGATTTTCTATAAAATTAGCCTAAAATCGCGAAGCAGTTTTAAATCTTTGCTTGGGAATTTCCAACCCAAAACAAACATTTTTCTTTCCAACTTGCGAACTATTTAGTGTTATTATGGCTTTCACAAGTACTGACCGAGTTTGAAAATGATGAATTACTTATGTTGATGACATTATAGTCCATTCATGTTCCGAATAATTAAATGTTCAGATAATGAAGGTGACATCACTTTCAATAATAGTTTTGTAAGAATAACGAACACTGTAGAGGATCGTTATAGCTTCGTAGCGATCGTAGTTTCACATAGCTTTAGTAATGCACATGATATAGATACATTGAAATCTTTGCATAGCTCTGTTTGCTAACATTTTGGCAAAGTAAAATATTTTACAAAAATGTTTTAGATAGGGTTTGAAGTTGAAAAACATTGTATACATATGCAGCACAATCGGCAATTTTTAGTAAAATGGCTGGCAATAGACCGAAAGCTAAATTTGTATATATGGACGATAGTGAAAGGTTTAAGGCGATGATTCACTACCATACTAGCGGTAAGCCAGGCGCTGCCGAGGATTTCTTTTACTCTCAATCAGCCCGTGAGTGGGTGTTTCATAAGAGTCTGGTTCTCAGGAACCAGATGAAGTTTTCAAACCAAATATATTTAGTGACCTAGCGAACTGTTTTGACCTGATCTTTGTTTTACGAAGAGCTTATGCTTGGGAAGCTTAGATAAAATTGGGCAAAAATGTGAAAACGCATGTTTACTATGGCTAACAGATGCACACAAGGACAAAGTGGGATTTGATGATATAGTCTAAAAAGAAATTTTTGTTTTCAAATTGAAATTTTTTTATAAAAATTGTTGCATTAAAGGGTTTAAATTTGAAGCATTTAAAATTATGTATCTATAGGGAAAACTAATAATCCCAGAACTACCCCTTCTGATGAGCAAATTTGATTTTTTAAAGTTTTCTGTAGCAAATTGTATTCTATAGAAAAATGACCAGGAGGTCAACGATTGATCGTTGCTCCGATTCCAACATTTTTTATGAAGGTTTTTAGCATTTGCCCTCGTGATGATAAGGAGCCAATTAACTTTCGTTTGATCCGCGACTTTGCGTTGCTCCGATGAAACGGATTATTTCTCCTTCCAGTCTGAGCCTATAGAATGGAACGAGGGAAGTCACTCCGACAAGTGCAGAGACGGATCGTTCGTGCGATCGCTGACGGGGATGTCTTTGCTGTTCATGAGGTAAAGTTCTATTTTAGAAATACAACTTCAACTAATCTTTGTTTTTGTCACATTTCTGGTAAATTCTACATGTAGATGTATTGAGTGGTTGTTTAGGGTACTTGAATCATCTCACCAAGCTTTGCTCAGGAAAATTCGCTCTAAATAGATGTAGACTGAATGGCTAAACTGTGATACTCCAAACACATCTAGCATATCAGATGGTAGTAATAAGTGTTTTCATACCGTGAAAGGCTATCTACCAGCCTTAATGAAATCAGATTATTTGTCATCCAACCTGTATATATTTCCATTTCTAGCATTGCTTACACCCTGTCTTTAAGACTAAATCGTAAAAGCTAAGTATACCTGTAGTTAAATATCATATATAATCTGTAACCGTAGCGATGAATCTATGTATATGTATACATATCAGAACAGGAACTGCGTGAGAACTTAGTATTTTCCTCATGAATATTGCTCTGTCACTAATACTGCCACTAACACCTTAGCACACCGTTCAGTTGTTGTTTTACATAGCTAAGTTGGTGCATTCATTTGTTTTTCTGCCATTTCTGAAGGAATTTTTATGGCAATCTTTTGAAAGTTTGTTAAAATTTTCTTCAATTTTTGTGATGATTGTCACAATTTCATATCATCTTTAAAAAAAAGCATTTCACAAAATTGTTCATCTATTTAACGATATAGCTCAATATTTATTTGTTTACTTCTTGCTTAATAGTACATTAGCCGCGTTCATCTCTACCGCGCACTTTTACAGCTATACTGTAGTTTTTGTGTACTTCACACCAAAAAGTAAAAAATGAAGCTATTTTCATATTTTTGATCTATCTATTGATTTCACTCTTTTAGTATTCAGAAATTTTATAATAGTTCATTAACATAGCAGCAGCTGCTAGCAACTAAAGCAATCTGGCTTGGCAGCAATTTGTCGCTGTGTAACATTTAATAGTCTTGGCAAGTTTGAAAATGGTACAATCATGAAGAAACGTTTTCAGGAGGAGATTACTTCAAATTATAGCAGTTTATTTTTAGAATATTAGGATAGCACAATTTCTTTCAAACTAAATGCCATTTGGAATTTCCAAGCTTGCAGAACTGAAAGAAAAAACTGAGTAAATAGCTTTCTTCTAACTCTTTTAAAGAAGGGATTTTTTAAAGGTAATTGAAGAAATATAATGATTGCAGTACACTGAGTCTGATAGAGTGTATATTTGTTATTAATAGAAAGACAAATGGTTTTATTGTAAAGCTCTTTTTGCTGAGGAAAAGCTTTTTAGAGCTTTATCTGTTTCTGATCCTTCATTACTAAGACTTTCAATCAGTGTCTCATCAGAAACTAATGCCCTATCAGCAGCCGTTTAATATTTCTCAGTTTGTTAGAAGTGCTCTCAGTATCTCGGTGATATATCAACAACTAATACTCTAATCAACTTAAAACCTTGGAATTATACCCTAAATTTATTGCGCACAAAGCGACCAAAAGTTTAATGCGGAAACAAACAAAGTGAACCCGCGCGCCTGAGTTTACTCGGTAGGAACGCGTGGGAAACAATTCCCGAATTCTCTCAGAGGAAGTGTTTAAATAAGCTAATGTCAAAACTGTTGCTCATCAAAAGGCGCATCAGTCACCATCCTTGAAAGACCCGGTCAACGGCAATGATGGCCAACCTATATATGCTCAACCAATGAAATTCCACCAGTTCATAATATCTCTCAGATGCAACCTTCTAGTGTTCAGATACTGGTTACAGATAATTGAAGAAAGGAAGGCGTCTGGTGAAGATATTGCTATAGATGAGGAGTTCATATCTGATAGTTCCTGTCCCGTAGCACAGACCTACCTCCAATGCAGTGTTCATGCATGTAATACAGAGATTATGAGAGCTCTTTTAGGTATGCACCAATAGTGATAGCTGACCGCTATATTCATCTGGTGATAGTCTCGTGTTTGTTTAATTGGTGTGAGAGCTTTAAGGGCATTGTGATTATTTTTAATACTATGCTGAGCTGGTGAATACTGCGGCGCTATAGAATGTGTTTGCGTCAGAACCGCTTACGCTGGTCTGCTGCTATGTAGCCTTCAATATAACATCTAGATCCTTGGCCGTACATGCAATGTTGTGAGGGGTGGTGCTGTAGTGTCAAGGTCAAGGAGTTATGGAGAGGATCAGGCAGGAGCAAAATATGGGATACTGTTTATCTGTCACTGTATTAGCAGTTTTGCTAACAGTAGAAATGCCGCCTCTTGCTAGGTTATTCTATGATCTAAGTACATGTAGGATCTCTTGTTTCTAAAATATAGTGTGTATACAATAATCTTCTGTTTAGGCAGTTAATCAAGACCGGCAGCCCCTTCAGGAAAAAATGAAAATCTCCAAAATAAAGACAAACAGACTCCTATTTAATAAAGTAACTTTTTTAATAATCTTAAGCATTTTCATTTTTCAATAAGTTCATCAGACAAATTTGAGGGTCTGAGGGTGTTTAAGAAGCTGAATGAAGGTCGCCTCTGTTACACTTCACAAAACATAACAGGAAAACAACAAGCTGCGACGACTCCTATCACAATGATGCTCATGGAGGGATTTCACTGGGCCAGAGCATAAAAGAGATTTGTGTATTTTAGTGTTTTGGTTTATTTTCTTTAATTGCTAAGTTTTTATGAGTATAACTAAAGCTGAAGGAATTCATTTTGAAAAATGTGTAGGTGGATTTAGCTTGACCTGAGGTGTTCTCATGAGATTTGATCGCATCTCCGATTAACTTTTTCATTATTTTGTAAAGCTACCTTTCATCCTTAGCTAAAACCATAGATGTAGATCAGCAGACGATAACGCTATAGTCTAAAAGTTATAGAACGTATTCACTCATTCTGTATCGTTGATTTTTCAAAGGTGATGAGGCATTGACAAGGTGGCTGTTTGGTAGGTTGTCCAATATGGTAAATTTTCACCATAAAATATTGGTCTGAGGCTAACTAACAATCATTGACATAGCAGATGCATGTACAGCTAGGCCCATTTGATGGAAGGCAATTAACTGAACAATGTCTTCTATTTTCTAAATCGCTTTCACGCCTTCACCTAGTAAGAGCTCATCAAAGTAATAGAATGAGGAGAGGTGGAGATACACCGAGTGCAGAGATGATGTATCGATTTCTTTGTATGTCTGAATTTTAAAAACATTTCACAAGACATAAAAGAAATCAGATGTCTGGTGTAACATTTTCCTCTGGAAACTTAAATGAATTTCTCAAAGTAACAAATTGCCATTCATGTTACAGCCAGCGTGGGATATAACGGGTAAGTTAGCACCTAATTGCTACTGCACTCACTGCTGCCGATATAACAGCTTATGCTGGGCTGGTTCTTGCCCTCGCTCGCTGCCAGACACCACTTATCATTAATTTATCAATTCTTCTCACTTGTCTTTTCCCTTTGATAGTTTAAGATGTTTGATTGACGCATTTGCGTATACTACAGGTATGTCATGTAAGCGTTAGTATCGAAGTATAGAATTACTGAAGCCCATTATAGTAGTACAGTTTTTATTGATGATTTATTTGCAATATCTCTTCGCCTGTCTTACAAAAAAGATTACGTAATGTTTCATTGCCTTCTTTTTGTATGCAATAATCTGGGCCACAGCACATCTGAAGGCTTTTATTACCTCTGCATTTGCTTCCACTTTAATGTATCTCAGATTTAATTGGGTTATTGGCACACCCAAGGTTGTAGAAAAGGTATTTGAGAGCGCTGAAATATGGAGAGCTGATCTCATTAAGTTTAAAATTTCTATAAAATGTGTAGATATGTAAGGGATGAGCTGTGATTTTTGCATGAAAGAATAGCTTCTCACTGTGATTTATAAATATTCTATCGACTAGGAGGGCCTTTCAGCGTTTTGTGCCCTTTTTTGA